>NC_092805.1:13834092-14154640 GCF_040954645.1 Diabrotica undecimpunctata
TTTTCCTAGGCATCTCCGTATATTCTCTTATCTTACCCCTTTTATAGTTCCAGATTTTCCGGTGTATTATTATATTGTATTCCTTTTGGTTAAAAGATCTCTTTTCCCCTTATCTCAAAGCCAAATTCTAGTGTAGTGAGGCTAGCCCGAATTCGTGCTTGAGGTTTTGTGTCTCTGTGTTCTTTTGAGCTAAGCCATTCTTTTTATTATAACTTCTTTGCTAGTTCTTCTCTAATTTATCATCTCCTTCTCCATATACCACCCCCTAAATTTTATTTAGGTTTCAAGTTCTCGGTAAAACAGTGATTATTTTGAAATACAAAAGCCTAAAATACTTATAAACGATTAATTTTAAATAATACAAAACATATCACATAAATAATAATATTAATACATATTATATTATATATAATATTATATAAATATACAATATTATATAATATTAAATATATATACAAAAGGAACATTTTTATTCTCGAGAGAGGAAGAGACAGGAAATATATCTTCTGTCTCTCTCTTACTCATTATCTTACATATGTAATGGTTTCGCAGATTCACTCTCATGCAAATTTCCAACGCCGACCGTGCGTATAGAAGTATAACTTCAAAAAGTAAAATAACCAAAGCAGATCGAAGGGCATTAAGACGCATTATAGTGAAAAATCGACGAGCAAATTATATGGAGTTAAGCGATTTATGGAGTGACGTTATTGGAAGACACGTTTCTAGATCAACATGTCACCGAGAGGCCTACAAATTAGGATTCGGTACTTACAAAGTAAATTCTATAATTGAAAAATTAGTACGAATTGTTTTTAATAAATTTCATTTTATTTTAGGATAAGGAAAAGCCACTTTTAACATTACAACAAAAGAAAAATAGACTAAGATGGTCAAAAGAGCATAAAGATTGGACTCAGTCGCAATGCGATTCAATGCAATGGAGTGATGAGACCAGATTTGAAGTGTGTGTTGGAGACAGTAGGAGTCGCGTCATTCGCGGAAAAAATCATAAAAACTATGCCTCGAAGAATTGTGGATGTCATTAAAAATAAAGGGGATGTAACTCAGTGATAAACTTTCACATTTTTTTTTGTTAATATTACATTTTCTATGCGTTTTTTTTTAAATTTATTATTACTCTGTTTAATCAATAGTTTTCATTACGTAATAAAATATTTTCTATAATTAGGAAATTCAAAAATGTTATTCGATGCATGAAAATTTCTAAAATTTACGCAGCGCTTTTATTTTTGTTCCCTAAAATTTATTTTCTTATAAATCTAACGTTGGGCCAACTAATATGGGAGGGGGCTCGTAGTAACAATTTATTATCATTGGTCCTCTATCTGGTTCTTCTGATATTGTTGGATCAAGTCTTTCAATATTGAAAGAGGCCTTCTATGTTCGTAATTTTGCTTCGTTGTCTGCTGCTATCTACCCGCTGCCCCCAATTAGTTTTTGCTTGCGTCTCTAGCTTCTGGTGATTTCTCTAATCTTATGTATATTAAACGAGGCGTGTAGTTACTCTCAGAGAGTATGGAAAGATCACGGAATCTCCAAAAACACAAAAAGGATACTTGTTATGGCATTCATATTTCTCATTCTCACCTACACTGCAGAGTCATGGACGATGAAATCGGTAGGTAGGAAACGAATAGACGCTTTCGAAATGTTCACTTAAAGGCGAATGCTAAGAATACCATAACATCAATGTCCCAATCCCCACCGAATTCAACATCACTGAACGACTAAGCAAAACTATTCAGAAGAAAGTCATGAGATATTGTGGCCACATTAAGAGAAAGAATAACGATTCGTTCGAGAAGCTGGAAGTACAGGGAAAAAATACCTAAAGGAAAATCATCCCCACACTATATTTATTAAATATCACAATCAAAGAGTACTTTACATATAAATATATTTTGATTTAT
Organism: Diabrotica undecimpunctata; assembly: GCF_040954645.1. Classification (NCBI taxonomy): domain Eukaryota; kingdom Metazoa; phylum Arthropoda; class Insecta; order Coleoptera; family Chrysomelidae; genus Diabrotica; species Diabrotica undecimpunctata. The sequence continues at coordinate 13,836,027 of NC_092805.1, forward strand.
TTAAAATTAATTAAGTGAAGTTTTGAACTGAATATTCTTATTAAAGATTTAATTTCTTTATTATTATAAGTTCCTGGTGCTTTTCCATCTTTCAGTAGATATATCACATTTTTCATTTTTGACTCTCTAATGGGTGGTCCAGTTTTGTTTGGATGGTTTGGTTGTTTGGAAATAAACTAAAGTTCGAAAGAAATATTAAGTTTTTATTGTTACGAAATTTTCGGGTTATGTAGACCTGCAACTGGAATTTTTTCTCACGAACCGTTATATGTAGAAAAATTCTGAGCAAGCGAAAAGAATGAGCGGCCAATATTATGTAAGAAAAGTACAACGATTTGACTCTCGGACCGAAATTGAGGCCAATATGCCCGATTATTAAATTTTGAAAAAAATCGAAAGGGTCCCCCTTTTAACATTTTTGGGCAAATTCAAATTTTAAGAAATCGTTTTTTTAATGTTGATAGATGCACTTGGTTTAGTTTATTCCAAACATGTGTTTTTTTTTCTATCTTGTGCCCACAGTTTGGCAAAAAAATGGAAAAATCGAATTGAAAAATTTTCAGTTTTTTCCATTTTCCGGCCAAACGGTGCATTTTCTCATAAGGGTATTTATAGATTATTTGAATCAGTACGTCAAGCTTAATCGAAATAAACTAAAGTTGGAAAGAAATATTAGGTTTTTATTTTTACGAAATTTTCGGGTTATGTAGAACCTCTAACTGCAATTTTTTCTCGCGAACCGTTATATGTAGAAAAATTCTGAGCATACGAGAAGAACGAGCGGCCAATTTTATGTAATAAAAGTGCAACAGTTTGACTCTCAGACCGAAATTGAGGCCAATATGCCCAATTATTGAATTTTGAAAAAAAATCGAAAGGGTCCCCCTTTGAACATTTTTGGACAAATTCAAGTTTTATTAAATCGTTTTTTAATGTTAATAGATGCACTTGCTTTATTTTATTCCAAACATGTTTTTTTTTCTATCCTATGCCCACAGTTTGGCAAAAAAATGGAAAAATCGAATTGAAAATTTTTCAGTTTTTTCCATTTTCCGGCCAAACGGTGCATTTTCTCATAAGAGTATTTATAGTTTCTTTGAATCAGTACGTCAAGCTTAATCGAAATAAACTAAAGTTGGAAAGAAATATTAAGTTTTTTGTTTTTACGAAATTTTCGGCTTATTTAGAACCTCTAACTGCAATTTTTCTCGCGAACCGTTATATGTAGAAAAATTCTGAGCATACGAGAAGAACGAGCGACCAATTTTATGTAAGAAAAGTGCAATGGTTTGACACTCGTACTGAAATTGAGGCCAATATGCCCAATTATTGAATTTTGAAAAAAAATCGAAAGGTTACCCACTTTAAACATTTTTGGGCAAATTCAAATTTTTAGAAATCGTTTTTTGAATGTTGATAGATGCACTTGGTCTAGGTTATTCCAAACATGTGTTTTTTTTTTCTATTCCCTGTCCACAGTTTGGCAAAAAAAATAGAAAAATCGAATTGAAAATTTTTCAGTTTTTTCGTTTTAATCGTTTAATCGTAAAAATCGTTTTTTTTTAATGTTGATAGATGCACTTAGTCTAGCTTATTCCCAAATTTCAACTTCATTATAGTTCGTCCAAATTTATAATTGCTGAGATTTGTCCACCAAGACCACGAAAACGATGGAACGACAACTTACTGGAGGCACATTGAAAAACAGACAGAGTCATGTCTCTATAAAAAGAAGAAGAAGGGATTTGTCCACTAGTATTGTTGCACTCTCCTTTCCTGTTTCCAAATCTCCTTGGACGAAATTTACAAGGCTCTAAAAAAGATGAAGAATAACAAAGCTCCGGGGGAGGACGGTGTCGTCACGGAAGCGATAAAGATAGGAGGCTCAGTACTGATAACCAAAATTCAAAAGCTCTTTAATCTATGTCTATGGAATCAAAATATCCCAACAAAGTGGAATAATTCAATAACTGTACTCTTACACAAGAAGGGAGATATAGCAGACCTGGAAAGATACAGACCAATCAGTCTCCTTAACCATCTTTATAAATTATACACCCGAATAATAACGAACAGATTAGAGACAAAGCTGGATTTTTACCAACCTCGGGAACAAGCCGGTTTCCGCCCTAATTACGGCACAAATGATCACCTGCAGTGCCTAAAAACCCTGATAGAAAAAACTAACGAATATAACCGTCCCTTGGCATTGATATTTGTAGACTTTAAAAAGGCGTTTGATACAGTGGAATTACCGTCCATCTTAAGAGCACTACAAGATTGCAGGGTCGACCACAGATATTGTAATATAGTTAAGAATATATATGAAAATGCCACAACAACCATAAGTCTACATTCAGCAACTAATAAGATAAAGATAAAAAGGGGAGTCAGGCAAGGTGATACCATGTCACCAAAGCTGTTCATTACCGTTCTTGAGTATGCATTTAAAAGACTAACATGGCAACAGAAAGGAATATCCATCGATGGAGAAAGATTAAACCATCTACGTTTTGCGGACGATATCGTGCTTCTGTCAGATAATCTGGGAGAGATCAAAGACATGCTCCAAGAATTGAATTACATACTACAAGAAACTGGGCTGGAGATAAATTTCGAGAAAACCAAAATGATGACCAATATAGTGATGACCAGCGAAGAGATACAGATCAATAACAACAAGGTAGAATTAATCGATAAATACACATACTTGGGTCATGAAATCAGAATAACCAGAGACAACCAAACCTGCGAGCTAAATAGACGAATCACGTTGGGATGGGCGGCATATGGAAGGATGAGAGACATTTTTAAAACAAATACTCCAATTCACCTGAAAAGGAAGGCATTTAACCAATGCATCCTACCAGTCTTGACCTACGGAGCAGAGACCCTAACTTTAACGAAAGCTACTGCCGAAAAACTGAGGGTAACACAAAGGCGAATGGAGAGATCAATGCTGGGTCTGACCTTGAAAGATCGCGTGAGAAATGAGGAGATACGCCGACGAACTGGCGTTGACGATATTATACTGCGAATCAATAAACAAAAGTGGAGGTGGGCTGGACATGTTGCTAGAATGGAAGACGGAAGATGGACGAAGAGATTATTGGAGTGGAGACCAAGAGCCGACAAGCGAAGTCGAGGCAGACCACCCATCCGATGGACCGACGACCTAAGGAGAATAGAAACAAACTGGATTGCAGCAGCTAGAGATAGAGAGAACTGGAGACGTTTGGAGGAGGCCTATATCCAACAATGGATGTGAAAACGGGCTGGATGATGATGATGATGATGATTGTTGCACTGCTATCCATTAGTCTACCTTTGTTATTATTTCTGTAAATACTTAAACTATTTCTCGGCCTTTCTTGTACAAATTAAAGTTGTCATGCTTCTTCTCTAGTTGATCTCGCTACATTTAATGTAATACTTAATTGTATTTTATTATAAGTAAATTTAATATAATTAGTATAACATAGCCAGGTACTTGGCCCGTCTCTCAAGTCGTCTCAAGTTCTTTTCAGGCCAACAAATAGCAATCTGCTAGCTGGATAAGGATAACTGAAGAAGTTGACCCAGGCACCGAAATTCTTAGCAGAATTGAACAGGCAAGAAGAACATTTACGAATATCAGAACTTTGCTTAGCAACAAGAGTCTTAATTTAACGGCAAGGTACCGTTTTGTGAAGTGCTACATTTGCTCAGTACTGCTGTAGAAGGTAGAGACTTGGACAATAAAAGCTAACAAATCGCCCTGAAGCCTTCTAAATGTGGATGTTTAGGAGAATTGTTACAATTCCCGGGATGGATCAGATTATAACCAATGGCGACAAAGAGAACTGCCGCAAATAATGAAGCGAAGGAGAGCAGCCTATCTGGGTCGTATATTTAGGAATTCCAAATAGCAATTTTTAAAACTGATTATAGATAGAAAGACTAAAGGACCAAAAAGTGTGCCAGAATTGTCTCCAATATTAAGTAAATGATTAAGTCAGCTTAAGAAGAATAGCCATATATACCGCAAAATCTACCAAATCTCTTAAAAAATATTGTACGGTAAAAAGTCAAAAATGATACTTGTTAAATATACCTATTTAACAAGTACACCTTTGTAAATAATTACGAGCATAATCTTGTTTTGAATTTGTTTCAATGTAAATTTAGTATATCAATAGGATCAACGTAGATTTGCTTGTCAAAACGACTAAAATGCTCACCTTGAAAAATTGTATAATAAGACTTAATATTAAAACAAATACAATGCAATAAAGATATGTATTTCAATCACATGCTCCATAATTTGGTTTACTTTATGAATTGAAATATATGGTCAATGTCACTAGGTCGTACTCTTCAAATATTTTTAGAAAAACATTGATATCAAAAACATTATGTATTTGCACATGATTTACCTATATTACCACATCCGCAAGTCACTACTGTCTTCTTTAAATGTCCCAAATAGTAACTGAGTTATTTTAATTTTTTTATTTTAGATACTAAAGATGAAAACGTGTAAATTATATGGAAAAGTGACATAATTTTACTGAAAAATCGTAGAAAATCCTTTAAAATAAAAGTTTATTCAGTGCGTAAACTATTGGGTCTGTTTTAACATCGATCCAATTTAGGGCACTAATGGTCCAATTAAAGATGCCCAAATTGGACTTTTATTTATATTTTTTTCAATTGAAAAATAAAATATTATAAACTACCATGTAGGTATCTATTATTTGTGATTTTTTGTAATATAAACAGTATTTAGTAAATGATTTATATGATAAAATTTTGAAAAATATTAACACTATAATGCGCGATTTTTTGTATTGTAATAAAAAAAATATTTTTAATTGCATTAAGGTATAAAGTTATGCCTAAAAATAGTAAAAAATCTAGCTTTCAAAAAAACATTAATTTTATAAAAAATCTTGTATCTAGTATGATTATATATATATATATATATATATATATATATATATATATTTATATATATTCAGGGATTCTACAGTATTCACTGCCTTCCCTCGCTCAACCGTTTTCATCTCTCTCTGTTGTCCCATTTTCCATCGTTTAGGCCTCTCTTACTCATGGCGTCGTCTACTTCGTTTCTCCAAGATCTTCGGGGTCGTCCTCTTTTCCTCCTTCCTATGGGGCCACATTCGGTTATTCTCTTTATCCATCTGCTGTCGCTAGTTCTTCTTACATGTCCATACCACTTTAGTCTTTTTTGTTCTATATATGTTAGTATGTCTGTTTCTATTGATGTTCTTTGCTTTATTTCGTCATTACTTCTCCTATTCATTCTTGTTACTCTGCAGCATCTTCGCAGGCATTCCATCTCTGTTGCTACTATCTTACTGCTGTTTTTCTTGTTTATGATCCAATTTTCAGCCCCATATGTCATAATACTTCGCACTAATGTTTTATAAATCTGTGTTTTCGTCTTCATATTTAGATGTCTATCCCACCATACTGAGTTAAGTTGTCGGATTGCTGTTCTTGTTTGTCCTAATCTTTGCTAAATATCTTCCTCTGTTGTTGTCTTTTTGGTGATTATAAACCTCAAGTATTTGAATTTATCCTTTCCTTTGATTGTTACGTCGTTGTCAATCTGTAGATCTTCTATGTCTTCTTTACTTGTAGATAGGTACTCTGTTTTCGCGAGGTTAATATCTAGGCCAGGCTTGGTATATTCTTCTTGTAGTTTCTTCATCATGTAACTGAGGTCTTCTTGGTCTTGTACAATCTTTACTTGATCATCTGCAAAGCCTAACGTATATTCGTTTCGTACCGGTACTCCCATGCCTTCGCATTTTCTTTTCCATGTAGTCAAGGCTTTCTGTAAGTATATTTTGAATAGGGTTGAAGATGTGGACCAACCCTGTAGGAACCCTTTTGTTGTGGTGAAGTCTCCTATGATTTTTGTTCCCATTTTAATGGACACTTTATTTTCTTTCAATCTGACAAAAGTCACACCCGATCAGATAGCTCATCGTCTCCTGACAAAGTGTAAGACGACATCAAGGAAGAACAAAGTGAGAGTACAACGAAATAACGACGAAGAAGAGGATGCTCTAGGTATCTCCTTTTGTCTGGAGGAGATGAGAGGTGCGATCCACCAAATGAAAGATAATAAAGCAGTTGGCTAAACGATATACGAACAGAACAAATAAAGCACTTTGGACCAAAAATCCTAGAGTGGCTCGTAAAAATGATGAACTGTTGCGTCCGTACATTCCAAATCCCCAAAATCTGGAGGAAAGCTAGAGTGGTGGCTCTCTTAAAACCAGGAAAGGATCCGGCGGATAAGAAGAATTTTAGCCTGTCTCTCTTTTATGTCACCTTTTTAAGGCGTTCTAAAAAATGATACTGAATCAGATCGCTGAATCTGTGGACACTAAAATTATTGCTGAACAAGCAGGGTTTAGACCCGGAAAATGCTGCTGCTGTCAAACTCTTAATCTCACCCAACATATTGAAGATGTAGATTAAGATCTCAAGTAGATTAAGATCTCGGAAAAGCTTTCTGAAAAAATCACGATCCCTACCCGAAGAGCCAAAGACGCGCCGAATACACCTATGGCAAGCGTCAGCTACAACACATTTTGCTCCCTCAGATGAAATGGCCGCTGGACACAATTTGCCGTATCTCACATGGAAAGCGCTAAACAGACTTAGAACTGGCGTTTCACGTTGTGCTAGTAACCTGAAGAAATGGGGATACCAGGAGGACGATACCTGATATTCTTAGCGAATGACAGGGCCATCTATGTGGCCAACTATTGGAAACACAAAATTTAAAGCTGTTGGTGTTCCGGACACGGAAAGTAAGTAAGTTAAACATTTTCATATTTTATACAGTCACAGCGGAAGAGTCCATTTGTGGTCCTAATGAAGGGATGGCCGTTAGGTATATAAAATGTTAAAAACTCTTTTTTTTTGAAAATCCAATCTATAATTTTAATTTTTCTTGAACTAATTATAAAAAATAATCAATTTCCATTGATTAGAATGGAAGATATTGCGACTTTTATAAATTTGAAGTTATGACTTCAGTTTTTAAAATAGTAAAATCGAGAGGCTGCAAATCGCTTGGCTTTTAAACCCTTCATTTTTGCTGCATCGTGGGCAAATTTTTTTTTGTCAAAACTTGTCTTTTTTAGTACCCATTTTTTATTATTTATATTATTAATTTTTAAGATTTTTTTTCTGGAAATGTTTTTTTTTTCAATGGAAGTTGTAAGTTGCAATGTAGTTTTCTGCTATTTATATATACTTCTTCTTCGTGGATTCTTCTCTGTCGTTTCTTATTTCCCATATTTTTTCTTTGGAAAATGCACGTATCTAAAGTCTTTTTCCATTTCCAATTAGTATAAAATTAAATTATATTTAAAAAAAAATTAACCGCCTTTATACATGTCTATATAGATAATAACAACACAATAATTTATCGATATTTTAATCCTTCTGACTAGAAAATCCGGTTCGGGAACTGAATTAGATTGAAGATAAGGACAATGACTTATCGTTGTTTACTTTTCGGGTATTTCTAAATCAGTATATTCGAAAGTAGTAAATAAATCAACAGCACAGCGATAAAATTATCAATTTTAACCATTTTAACCAACGTCCTATCACTTTTCGATATTAATGAAGTAATAGAGATGGAAAGGGTTGTTATTTATTTTTGGAATATTTTGATAAATAAAGCCGGTTCATAGCGAATGCGGTCGCCTTTCGGTTCTGTTTCCATATTATGCTCATACAGTCGCTATTTTTCTCTCAGATCTCTTTCATTGATAATATTGAGAATTCCTTAAATCGAATAACAATAAATAAGTTATTTTAAAATATTTTTGTGTATATTATACACTTCTAGAGTTTGGTGCGTTTCTCTCCACTCACCCTGTATATATGAATTAAGTATTATTCTTATAATAGACAACTTTATTTTTTGTTTCCAGCATACATATTGTAATGAATTTTTGCTTGTAAAATAGATCATTTTTTTGACTTGTTTACACTTTTGAAAGGAAAATAAACAAAAATCCACGTTATGACGTCCGTGAATCCAATGTTTTTTTGTCTAAATTGAAAATAGTTGTAAATTGTATAATGATTATATTTAGTTATACTGGTTTTTAGCAATTACAAGGCAAATGTGTCTGTCTATACACAATATAACAAATTGATTTTGAATGCATATATTTATTGTAACGATAGCCAAACAAAGGTAAATGTAAAAAATATGAGACTTGCTAAGTAAGATGGTAGAGTGAAGAATGAAATTCCTTCTTCTTTTTGTGTGTCTTGTAGGCCATTAAATGAGCGAGGAATACGGCGATATCCTGTAATTTTCCATGTTACCATCTAATTGTAGAAAATTTGGATTTGGCTTCTACTTACCCTCCACTTTACTTTTGGACTTGTGCCGTTAATTGCTTTTTATTTTTTAGGGGACAAAACTAGCCCTATTAGAGAAAACATCGTATAATTGTAAATTAAAGCGGGTAATTGATTAAAATTGAAATGTTATTGAATAACTTGTCTCCATTGATTTGCATGGAAATTTGGATTTAGGTTATACTTAAAAAGTACTAATCATTCTGGCAAATTTTTCTCGATCCTGCACAAATTTAGAGAGTTGGTCGACACTACGTATAGTATATCTGTACCGTAGCGAATGTTATTCAGCCATGATGTGTGTTTTCTTCCAACCCCGCTTCGTCCTTCTATCTTGACCTTTATTATTAGTTGTAAATATGGTTCTTGTTCCTCTTTCTACAACTTCTTTAGATAGTCAATCCATGTATCGTTTTCTATGTTTCGGATTTCTTAGTTCCTCCATATTCGGTTTTTCAACTCTTATAAAGAGCAATATTTCCTTTGTAGTTCCGAGAGTTCATTTGTAACTCTTCTTTAAAGTGAATAAGCCTTTATTACTTTTTTATTCTCTTGAAATTATAATATAGTACACCCTTGATACTCGACACGCTCGGTAGTCCGACGCACCTTCCGTCAAGGTCGCCGCCGTGTCTGCTTCTACTGAAACCTGTCGCGACATGAATCTGATTCTTACCAGATGCTTCATTTCGTATGTTTTTTACGTGAGCAGTTCGGTTCGATAGGGTTTTTAGATACAATAATACGTAGTGACAAACTTTTATTTAATTCGTTTAGAAAGTTCAGTTCAATGGCGAGCACCAGTTCAAAACGAAAGCATAAAACGCTGACTATAAAAGATAAATAGGATATTATCAAGAGATGCGAGTGTGGTGACTGCGATATCTAGATTCTATGATATTGGACGAGCTACAGTGTACAACATCATGAAAAACAAAGACAAAATCGAAAAATTTATGAAATCTGTAGAGAATAATTCTAAGGACAGAAAAACCCTTAAAATTAGTGAATTTCCTGATGTTGAAGAAGCTCTGCACATCTGGTTTAAGCAACAACGAAGCAGACAAGCTTCTATTTCAGTTGAGAATTTAAAAAAAATAAAGCTCAGTTTTTTATCAGGAATTAAAAAAGAAAAATTTTCGTGCTGGTCAATGTTGGTTCTAAAACTTTAAAAAACGGTAGGGAATACGATTTTTGCAGATGAGTGGAAAGAAGTTGAGTGCTGATGAGTCTTAGATATCTAAATTTATTCAGAATTTGAGCAAAAAGATCATCGAATTAGACCCAATTCCTGAACAACTTTATAACGCTGATGAAACTGGTCTAAACTGGCGGCAACTTACAATAAAGACATTTCTCACTTCAACCGAAAAATTTTTTTGGTACAAAACTCCAGAAAGAACATCTCACTCTCATGGTATGCACGAATGCATCAGGATCCCACAAATTCAAATTGCTAATCGTGGGTAAGTCCAAAAAACCTCGTGCGTTGAAAAATGTTAAAATTGAGAAACCATTAATTACGTCTTCTTCTTCTTCTTCTTCTTCTTCTAATGGCGCTACAACCCTTTGTGAGTCTTGGCCTGCTTAACAATGTTCTTCCATTCTGCCCTGTCGGATACTTTCCTTCGCCACTGCCTGATGTTCATGGTTTTAAGATCCCTCTCTACGTCGTCTATCCATCTTTTACGGGGCCTTCCTCTTGTTCTGTTTCCTTGGGGCCATTAATTACGTACATGTGGCTAAGTCGTGCCTGGGTGACAAAAGAAGTTTTTCTGGATTGATACAAGAACAGCTTTGTCCCACAAGTTAAAAATGAGCTAAGAAAAAAGAAACTGTCAGTGAAAGTCCTCCTCTTGTTGTACAGTGCTCCAGGACATTCTGATAAGGACGAATTAAAAATCGAAACTGCCGATGGATATATCGAGGCAATGTACTTACCAAAAAATACTACTGTATTGATTCAGCCCATGGATTAAAACTCTCAAGGCACACTACAAGAAACAACTCCTTGTGGATATTGTAAGTCAACCTGATGTTGACATCACTTTAATTTTGAAAAAATTTAACATCAAAGATGCGATTATTAATGCTGCGTTTGCCTGGCAGCAAGTCAAGCCTACTACACTGATTAAATCGTGGAAGAATATTTGGCCCAACAACCCATCCCTTCCAAGAAGTTAACAAAGAATCCAATAGCCAACCTAAGAAAGTTGTACTAGATACTGCCCTTCAAATTTGCAACGATATGACTAATTTATCACAATCAAGAGAAGCTTTACAAGAGTGGATTTTATATGAAAATCTCAATGCTGACTTAACAGATGAAGAAATAATTAAAGAATTGACAGAATCTGATGAACACGTGACCCAGGAAGCACAGGATTAAAAATCTTTCACCGTCAACTGTGATGATGCTATATTGGCGGCAAACACTTTAATGCGTTGGTGTGAGGAGAGGGCATATGACATTGAAAAAAAATTTTGATGGTAAAGGAGGTACAAGAACAAGCAATGACAGACTATACAACAAGAAGAAGCAAAAGACAATCAAAGATTTCTTCAGAGTGTGAGCACAATACATATGAAGAGCACAGGAATAAAACAAGGAATGTCCATTTTTACAGAAATTAAGATTACTGGCTCAATCTGTTCCAAAATATTGTAACTTTCTCTGGACAGACTATCTGTCGAATACAACAGGAACAGTCCACACAATTTACTTTTAAAATATTGACGTACCTGAATAAAACTGGGTATGTCCCCGCGCGACCGAAATAAAACTAGAAATGTCCATGTCCAATGATGTTTGTTTCGCGCTTAGTGTAGTGTTCATTCTTGCCGCTATGTATTAGCAGGTTTGTATGTATTAGTAACGTAATAGATACGTAGTATTATAGGTTATTGTGTTAGTAAAAAATGGGTAAAAATATTGTATTAAGTTCGAAAAAAAGGCAAAAAACTGGTAGATTACAAGATATTATGAAGAAGTTAAGACTTTCTTCTCATGAAATGGGCCCACCATGCCACTGCAAGCGGCTTAAGTATTTTGATGTGTTGAATGACTTGGTACGGAATAGCATATTGTCTGATTTTAACAATACGACATCCATTGATGAGCAGAATAGCTACCTTTGTGGATTAATATCAGTGGTTCCAGTTCAAGGACGCAGAAGTCGGCTGCCCGAAAGAACAGTTTCATACCATCAAAGTAGTTTTATTTATAAAATAAGGGTCAGAAGAGATGGAAATATAAAAGAAATGTGTGTTTGTAGCAAAGCTTTTATTAGCATTCATGGAATCACTAAAGGTAAATTAGAGCATTTACAAATATCTCTTAAACAAAATGGCGTAGCACCAAAAGATAGGAGAGGCAAACACAGTGCATTAAGTAATAAGTTATCTGATGCTTTATACAATAAAGTCTATGAACATATTAAATCTTTTAAGGGAAGGCTTTCCATTACAGCCTTAAATAGTCAAAAAAGTTGTACTTACCAGAAAGCCTTATCATTAAAAAGATGTTCTTGATGTTTAAACAACTGTATCTTAATGAAAAAGTTTCGTATGAAACATACAGAATGGTTTTTAATACGAAATTTAACATAAGTTTTGGGTATCCACGTAGTGACACGTGTAGTGTATGTGACAATTTCACTGCAGAAAGAAATAAATTGAATATGCAACCGCATCACGAGGCAGAAATAAAGCGATTGGAGGTAGAGCACGAATTGCATAAAAGAAAAGCACAATGGTTTTATGATAGAAAGAAGGAAGCTAAAATTAGAGCTAGGACCAATCAAGATTTTGCAGCCATTGCGTTGGATTTCCAGAAAAACGTTTCCTTACCCAATGTATCAACCAATGACGTATATTATTGCAGGTAGTTGTCAATGTATTCATTTAACATTCACGTATTAGCTTCTGGGAGGTCATTTTTTTATTCTTATCCTGAACATGTTGCTAGGAAAGGATCCAATAAAGTGATCTTTTTTCTTTTTGATTTTATAATAAATCACCTTGATAATGATGTTAGAAGTTAGCATATTTTTTGCGATTCTGCTGGAGGGCAGAACAAAATTTCACAATGTTAAGGTTTATTCATTTTATGGTACATCAGGTCAAACGACTTGATTACATCCAAATAACATTTCCCATACGAGGTCACTCGTATTTAGAATGTGACAAAAATATGGGATTAATAAACCTCAAAACAAAAATGGAGTTGCCGGATGACTGGTACGAGTTGATTCGAGATTCAAGAAAGAATCCGCTTCCATTTACAGTTATTGAAGTTGAACAAAATATGGTCAGAAACTGGAACCAGTTTTTGCAACCAGAGTTTACACCAAAATGTTTATTTGCTATTCAACCTGTAAGAGAGATTTTTTGCAAAAAGGAAAATTGTCGCCTAATTACTTACCGCACCTCTTATAATGGTCACTGGCTATAAAGCCCTATCCTATAACTAAAGCAAACAAGAAGACACCGCAACACCTTCACTTGGCAGAAAACGAATTTAGACTTCCTTCTGTGAGTTATTCTGGTAAGAATTTATTAATTTTTTTTGGCCTAGGTCAGATTTTAATCATAAGTTTTTGCTTCAGATTATCTTCCAATCAACGAAGCCAAGTACCTAGATCTTATGAAACTAAAACGCTTTTGCGAAAACCCAAACGCAGCAAACTTTTTTACCACTATTCCTCACCAAATCAAGCAGAACCAAACAAAAAATCGGTTGCCTGTAAAGTCGGTTTTACGGGCGAAGATTTTACGTGACAACGTCTTTTTCCCGGTAGAATATTTATTGATATGAATATTATTAAATTGCACAATAGGAACAAGGAATTGAATGAAAATAAGAATTGCACAAATTTTAACTATAGAAATATATTTTGTTTACTAAAACATTGTACATGTAAACTTAAACTTAACTAATTTCTATTTGAGTGATTTTGTTGAGGATAGGACGATGATAGGAGAAATATGAAATGAAAGGAAGTGTTTCTGCTGTAATGTGTCTTGAACGCCAAGAACGCTCGATAAAGACAGAGACACAAGCACGGAAGCACGCACCGATTCAACGCGCCTAATTCTCTAGTGCTGCGCGCGCAGCGGACCGATCATGTTTGAGAGGGAGAGAGACGCAAGGCATTCGCCGGTCCGGCGGGCCTCTCTCTCGTTCGGTGACTCACTGTAACAGACGTGAGCGGGCGTTACACTTTTTCATGAATGACTCCGAGCCACAACCTAATTTAAGACGTTGTCACGTCAAAAAAAAGTAGTGTAAAAAACATATACCTACTGGGTATCTTTTTAACTGATAAGAGATTTTTGTAACATTTTTATTAAGCAGATTGTTCAAAAGATTTTTCCGTTCTTCCTATAAAAGAATAAAAGTTAAAAACTGCAATATCTCAAAATCTTAATTTTGTGACAATTCCTGTGCTCTTCATATATAATTACTTACGTCCATAATTAATCTACCTTAGTTGCGGCATTTGATTATTAGTACGAATAATGTTTATAGTTACTATTTACACACTTTATGTACATTAAATTTATTAGCTTCCATATTTCTTTTAAGAAACATGTTTTAGTTAGCCGAAATGGGTGTTCTATTTGCATATTAATTTGGGTAGCATTTTACTCATAAAATTTAAGAATATTGTAGGCTATTGCTAGTAAAACACTGCCTAATATATAATCACTTTCGGCAATCCGGACACTTTTGGTAATCTGACACCCCTTTGGTCCCATACTTATCGGATTATCATGGGACAACTGTATACTTGTATTGTCGTGTTAATTTTACAGCAAAGAAATATCGAACAAACATCGTACTTATAGCTAACAATAGAAGTATATAATTTGAAGTATAATTTTAAAGGCGAATTCCTAACATTTTGTAACACTACATTTAAATAAGTACCCACAAGAGCAACCGCAACATACTAATTCATATTAATATTTTTATTGCGAACAATAAACGGTTATACAATAAATAAACTAAATAGTGTTCCATATATAATGTTTTTATAGTATTTAGCTACTTATTTAAGTTATAAATACGACGAATACATACCATTTAAGAAATAATAAATGTTCCTAATTACTTTTATATGAATACGATCCGTATTTACAAATATTTAATATTAGTTTTCGACAAATCCGAAAGGAAATGCCTGTCGTTTAATTGAATAATTTATAAAATATTAATGACTTATAAACGATATATTGCTATTTAGGATTTGATGGGATAAAGGAATTTTTTCGGATGGCGTGAAGTTTGAATTGTAGCTAGGGAGAAATCCAAGAAACAAAAGTTATATACTACTGATGTGTGATTTTACACACCTCCTTTCCTAAGCTTTTTAAATACCTCGAGAAGTATACAACTGGCATTGTCAAACTGTGGAAAATGTTGTTCTGCAATACTCAGCACACAATATCTATGTTTTTGGTGATTACAATCTTCCCAATATATCATGGGAGAATAATGAGTTTGGTGTAATGGTGCATTGTCCTGCAGCTGTGAATATTGCTCAAGCCTTTGGGTTTTTAAAATTGTATTAACATAATAATATTTATTTGCTTCAGCAACTATATCAAAGGTATAGATACTGACCTAAACAAAAGATCCAAAATCATTTTGGAAGTACATCAATGATAAGCGATCCTGTCATAACAAGTAGTACAAATATTTGTCCTTCTAAGATTACCATGACTGCTATTTTTAATGGCATAAATGAGCTGCCTAATAACTGCTGGTCCAGATGGAATGCTCAATTTTTTATTAAACAAGTGTGTCTGTACCCTTGTAATAGCATTTGTTATATTGTTTAATAGATCTCTGGAAACCTCTATGTTTCCTTCTTCATGGAAAGAAAGTTATGTTGTTCCTATATTTAAAAATAGTCAGAAAGACAATATTGAAAATTATCGTAGCATTTGTATACAATCTCCAATCCCTAAGTTCTTCGACTGTCTTATAGCAAAGCAACTCTCTTGGTTATGTAAAAGCTTAATATCTCAATCACAACATAGTTTTCAACAAACTTGGTTTGCTATCAACCTGATGTATTATCAATCTGATATTATTATCAACCTGATATATGGAAGGCCGTAAACAGGTAGATGCAATATACACAGATTTATCCAAAGCATTTGATCGTGTAGATCACCAAATACTTTTGGGCAAATTAATTAATGTAGGCTTTCAAGTCAGGTTTGTTTAATGGATTAAAAACTCTACATCTGGGAGAAGTCAAAGAGTCAAGATAGGTTGTCATCTGTCTGATGGTATCTCAGTAATATCTGGAGTTCCTCAAGGAGGCCACACTTCTCCACTTGCTTTTAATATCTTCGTTAAAGACATCACTTCCTGTTTCCAAAATAGCAAATGTCCAATGTTGGCAGATGACCTGAAATTTTGGAAAGTTATTCTTCTTCTTAAGGTGCCGTGCATTTCTGCGTAGGCGTCCACCGTACATCGTCTTGTCAGGTGAGATGTTAAATAGTCAGGATTAAATAATTCTGTTTATAGCAGCATTGCGAAGCATTTCATAGCTGTGGATTCCTGTCCATTGTCGAATATTGCGCAGCCATGACATTTTTTACGTCCCAGACCTCTCCTACCCTCTATCTTCCCTTCGAGTATCAGTTGCTGAAAAGTATATCTTTCTCCTCGTAATATGTGTCCCAAGTATGTAGTCTTCTTACTTTTTACATAACTAAAAAGTTCCCTATCCTGTAAGCCCGCTCTTCTGAGTACTTCCTCATTTCTGACCCTGTCCGTCCATGTTATTCTAACACTGGCTAACTATTCTAACTGGCCTTTAACGTCAATGCTTCCATTCCGTACGAGAGAACAGGCCACACGTAGCACTTAAGCATCTTGCTTTACATTTTACTGATTACTATATACACAATACATTATAAATACAAAAATGACCGCCACAGTTCGGAGGCATATAATAGTAATTAACAAATAAGTGTCAAAAATGACAGTTTTTTGTTTAAATCGCTACAGGTAAAAATAGGGTAATTTAATATATTATTTAAAGTATTCATCTTTTATTAGATGGGCAAAGGTTTAAAATGGCAGTTCTTGAATTTTGGTCCGATTCTTTGTTGCTTCGGAAATTGAAAAATAAGGTTAACATTTCGAAAATCAAAAATTTGTTATAACTTTTTCAAACATTCTACGGTTTTGATATTGCACGAAAAGTTGAGTCAAATAGTCCCTATAATGTACAAAAAATTTCAAGACGATCCGTCAATTAGTTTAGATGTTATTCAATTTGTTTATCCCACAGAGCCTTTTTGCAATGTTATTGCTCAGAAAATGATAATGATACAGCGATTCTGCGGTTACCACGTGAAAGAAGAAGATTTATGCTTTCAATAAATTCAATCATTTTTGGCTTATAAATAATATGAATAACTTTATTAATATTAACTGTAGACTACTTAAATCCACTTTGATATTTGAAAAGCTGGTATTTTTAGACGAATTTTCAAAAAAAAATCGCCTAGGTCAATTATTGTCAAAGTTAGCTTTTGTAACCTTTTTTTATTTATTTCACAGCAACTTTGTTTATGACCTTCATATTCAGTAACCTAACTAGCGCCATTTTGAAGTTCAAGGTTTATAGTCTGTGTAAAAGTTTGAGTAAACTTTAAACTTCATCAGAGCGGTCAGTAAAGCTTTAAAAATGAAGTCCTAATGAAGTCGGCTCGAAGACGGTGGACGGAATATTATAAAATCTTGCACTCAAAAAATGAAATTGATTCTTCAAACACATTCTTTTTCTTTTCTTGTACTCTACGAGTGTACGAGTACATATAATTAAAAAAAAAAAAGAATAATCAAAATCCATCAACAAGTTCCAGAGATATTAAAAACAACACGTGTTTGAAGAATCAATTTCATTTTTTGAGTGATTTAAAGCTTTACTGACCGCTGGCGCTGTGTTCAAAGTTTACTTAAACTTTTACACTTAAACTATAAACCTTGAACTTCAAAATGGCGTTAGTTAGGTTAGGTAATTGTTATAAACAAAATAGCTGTGAATTAATTTTAAAAAACTTTGACCCTAATTGACCTAGGCAAAAGTATTTTCTGAAAATTCCTCTAAAAATACCAGCTTTTTAAATGTCAAAGAGAATTTAGTGTAAAGTCAATATTAACAAAGTTATTCAAATTATTTATAAGCCTAAAATCACTCTAATTTAGAAAACTGTTTTTGCAATATTAAAAATGACTTATTGATATTTTTTAAATATGTTGAAAATACAAGTCGTCTTTTTTCATATGGTTCTGTATCATTATTATTTTATGAGCAATAACATTGCAAAATAGAGCTGTGGGATAAACAAACTGAATAAAATTTAAACTATTTGACGAGTCGTCTTGAATTTTGTGCATTATAAGGACTACTTGACTAAACTTTTCATGCAATATCAAAGTTCCAAGTTCATTTTTGAAAAAGTTCATTTTTGCAATTTCCGAAGCAACAAATGATCGGACTTCAATTCAAAAAATGCCATTTTAAATCTTTCTCAAGTACTAAAAGATGAATACTCTAAATAATATATTAAATTACCCTATTTTTACCTGTAGCGATTTAAACGAAAAAAAAAACATTTCCTTATATTGCATAGTTATTCCGTTATTGTTAATAATATATCAGCTAATGTGTTGCAGCTACATATTGCAGTAAACATTTAGGGGCACCTTAAGAAAATTAGGGAACAGAACAAAAAAGAGTTTAAAATACTCTTTTTAAATACCCATAAAACCGCTAAAAATCTAATTTAATACCGTACCGTAATTTGAAATAAAGGTGAAAATTATGAATGATAAATATTTTAACAAATATAATATACATATATTTGTTAAGATAAATTGAAAATATTTGAAAATAGTACCATAATATAATATAATAGGAATCAAATAATTATTTTTGAAATAAAACATTCCAATAAACGAACACAAAAAAATAAAATACAAGAAAGAGAAGCAAACGAAAACCTTATGTGTCCAAAAGCTACAAAACAATATAAAGTAATTAACCGAGAACACCTCAGAATACGTTTTGCTTTGTTGATATTTAAAAAAAATACATTTTTAACTAAATTTATCCATCAGAGCCAGTCCATATCTGTATTTTACACAATGTATGTATATGAGACACAAAACAACAAAAACTAACCCAATAAATGCAACCGTTTAAATGTTATCAACATTTATCTGATCATACCGATCAACCGAAACGTTTTTAGTCCACCATATAAAACCACTTGCCAATCTCAAGGAAAACAAAAGGCAATGACCCAATAACTACCCAAATAAAAATAAAATAATCCCTGTCTGGACGTGCCTACGTTAATAATAGTTAGCAACCACCTCAGCTTGAGATCCACTTCCCACAGAAAATGCACTCGACGCCTAATAAAACTATTATTATCCTGTCCCAGTTCTACATACGATGAATTTGAATCATAAACAGGAAGAGTAGCAAAAGTACTTACCGATACAAGAATGAATTTTTACTTCTTTGTGTTCACTGAATTTTTTTGTTCCGACCGGCGAAATATGGACAACGATTGTTCGTTCGTATACCGCAGATTGCTGGTAAACAACTGTTTTAAAAACGTTTTTCAGATGCGATTGGAAACGATTGAGTCGAGACAGAAATTTCATAGGCAGAGGCAGGCACTGAAATGAGCCAGAGGCTTCAGTTTTGCCGGTGGGCACGTTTACACGGTCGTCGAAACGTCTGCGTTTCAGTATAGCTTATCGGTACCTGTTGATTCCACCAAAACATATGGAGGTAATAAAAAAAGTCAAAAAAAGAAAGAGATTTACTTTTAGATGTTCCTGTTTTACATTGACGTTTTGATATTGATAACATAAGTAGAATATTTCTTTCGTCAAATAAAAACTAGTACAATATTAAATAAATATTGGCTGAACCTAAACCTGCAGGCTGTCACAGCTGTGACGAGATGAATAAATAAAATTTGAACCCATGCTTTAGTGTTTTTACGGTTCATACATTATTTTGATGGGTCTCGGGTCGCAAAGGTGTTTTTGTTTAGACTCTTAACCATAAAGCCAGTCACAAGCGGGATAATAAACCTGGACTATAACGTAAACCTAATATCGCTAAAAAACAAGTACAGTTGTGTTTAACAGAGAAAAAAAGTCCTAACAAGAGGGAATACACGTGGGGCCTTGCTTCACGCCTAGGACGTTATAGGTTCAATTTCTTAAGTAATTAACCTCTAACTTCAGCACCTCAGTATTATCCCTTGTCAAAATGTGTTTGTTTGAGTTTAGTTTTAACTTCATATTATTCAGTTCATCAATTTTACCATTTCTGAGCTATGATTTTCTCGTTTAAGCGAAGAACATATCTAAGCGACCATGGCGATGGCGATCTCGGTTTCTATAGGAAGCGGACACATTGGACCGATAGCGACCAGCGATTTCAAATACAATTGGAAATATAGTTTCCATACCCAAGATGCTTGGGTACGTGACATTAACCTGAGGCGCAAGCAATAAGGAGAAATTCATAAATTGTACCCAGAACTTCGTAGAGATGATAACTGTTTCTATACATATTTTAGAACGAATTTTCAAAGTTTTGATGGAATTTTAGATCAGACAAAAAAATCACCAAACAACAAACAAATTTGAAGGAACCAAATGATGCTACAGAACGATTTTATTTTTAATACGTACGTTCTTGTAATCTGGGTGGGACAGGTCGAACAGTATATCATATTTTTTACAATTCTACAAGTTTTTCGATATTCATTTTTATTTTCAACGACGCGACCGCGATAAACGTAAACTTCTGCGTTCTGAAAGCTAAACTAATTATATCGCCGCGATTGCCGTCAGAACGCAGATCGCGACCAGTATGTGCTGATTCACTTATTTGTTTCAGACGAGTCGAATCGCGGTCGCCATCGTGAACGTCATCGCGTCGTGATCGCTTAGGTGTGTTTTACACATTTCAGATGGAAAATGCCGAAAATTAATAAGTTAAATACGAATAACTGTAACGAAAGACTGGAGATAACTACAGTGCATGGGAAGGAGAGGAATGTCTTGATTAAGGAACCTCAGGGAATGGTTCTTTCGCAGTTCTATTCAACTGTTCCGCGCAGCAGCCTCGGGGGGTCAGAATTGCCATGACGATAGCCAACCTTCGTACCGGAGATGGCAAATGAAGAAGATAAGAATAATTTCACACATAACTTTGGGAGATAAATATCAAATGAGAAAATTACGTGTATCATGGAATATATGTCAAAAAATAATTAGATTAAAATAAGTACGCATCGATTGCGAAATAGAAGAAATACGTTCTTCCCCATATTGCAAACTGACAGAAGCAGCAATCAAAGGATCAAAGATCAATAGAACAAAAATCTGGTATCCTAGTAATATTTTACTGGAATTGGCAGACCATTCCACACCACAATGTGTAGACTGTTTTTCAGACAACAAATGAGCAATAAAATAGGAAAAACATATAAGAATAAATGTTCTTAAAGCCATTTCATTATTTTCTAATGGAAGCACACTTACAGATAAACACTGAAGAGTATCGAAGGTACAATATTTTTACGCCCAAGTCTTTCCTCCGCTACTGATCACGATTCTAACGCTTTCTATGATGTACTGACATCATGAGGAGTCTAGAAGTTGTTTAGTTTACTTCAAGCACCAGCAAGAAGCGTTTACCTGACTTGACAATGGCAAGTGCGACCCTGCCGAAACGCCATCACAATAATGGTTTTTATCAAAACCCAAAATTATTCAACGCGGAGTCAAACCCAGAAAACAGTGTTAAATCATCGTTTAAACAGTAAGATATTATGCTCCAAGATTAACGGTGCTTAAGAATATCACTGCCTTCAAAGGCAAAAAGAGAAGTAAGCAATTATGATGCTTTGTTAAACCCTAAACTTTTTTAAAACCTTAAACACTGATAAATATTAAAATATAAAATTCCAGTAAAAAAGTGGCAAGTGGTCAATGGAAAACAAGTATAAAAAAACGTTACAAATTACAAAAATATCACTCTTGTGACTTGAGACTATGTCTTGAATTGAAATCTCTTTTGTGTGAACATTGGAATATCGAAAGACTCCAATATATCAAAAACCCTAAACATGAGACTGGTCATCGCATTATTTTTTCCTTCATCTCATTAATATAGTATTAACATATAGATATGCGAATCTTGAACGTTAAGGCAATCAGAAAGGAGAAAGATAAACGCCACTGAAATGTTCTGTTGGAGAAGGATGTTGCTAATTTCATGGACCAACCGAAGAACAAGTAATTTTATTCTGGAAGTACTAAAGATCTGTAAGAGAGTCTCCGGAAAAATCCAACAACAACAATTAAAATATTTTGGACATGTCATGAGGTCAGACGTAAACAATATGGAGAGACTTATTCATTGATCCATATGGAGAGATCATTACAGGATAGGTAGAAGATCACAGGAGGAAGATCTCCAACGTGATGGGTTGACCTTATCACAGGAAGTTGCAAAAGACCTATGCATGATGTAATGGAAATGACCAGCAACAAAAATATATGAAGATAGGCCATATACGATAACACGACGACCACTGTCCATTACCGTCCTTCAAAGCGGGACTGGAGAGAGAGATAATTTTTAAATGATCGTGAAGATTTATATCAGTGAAATTAGTTCCAAACAAATTAAATTTTATATTTAAACAATAATATACTATACATAAAATAAGGTAAACATATTTAAAAAAATCCACAAGGAAAATAATTATAATATAATACAAAGACTAACCTCTTTTTGTAAACATATTTGTCCAAATAGTTATTCAAAATATTGAAATGGTTTCTCAAGAATATGTGACGTCCATCTCTACAAAAATATTTATAACTTTTTGTTATCTTTATTTTATTGATTGTGTAGAAATGCCTTAAAATATCTACAAGTCAGATTTGTTTTTTTTTTACTTGCGACAGTTTTATTTTAGATTTTAATTCAGCTTAGGGATAGACTATTTAATATTGTGTGAATAATTTACGCTATTGTTGCATATATTTCGGCTAAAAAGATAGTACAGAAACATTTTTATTTGTTGTGTAGAAGAATTCAGTGTGCCTATGTGTAAAAGTTTGCGGAATTGATAACTCATTCAGATCACTCAGTATTAAAAAGATCTTGAAAGTATTTTGTGCAAAAAAGAAGCAGAAAAGTCAAAACTTTATGACAAGAAAAGCTCATTTAATAGTTACAAAATACAAAAAATCTAAAACAAAATGAGATTTATTACTACAAAAATGGTTTTTTCTATTGTTTGCTCTCTCTCTCTCTCTCTCTCTCTCTCTCTCTCTCTCTCTCTCTCTCTCTCTCTCTCTCTCTCTCTCTCCAATTTTACACTCCTATACCATTTAAATCACCCTTATCTTCTTCTAAGCATTTTTTCCGTAGTCTTCCTCTATTCATTTTACCCCCGCCTCCTTCAAAAGCAGCTTTTTTAACAAAGTTTCTCTGGCATTCAAGTGATGTGACCTAACCACCTGACTCTCTGTGTTTTGACTTTTTGTACAATTAGGGGTTTTCCATACCACTTTTTCCATTTCCACTACCATTTCCTCGTTTTCCATTACCTCTTTATTTGTTCTTCTTCGCCAGTTTCCTTCCGCCGTCCTAATACGACCAAAAATCTTTCGCAACACCACCCTTTCCCAGATCTCGATTTTTATTCCATCTTTATTATTCATAGTCCAGGTCTCATAGGCCACTGACCGAATGACTGTTTAATATATTACAATTTTTGCTGTTCTACATACATTTTTTGCTTTTAGAATATTGTTTAATGAGCCCATTGCTCTACTTCCTTTTGATAGTCCCTTTTCTATTTCTTTTTCTTCTTCCCCTTTATTCGTTATTGTTACACCCAAATACTCGAACTGGCTGACATTTTCAATTTTGTAATCCTTTCCTCTTGTTTTAAATGTGACGAATTTAGTGTGTTCTGTTATCTTACCACGCATTTCCATATACTTTGTTTTCGCTTCATTTATATACAACCCAAATTTTCTTGCTTCATCTTCAAAGTTCTTAAACATGTGTTCAGGTTCTTTTTTTGTTCTTGTTAAGAGGAATACATCATCTACGTACCGCTATACATTGCTGTTTATAGTGGAAAATGGTACCCATAGTTTAGATCTTACTTTCTCTCATTATTGCCTCCAAGACAAAGTTGAACATATCAATAGAAAGTGGATCCCCTTGTCTTAATTCTCTTGTAACCGAAAACAGATTTAACATACTTCCTTCTATGACCACTATATTGTTTACTGTATATATTGTACTTTACTTGTTAGCGACATTTTCAATCATTTTATCAACTTTTTTGATATTCCTAAATTTTGTAGAGCTTTATACAACTTTTCCCGATCGATAGAGTCATACACCTGTTTAAAATCAATGAAGAGCATGTGGAGCCCTAGGTTTTGTTCATAACTGTTATTTTGTATCAATTTTAAGGTAAATATTAGATCCACTGTCGATTTTCCTGCTCTAAACCCTCCTTGGTATTCACCTAATATGTCATTCTCGTATTTTTTCAATTTATTACGTATGATATTTGCTAATATTTTGTACACATCATCCAGTAGCGCTATCCCTCTGTAATTTTCACAAGGGGTTCTGTCACCTTTCTTATGTATTGGACAAATTACGGCATTAATCCATCTCTCTGGCATTTTCTCCTCTTTCCACACTCTCAGTATCAAATTACATAGCTTTCTTTGCAGTGTGACCCCTCCTTCCTTTAAAATTTCCACCGGGATTCCGTTTTCCCCCGCTTTTAAGCCATTTAATTGTTTCCTTTATTTCCTGTTCTGTTGGTTCCTCTACGTACTCCTCATCATTATCCTCTGATTGGTCCATTGCCTCATCTGTTTGCATCTGATTCATTAATTAGCAGTTCTTTAAAATATTGTGCCCATCTGTTTAATTTCTCTGCAGTATTTCCAAGGAGTAGTCCTTCTTTATTCCCACAAAAAATTGTTTGCGAGTTATTTGTTTGTCTGTTTCACTTCACTTTTTTATAGAAATTTTTTATTTCTTTGCTAATGTAAAGCTCCTATTATTTTTAATTTTCTTTCCAAATATTCTCTCTTTTTTTACCTGCAGATTCTTTTAGCTTCTTTCCTTTTCGTTCCATGTTCAGTAATTGTTTTTTTGGTTCTATTATTGTCTTTTTCCAACTTTGCCTTATTTCTTAGCATTAGTGCTCTTTTACATTCCTCGTCGAACCAGTCTTCTTCTCTCTTCACTCCTGTATTTGTTAAGCAAACATTAGCTGCTTCTGTCATTGAATTTTTAATGTTACTCCATTCTTCTTTCAATATATCAGACATTAGGTTTCCTTCCTATAATCTTGCGTTAATCTCATTTTTTAACCTCTTTCCCACTTGTTGATCCTTAAGTAAGGCCACGTTATATCTCATCTCATTCTGTCTTACCATTTAATTACCAGAACAAAAAAATTCATATATGAATGAGTAAAATAACAGACACTAAATTTGTATATATATGCCAAAATATAGACATAAAAATTAGCAACAGAAATAGAGGAAAAACCTGTTAAAATTATAATTATTTTTCTCAATTACGTTATTTGATAAAAATATAAGACATGTTCAGAATAGAAAGCAAACTACTGGCAAGATAAATAGACTTTCCTATAAGGTCAGTAGGAAGATCCAAAACCTAGCCAAAGAGATAGCCAAATTTATAAGTATAAGAGAGCTAAGACAGGTGTACAGAAAACTATGAAAATTAAGAAACGGAGGAGGACACATTCGCTATGAACTCGGATGTTGCTCAAACTAAAATTTAATAAAAAGGTGCATACAAACAAAATTTTTAAAGACGCTTATATTATGTTCAACATTGTTGTTTTGGGCGTCCTCGAAAAAGACGCATGCGCGAATTATACCGCTCTCCCCGCGTTCAGCGCGCATTGCCAAGCAACGCGAAGAGAGGATAATACCATTGTTTAAAAGAATAATTAGACAATCATTACCAAAGAAGTTTTTGACTTTTAATCTGCCGTCAGGTGGCGGTTTCTAGTAAAAACTTCAAAAACTATTAGCAGAAACTTAATTGTATGCAGAGTTCTACTCGAATATATCTTTATTTGTCCGATCTCTAATACAAACCTGTACACGGATGATAATAAAGCAGTTCTTTTTTAAATAATGATAATACCTAGAACGAATACCGGTTTTTTGACGCGTTTTGTCGTTGTGTTTAGAATGAAATGGTAGAGAAAGTTGCGTTAAGTTTACGTTAGAACAACGTGTGTTTTATTAAAACAGTTTTACTGTCAGGGTCGCGATTACGAAGCTATTGAAGAAGATTTTACAGAAATATAGCTTAATGTATGTTTCCGAATCGAAATTACAAGGAATAGAACGAACCGATAGTGTTGAAGATGCAAAATGTAACAAACTACCACGATCGATGCCCACAAATGAGAATACCATAACAATAACGCAACAATTGAAAATACTCGTCTCTTCGCCACATAGACGTCAATGGCATACCATCTCACACGCTCCGTAGGATTATAAAAGATATCGGATTGCACTGTTACCATCCAGGTCTTCCGCAGGACTTCCACTCTCGCATCGATTTCTGCGAGTATTACCTAATCTTGTGGAGTGACTTCAAGGTTAACGGCAAGTAAATAAGCACAACTGCAATTACTGGGCTGATGCTTAACCTCATGAAATCATGGACAAGAAAGTGAATTCTCCTGGAGTTATGGATTGGGTAATTATCGATGGATTGTTGGCCCCTTTTTTTCGACGGGTTCGGTAACTCAGAAAGGTACTTGGATTACCCGTAACTTTGGATGAAGATGACAGATTCGAAGGACGAAACATAATTTTGCAGCAGGACTTTCAGCAGGACGCGCTTTCTCAAAACTAGCAGCATTTTCCTGGATGGATTGGTATATATTGTGGCAAATCGTGGCCTCCAAGGTCGTCAAATATTACTCCTATGGATTTGTTAATCTGGTGCATGCTTAAGAATAGTGATTTTGCGCATACGATCGAAAACATCGAAGAAGAACTCACCTTATTAATTCGAAAACCTGTATTTGAAGTGTTTTGACATGATAAGTGAACACTTGAACACTTATTGTAATTACATATTTTTGAGTTATGAGGAAAAAAAACAATGTTTTGTAAATGTGTTTTTTTTTAAATTTTTTTTTGCAAATTTGCCAGTTGAAATGCCCACCCCTGTAGAAACGATCATTTATTTACCCAATTTGGTATTATATATGTTTTATTTTATTGTGTTTATATTTTATGGGGAAATTCCAAGAATTTGTTTTTAATCAATTAAAATAAATAAACAAAAGTTTATTAAGAAGCTTAGCCGAATTTAACAGCTATTCGTAGAAAATAAAAATAAATCTTTTGTTAAAATTTATTAACCATTTACATAGTTTCAATGATAAAAAATATTACGACGGTTTAATTTCTAATTAAATTTTTTATTTCTAGGCGCCAATTGGCAAGGATTAGATATTTTTTTTGAAAGAATTTAAGTTGTTTTCTTTTTACTACGATATATTTATAACATTGCGGTTTGTTCATTATAAAACAGTGATTTCTATTCTAGCATCATTTATCTTGTACACAGCATACTTTTAGAGATAAACAATATTATTTTGTTATTTAAAAGCATTATTAAACTGAGTAATGAAATTAAATAGAATTTATTTATACATGTGACTATACATATCTATAACAACACCCGTACAATTCGCAGATGATACGACATACATTATATCAGGAAAAATAATGATGATTTAAAAATATCTTATGAGGAAGTTTCTATTAAATCTAGCTCATGGTTTGCTGCAAAAAAATTAAAACTTAAGTTTGATAAAACGCAAAATTTGGTTATACCTGCAAGTAATTTACATAATGATCCAGATAAAGAAGTTAAACTATTGGGAATAACCATAGATAATCGACTGAACTGGTCGGCTCATATCTCACAACTAAAAAAAAGCTATCAGTTCATTATTTTTTATTCGCCAACTAGCAATGGATGTCAATTTTGAAACATTAAAAATGACATTTTTCTTTATTCCACTCGCACCTAAACTATGGATTAATCATATGGGACAATTCAACAAATGCACTTCAAATTTTTAGAATGCAAAAGAAAGCTATCAATATTTTAGCAGGAGTTAGTTATCTAGAACACTGTCGACCTTTCTTTATCAAATTCAAAATTATGCCGCTACCTACTCTGTTGATATTGCAAGTTCTGACTGAAATTCACAGAAAACGGGCACATTTAATAAAGCAGTCTGATGTTCACGTTCACAATACGCTAAACTGTCACTACTTACAAACAAATCGCTGTAGATTACGTCTTTCAGATAAAAATTGCATTAATTATAACTATTATAATATTTTACCAAAAAATATTAAACAGCTGTAACAGTTTCGAAAAAGTTATAAAAAAATATCTTCTGAAACATTGCTTTTACTGCTCAGAAGAATATATGACTCATTGCAGAACATCCATTGAAAGACTGAACTGCTTACCGTGACTTTGTCATAAATATTTTTCTGTTTAGTATATGTTCTTGTTTGTGATATAATATTTAAGTTACGGTTTATATTCCTTTGTTATATACTATAATCGTTTTCATCGTTCTTGGCGTGTGCGTGTAAAAACACTTGCAATAAGTTGTTTCATCTGTCTTTCCTCGTCTAAGCTCGATTCGTTTACCTCCTCCAGTAGCGGAGCAAAATGTAGCATGTCAAACGAAATAATAGGATATAACATATATAATACAGGATATAACGAAAAGTACATTTTAAAAGGATTTTGAAATATACCCAAAAAAGTGTTAATTATTTAACCCACTTTAATTAAAAAATGATACAGATTTTTTAAGTTTTAAGCACTGTGGCGAATTCTGAACTGTTACAACGCACTGACTTTGATTAATTAGCTAATCATTTAGCGTCTTCACTGGAACTGTCTTCATCATTGGAATCTTCCGCCAAATCGATGATAATCCTACTTTCATTTTCATCATATGTGACCATTTTTGCCCAGTCGTCCTGAATTAATTTTTCAATATGGTTAACACAACTCGCCCACACTGCAGGTGTTGCCTCAGCTAATGCATCGCCCCAAACTTTTTTCACTGTTTCATCTCCACGTCCATGTTCTCCAATATGACGATCATAGTATTGTTTAGAAATGCCCCAGACCAACTCAATCGGATTATATTGACAGTGATATGGAGGCAATCTCAAAACCTGATGCCCATGTTCTTGGAGTAGCTCGTCTATAACGTACCTGGCATTTTGTGGTTTATTCTGGCGACAAAGACTCAATAGCTCTGTCTTGCCCGAATCGTCGTCAAAAATTATTTTTTTCGCTCGTAACCATTCTTGTAAGTCCGATTTTTTCCAACTGGCATTCGGTAACTTTTCTATTAAAGAGCTATGGTATGAGGCATTATCCATAATAATTAGAGATGGTACCTCCAACATTGGTATCAGCTTTTCGGAGACCCACTTTTTAAAAGACTCTTTATCCATAGAATCATGATAGTCTGCACTCTTCGATTTCGTAGAAAACAGTAATCCAGCATCTTTAACAAATCCTTGCCTACTTCCGGCATGTAAAACAACAAAGCGTTTACCTGTATTTTCGTGTCCTTTTCTGATGCTTTTCACAAAGTCATCTTGCCAAGTACGTTTATATGCCCCTTTTAGGAATATCCATGTTTCATCTAAAAAAACGAACTGAAGTGGGCTTGGACTTAAAAAATTTCTCATATAATGACTCAAAAAATACAGTCGTTTGGAGACAATACATGGTTTCTCACATAGCACTCGTCTACTATTTTCTAGTTTGTATGAAAACCCACAATTTTTCATAAGACGCCACAAACTTGTATCAGAACCGCCATAGAGATGCTTGTTTCTTAATTGTGTATTTAGAACTTTAATTGTAACGTGCTCTCCTTTTGCTTTCATGCCATACAGTACATTTCTAATCTCTCCTTTTATAGTATCGCTGACATCATTAGTCTTTTTTTTTGTACATTACGTGACTCTCCTGGTGTAGTAAGAGCTGCCCCTGTCTTGTATTCACTCTTTATTCTTGTCACTGTGCGAAGACTGATTTTCAAAGCGTCCGCTACTCGTTCATGTACCGATGATAACGAAAGCAAAGGTCCGTTGTTTTCTTTTTCTTTTTTAAAATACTCCAATAAATGAACTACACATTGTCGCATTTCTCCTGTTATCGTTTTTCCCGGCATTTTTTTTTATTAAATAGAACAATTAGTTATTCACAACAAAAAATAATAAGTAAAACTGTTCGGAACAAATTCCAACAATGACTGACTAAAATCGACTAAAACAACATAAAATATCCATGGTAATTGCTACAATTATAAACCTATTAGCCAGCTCATTCAAGAACAATGCCACAAGTCATTATTGCAATGGGTATCGGAAGAGAGAGAGAGTTAATTTATAATAAACTGGAATTTTTAAGGTGTCGAGAGTATTATTTTATGTAATGGAATTCCACACAGTAAGAGCTCAAATTATTAATTAATTAAAAACTGTTTACTTATAAAAACTATTTCATCAGCTACTTCAAACCTGCACAGATCAGGGTAACATGTTAAAAAAAATACGTCACTGCCAGCTATCTGTATTCGTAAAGAGGCCGAACTTATCACCGACACCGTATCGGCCAAACGCATCGGTGTTATTGCTACAATACTGGGAGACGTGAGTGGTCTCTTCATTCCCTTCTCATCGCACTTTACCATGACGAACGTGACTCGCACAATTGAATTACGCATCAGTGATTGCGTCAATCAGAAATTGAATTAGTGTATCAGAGAGAGACGAATATTAAAAATTCTGTAGTACCTTATTTCAGGCACACGCCAAGAACGATGAAAACGAGTTTATGTATTTTTTTTTGACTTGCTACAAACAATATTTGTATTTATTAAGTAGTTAAATAAAAAAACTCTAAACCCACCAACAAATGTTAAATCAATTCATATTATTTTAATGTAAAAAACTATTCAGTATATTCTGAGCTTAGCAACAATGGCGGCTCCGGCATTATTACGAAGGAGGGCCGATTTTGAGCTATAGGGTATGTGAGTTTAAATTATATGTCTTGGGCTTAAGACCCTTCTTTTATAGCCATAGGGCATGTTAGATTAAATTTGTTTACTTGTAATTTGTCTAATTATGAACAAACTTTCCTGATACTTTTCCTAATCGAATACAAAAAATTGCAGAGCAATTCATGTTGTTGCGGGAAATTGGTAGGCTTAGTGATTCGTTGCCTAGCCTACAGGTCCTGATGACATTTATCCAGAAATATTGAAATTATTTGAAAACGATAATCTAAATCGATTAGCAGCTATATTCAATGTAATTTATGAAACGTTATGAAATAAATTGTTAAAGGTCACGCTCTCAAAATGCTTTTAAATATTTCATGCAGATCAGTTCGTTTTCCGGAGTGGATTGGACGCGAGCGAAGCTCTTTTTACATTAAAATGATGTTTGGAAAATGCCACGATCAAATAAAATATGTTTCCTTGATCTTAAGGAGGCCTTTGAGAAAGTCAACAACGGCAAACTTTTACAACTACTAAAGGGTATGGGATAAGCCTTAAGGTTAACTAAAAACCTGTACTGGCAGCAAATAGCAGAAATCAAAATTGATAATAACCTGTCAAAACAAATATCCTCGACAGGGCTGTATGTTGCCGCCTATATTCTTTTTGTTTAAAACTCCTTTGTGCAAGAGAAATAAGTTTTGGGAGGATTTCCGCTATTGATTTTGAATGGTTTGGGCTTCAGGCCCTCTGTATAGAGCATAATATCATGGATCATGAATAAATTATTTACATACTACACAATTTTCTAATTATTCAAATAATGAAAGCTATAATAAAAAAAAATAGTCAATAAAATATTTGTACTGAATAATTTTTTTTAAATTTTCTACTATACCAGCCCATTTTTGCTTACCGACCCACCGGGAAAAGTACCACACTAATAAAATATATGTATATAATTCATATATTGTAATTTTAAAAATGTATTCGTAAATTAATTTTTCGAAACCAAATTCAGATTTATGCTTTAATCTGTGCCTTCTAAGAATTGCAAGGCAAAACAGACGTTGATAAAGATGTTATTAGAGACATGGGGAATCTAAAATTGCATTCCACAATATATCTCCTCAACTAAGCAAAAATCCTTAGCGAATTGGTTTCTAGTACTCATAAAGAGTATAACAGAATAAAAGGAAAAAGACAGTTAAGATTATCTATATAGTTAAATCTTAACTGTCCTTTTCCTTGTATAATTATCCATTTAAAAAAAAGTGAATATTTTTATAATCTTTAAATATAATTTTAAAAAATCACTTTCTTTGAGAGGAGGCCGATTGCAACCAACGCCCACCCCTCTTGGCTACGCCGCTGTTTAGTAACAATAAAATTTAATAGCGTCAACAATAAGTACAGAAGAACTAGCAAATGTTTTAATGTATTAGACCTAGCAACTGTTGTGCTTAAGAGGTAACATAGTATAATATAACCGCTTACAAAGATCCCAAACACATTAATCAAATTAGCCTAATGATCATTAGGAATGCCGATTATAATTTAATTATGTTTGATAAAAAGTTTAGAAATGGTTGGAAACCGTACATAAACAAGTATTTTCATTTGAAAATAAAAAGTTAAATATATTTATCAAAACCCTAACTTTAACCCGTAATCGCAGACGTCTCAAAAACGGTATAAAATATGATCAATCTAACCACCACTATTGACAAAATGTTCGTAGTTTACTCCGAATTATTTTTTAACAAAAATAGTGATATTTAAAAGTCAAAAGTTAAAAGTGATATTTTAGTACTTTGTATATCTACTTTGAATATACAGAGTTGTGTGCTGGCATCGATAGTGTCCACATCAATTAAGTGCTAATTAGTTTTCAATTTATAAGCAGTTAAAGTTTAGTTTTTTAAATAGTAAGGAATAATAAAACAAGGTAGGATTGTTCTTTATATTTAAAAATGGATGATTCTTGATGAAAAGCCACCCCCTGATAAAGGTGAAAATATGGAGGCAGTAAGTGCCCGTTTTGATTTAAATAATAGGTATAAATCCTCTGATAAAGGCTCGTTTTTTGTTTTTGTCGAGTCCATCGACCCAAATATTAAACGTTTATCACCAGTCCGAGTAGGTCATTATTTATTCATTAATAACTTTTTTAAGAAAGATGTTGTCGATATTAAACTCGTCGGTAGAAATAAAGTGAAAGTAATTTTTAATTCTTACACTTGTGCAAATAGTTTAGTCAATCACGACATAATTATTTCTAACAAATTTATTGCTTACATTCCGAATTTTTTTTAATCACAAAAAAGGGATAATTAGACAAGTTGATACGTTTTTGGACGAAAATTATATGATGAATAATATTATTTCCGACCAAAAAATAACCGAGGTAAGACGTATGAAAAGAAAACTTATTGATTCAGATAATGAAACTATTTTTGTTCCTAGGCAAATGGTAATTTTAACATTTGAAGGAAATATTATTCCTCAATATATTACGTTAGATTTGGTAAGGTTTCAAGTTGAACAATACATATACCCTGTGGTACAGTGTTTAAATTGTTTTAAATTTGGTCATACTTTCAGACAGTGTAAGTCCACTTTCAGCTTATGCAAAAATTGTGGCAAAGAACACGAAGACAACTCCCGTTGTAGTAACTCACAATATTGTCTTCACTGTAAAACAAACGATCATACGACTCTAACGAAACAATGCCCAGCTTATCAACATCAATATAATATTAAAAAAATAATGGCGATTGAAAATACTACATTTAAAGAAGCTGAGTTTTTAGCAAAAAATCCATCCTATGCCAAAATCACGACACATAATAAATTTGAATTGCTTAGTAACTTAAATAACTTTCCCCAACTCCCGACTGCGGCAAATGACCGTACAGTAAACAATTCATTCGTTCCTAAACCTAAACAAACTTCTAATCCTCTTAAACGAAAAGCCATATCCCCGACTCAATGTAAAACTGCCTTACAATTTCCTTCAACTTCTAAAACAAAATCAGTGTCACATCCTATAATTCCTAACCCATATCGTAATGAGTTTATAGCATATAAAGAAAAAATACAATTACAAATTCTACAAGAAATTCCATTTGCTTTAGAAAGAATAATTAAACAAATTGACCCCAAACTAGTCTCAGTTGAATTCCAAAAAGTCACTCAAAATGAAATCAGAAATATACTTTCTTGTTTATCAGACAACGATAGTGATGGGGAATCATAGAACACTTAATATTCTTCAGTGGAACTGCCAATCTATTATAAAACAAAAGACTAATTTGCTTAATTTTCTAGAAAGTCATACAATTGATGTCATTCTTCTGAACGAAACTTGGTTGTCACAAAATAAAAATTTATATATTAAAGGTTTTAATAATGTTAGAGTTGATCGACGTGATGGCTATGGAGGCGTTGCTGTTTTAGTTGCAAACAACATTTCCTTTTCAGATATAAAATTCAAAACAAATTATAATCCAAATATAGAGGTTTGCGGTGTTTTTCTAGAACAAGTTAAATTATCAATAGTATGTGTTTACAAACCTCCTAAAATATATGTCTCATCCAAAGATTGGGAAAATTTATTTGGACAAATTAAAGGCAGAGTTTTAATTGGGGGCGACTTTAATAGTCATCACTGTAGGTGGGGTTCCATACAGGATAGTGCACAAGGTAATATTTTAGCTGACGCTTTAGACAATACTAATCTAATTTTACTCAATGACGGAAGACCAACCAAAATATCCAGACCAAACGAACGTCCTTCAATGATAGACTTAACATTAGTATCTCCTCATTTAACAGGCTTTACTACCTGGAATCCTCTAAATGACTCACTAGGTACAATCCACATCCCTATCCAAATCACCCTAGATTTGAAATATTCCCCAAGAACAATCCATACCTCCACAAAATGGAAAGAGTCTTCAGCGAACTGGTCTATATTTGAAAATTACTTAGAAAAATGCCTTCTAGACACTCATTCTATAGATGTTACATCTTTGGAAATGTTTAATAACTTAATAAAAACAATTAGCGAAGCTGCAGACTCTGCTATGATTACTCAAAAATCATTTCAACCAAAATCCGGTCTTCCCGTATGGTGGGACGACGAATGTAAAAATTTAATATCGTGTCGAAAAAAAGCTTTTCGAGAGTATAATATTGTCTCAAATCTTGAAAATTATCTAAAATTTAAACACATCCAAGCCAAATGCAAAGTTGCTTTTATGAAAAAACAAAAAACATCTTGGATCAACTTTGTAAATACTATCAATAAAAATACACCGCTCAACAAAATATGGAAATTTGTTAATAAAATGGCTAACAAAAATTATCATTCAAAGACACAACCAATTTCAACAGAGCTAATAGAAGAGTTACTTGACAAGTTCGCTCCACCATACGTTCAAGACCAATTAAAACACGTATCAATATGCAATTCCAGTAAATTTAAATTACTAGAAAATCCAATAAACATCCAAGAACTGGATGCAGCTATTAAAATATCAAAATCTACTGCGCCCGGGAAAGATTATATTACTTATTCCATAATTAACCACCTTCCCGATAAGGCAAAAAATCATTTATTAAAAATATTTAATGATTGGCTTTTGAAAGGAAATTACATTGACAAAATGAAAGAAACAATTATATGTCTTTTTATCAAACCCAACAAAGACAAAACTCTCTCATCGTCTTATCGACCCATTTCTCTATTGTCTTGTATAACAAAAACTTTCGAAAGAATTATCAAAAATCGTCTTAACTGGACAGTCGAACACTATAATCTTTTGCCAAGCACTCAATACGGATTTCGATCTGGTCTGGGAACACTAGATGCAATAAGTCACTTAACAACAGATATCCAACTAAATTTTTCAAAAAATAAATATTTAGCATGTTTCTTTCTAGACCTTAAAGGCGCTTACGACTGTGTTAATTTAACAGTAATGCATTCAAAGTTACGCAAACTGGGGTTTTCCACAAATTTATCCGCTAATATAGTTAATCTTTTTAGCAACCGGACTTTATATATCAGAGACCATAGTAATCAGTTATATGGTCCACGAATAACTCATACAGGATTACCACAGGGGTCTGTATTAAGCCCAATTCTCTTCAACATATTTTCGGCAAGTATACACGACATTTTTGTTGATTCCATAAAATGTATACAGTACGCCGATGATATATGTATTTACTCCGTCCGTGATTCATATGACGATTGTGTGGAGGTCCTGGAACACATCATGAAACTAGTAGATAATTGGACTAAAGACCACGAACTTACTATATCCCCAGAAAAATCTGCCATTATGATATTTACAAGACATAGGTTACGTACGCCTGATAGTCTACACCTGTCAGGATATGATATACCCGTTGTCACTGAGTATAAATATCTTGGTATAATCCTAGACCCCAAATTACTATGGTCTAAACATGTCCAATATGTAAAAAAATGATGTGAGAAAGGCATTAATCTTCTTAAATGTGTCACTTGCAGGAAATGGGGTGCTGATCCCAAAGTTGCATTGATGTTTTACAGGACCTACGTGCGATCAATTTTGGATTACGGATGTGTGTTATACGGATCAGCAAGCAAAACACATTTACTAAAAATAGATCGTATTCAGTTTAAAAGTTTGAGATTAACTTTGGGTGCTATGAAATCAACACCATGCCCCCCTGTTACTTGCTGAAAGTAATGAAATGCCATTAGAATATCGTAGAAATTTATTAGCAACAAAATATGTATTAAAATTAAGGGCTAGAACAAGTGGCCTATTAAGTATGCTGTATGAATTATCCATTCAAAATCTAGTAAACAATTATTGGAGAATAAAAAATTCACCACCATTAGCAGATGCCTTTCTGGAAACCAATGATTTACCGGTTACACTTTCAACAAATTATATTAAACCATCTTATAAATTAGAATTTAATACAATCCTCAAAAAATTAAATATTATATTTCCGAAATATTCAGATTCACATCAAATAAATAACAAGCTGTTGAACTCTATATTGAGTGAATATACTAATAAAACTATAATTTACACAGATGGCTCTAAACTGAACGATGGGAAAGTAGGGTCTGCAGTGTATATTCCTTCCAAAAACAAATCACTTAAAATAAAGCTTCCTCCACATTGCTCTATTTACACTGCAGAAGCGGTAGCTATTGGGAAAGCTCTGGATTGGCTAGAGCACGCAAATTTGCAAGATGCTGTGATCATCTCAGACTCTAAGTCAATTCTTAGTGGACTTAATAATACTGAGTTAAACCATAAAACATGTGAGCTGATATGTGACATTAAACAAAAAATGAGAAACAAAGATATAACATTTATTTGGGCAAAAAGTCACTCCGGGATAAAAGGTAATGAAATAGTAGACGAGCTCGCTAAGGATTCTACTCATTCAGGTATACAAGAACATATTTACACAGTATCAGACCTAATCAATTTTTATACTAAAAAAATAAATTTTAACTGGCAAGACAGATGGAAAATATTGGCGAATACTTCAAATAATCATTATTACAAGATCCATCCTACGTTACCATCCCTAACAGAATTACCACACATATTCCATTATAATATATCTAAACGATCAGCAGCAACTATCACAAGATTAAAAACTAGTCACGGTGCTGTTCCTGCTCACCTGGCTAGATTAAACATTATAGAATCAGGAAAGTGTTTATGCGATAATATTTCCCAGTGTGATGTTAATCACATCCTGTTTGGATGTATTAAAAATAAAGCACTCTCATCTACGTTTTATGAAAACCTAGTTAAAAGTAATGTGCAACTTCCAGTAAACATAACCCACCTACTGTCATTGAATCAGAAATCTATATACAAACTCATATGTAATCACTTATATGCATCCGGATATATAATATAAATTTAGTACAATCAAGTTTTTAATTGATAAACATAACATAAATCATTTAAAAATCTGTGGCAAAAGGACTAGTTTCCATGCCAAACACACTATCATCATCATCATCATCATCATACTTTGAATATAAATTATCCTTAGAAATTTACGTTAAATAACATTATGCAAGAATACTATTTATTAAAAAAAAAAATGTAACAAAATATGCAAAACTATGAACAACGGGTTAATCACACATATATTCATTTTTTACCTAAACTTTAGCAAAGTGTTAAACATTATGGAGAACACCAGTGCAGTTTACTTTATGTACTGTAGATGACAATACTCAATGTTTTATTTCTACATTTTGGTTTTCTTTGGTGTCCTTTCTTTCTTAATCTGAAAAAAATAGATTGAGGAAATAAAGATAGGAAAAAGGGCCTGAGAATTATTTGTGAGACAATAGTTCATATATAACTACTAAAAAATAGAAAATATCTTAAATGAAAGGTCTTCAAACAATAATTTTAAATTGAACAGAATACTTTTTAAGTTGAGAAACACTTACAATTTAAAAAGTTAACAAGAGATACATTTTTATCAGAATAAAACAAAAATAAAATATTTCTTGGAAATATAATCGCATCTGGTAAATAATTACCCGAATAAAATTTCCTCCCGATGTTGGTAATTTTTAATTGTTTTAGCAAATAAACGAAGTTCAAAGTTTTCACTCTATGATCAATAACAGAATGTTTCGTAATAGATTAACAACATTCACTTAGGATGATCCCGTTAAATAAATATGTGGTAAATATTTATTCCACAACATCGACTTTATTGGCATAAAAATTTTAATGAACTATGATCGCCCCAAATAAAAACACGTATTTGCTAACAAAGTGTGTGTTAATGTTATTTATATATTATAATCAGTAGACTTTTTCCGGGCTTTGCTAAATGAAGATGAAATTTGATTGGGGTCAATGTCAATATTTAGTTTAAGCGTTTACACGTTAAGCCTATTATTGAACACCCATATTGAAGAATTAAAATAGAAGAAGTGAAGTAATAAAAAAATTAAGTAAGTTTGTCTTCTTAATATGCCATAAAGATCGCTTCTCGCTTACCTTTAACAATATACGTAGAGAATATAGGTAGATACTAAAAGGTAACGAAGATTGTAATGCCAATGCAAAAAATTCTCTAAAAACAGGTAGTATCAGAAAAAAGTTGGAACTTTACCAAAATTTTAACCGAAACAAAAGAACACCTTGGAACAGAAATAAATATTTCCCAAAAAAAGAGTCAAAATCAACAGAATAACAACAAATTCATTTCCCTACACATCACATTCCCCCGATCTGACACCGCCTGATGCTCATATCTTAGCAATATATCAGCCAAAGCTGTTCTTAAATTACGTCGCTGTACCAGATCGTCTCGTTTTTCAGTACTCTGAAGCAACGTATATTCCGGAATATGTTTCAATATCTGCGTGATCGATATGAACACTGTCTAAAGAGCAGTGGAGTACATTTTGAACATTTACATTATCGTTCCAATAACTAAATACTTTAACAGTACTGTATATTGTAGCACTTACTGGATTAAAAAATCTTTTTATGGAAAATATTGAGAAATGAAAGTAAATTATTAAAGAAATATATTTATATTACTTAAAAAATATATTATATTTTATATATTGCAAAGGATCGACAGGAAAGTTTCTACGATTTAACCTTACACCAGTGAGAGAGAGAGAGAGAGAGAGAGAGAGAGAGAGGAGAAATAAAATCAGCCATGTTATGATCCAATATATGTAGAGTAGTTTGAAGTAGTTGTAAATATATGCATGTTAACGAATTACTTTAGGCAAAGTGTGAATAAACTCAACCTAAGACTTATCTAAATTCTTTTGTTTGTTTAGCTTTTGTAGTTTAGCTTTTAATTTTGTAACGAAATGGGTAGGGATGATTAAATTTTCTGGTGTTTAAATTTACACAATATCTTCTTCTTATGGTGCCTATCCATTCCGGAAGTTGGCGATCAGCATATCTATCCTAACAAATAATAGTTTCCCAGATTTTAAAGCCAATATATTCTTAACGTACTATGCCATCCATTTATTTTGACGTGACAACGTCTTAAATTAGGTTGTGGCTCGGAGTCATTCATGAAAAAGTGTAACGCCCGCTCACGTCTGTTACAGTCACCGAACGAGAGAGAGGCCCGCCGGACCGGCGAATGCCTTGCGTCTCTCTCCCACTCAAACATGATCGGTCCGCTGCGCGCGCAGCACTAGAGAATTAGTCGCGTTGAATCGGTGCGTACTTCCGTGCTTGTGTCTCTGTCTTTCTCGAGCGTTCTTGGCGTTCAAGACACATTACAGCAGAAACACTTCCTTTCATTTCATATTTCTCCTATCATCGTCCTATCCTCAACAAAATCACTCAAATAGAAATTAGTTAAGTTTAAGTTTACATGTACAATGTTTTAGTAAACAAAATATATTTCTATAGTTAAAATTTGTGCAATTCTTATTTTCATTCAATTCCTTGTTCCTATTGTGCAATTTAATAATATTCATATCAATAAATATTCTACCGAGAAAAAGACGTTGTCACGTAAAATCTTCGCCCGTAAAACCGACTTTACAGGCAA
Source organism: Diabrotica undecimpunctata (assembly GCF_040954645.1). Classification (NCBI taxonomy): domain Eukaryota; kingdom Metazoa; phylum Arthropoda; class Insecta; order Coleoptera; family Chrysomelidae; genus Diabrotica; species Diabrotica undecimpunctata. The sequence continues at coordinate 13,876,272 of NC_092805.1, forward strand.
CCGATTTTTTAAACAGTATTAAATACGTGTTATTTGGATTATTATTGTGAAGTGTATTTCTCCATATTTCAAACCCTATTAAAAATTTTCCTATGGTAACACGATAAATCTTTTATTTCCGATTGTGGGGCCGTTTATTAACCGTTTGAAAAAAATTTTTATGTAGGGTGACTTATTTTTTTAATTGTTGAATATTTTTTAACCATAACTAAAACTAAGTCAGTATTATTTATTATTTGAAACCTGATAAATATTTTTAATTTTAAAAGAATGTATTGTTCTAAAGCTATATGGCCTTATAGAACAAAGTTGTTGGAGACATTCCTGAATGATCTAAACGATAAAGAAGAGACAATAAAATTTACCATGGAAAAAAATATAATAACCTACCTTTCCTGGATGTTTTAATCTCTAAAAACGATACTGGATGTGAGACTCAGGTGAATAGAAAATTAACACACACAAACAGATATCTAAATTACAAATCAAATCACAATATTCATATTAAAAAGGGAATCATTAAATCCTTATACCAAAGAGCCAAAATTATTTTGTTCTAACGAAAATTCGTTCTTAGACGAAAAGACATTTTTTAAAAAAACATTTGTTAACATCTGTTTTATTAAAAAATGATTATCCTTTATCGTTTATGAATAAGGAATTTTCAACAATCGACCGAATAGAACAGAACAACTTAGAACGAGAGCCTATAGCATACACAAGGAATAATACTAGGAAAATAATAATACCATACATAAAAGGATTATCAGAAAAACTTAAAAAGATAGGAAATAAATTCAACAACATTCAAAACAACAAACACATTGAGATTTATTTTATCTAAAACTAAACCTAGCAGGGAACAAGAAAGAACAAAGAATTGCATTTATAAAATACGTTGTGAATGCGATCAGATTTATTTAGGTAAAACATCAAGGACATTAAATGTTCAGAATAAGTGAACTTCAATCTTATACTAAAAATAGAGAATTTTATAGATCTCAGATATGTAAACACGCCTGGGAAAATGAACATAGGGTTCAACGGAACGAGTATATCGAGTCAGTAGTATATCGAGGATACATCATTTATGTGTTTTAAATGACATTCATATAAAATCAGAATTTATTGGTGTTTATTGAGAATAAACTAAATGTAAGACCAAATACTTACCATCTCGGGATAGTATTATGAGGTTTTTTCCTCATAATACAATCCTGACATGGGATAGTCTTATAGGTCATTTAAAAGTCACGTGGTCGATAAACCTGGCAAATTAAAAAGAGATACAGGGACTGCTTTGAGTCAGTTTTCTCTGTCACACTAGGGGAACAGGCTTGTATTGCAACGATCAGTCTATTTTGTATTATATGTCTATGTACAGGAGTGTGATTGACACCGGGAATTTCCTATTTTAACAATGTTAAAATGGCAGCTTTCTTGTTTATAACCGATTTTAGTACTATTTAAATGAGGCTAAATGCATATTTCTGAGCTAATAACATGAATACTATCCTAAGCTCTAATTAATATTTTAAATAATCTAATTAATTTGATATATCTCAATTCTCACATCTACGGTATACTTTGACTTACAGGTTTTGATTTAGCCTGATACTGATATAAAAATTATTTTATTTGCACATTTTTAATTGTTAATAAGGAACAATTACAAGCAAATCACATTATTGCACATTCCACAACGCTATTAAAAACAACATAGGTACTGGAAAAAATTGAATTTTTATTATCTCTTTAGTGAGGTGTAATGGAAGTTTATGCTTTTCTGTTCAACATGCACATACATTTCAAAAAAACTAATAAATTACATATAAATCAATGCATTCATTCTCTTTAATTTATTTAATTGATCTTTGATGCCAGGCGCCATTCAGAATAACACGCTTGTGTAAACGTAGTCGTATCGTAGTATACTACCGCTCGCTACAATGATCCCTCCATTTCATTATCGCCAGCTTTTCGTCGGTATCCGCCTCCCTCTATAGCCTGCACAATCGTACCTTTTCAACTGTGTATCGAGTCAGACAAACGGAGTTTCATATCATACAAAAATTTATTAAGTTCATCCTAAAAGTGAGGTTATAATGGCCGGTACCCTAACAAAATTCTGCAAAAATTTAAAAGATGTGTCTGCTGTTAAAAATGGTGTTCTAGCACCTGCTGTCTACGTTCAAAATCGCAACTGTGAGTATTGTTTTTATTTTTTTGCTAAATATATATAATTATTATCTCATCCTCGTTTCGCTGTATACTTGTGTAATAGCTCTCGTTTTATATTATTTTCTCGTGTATTTTAATGCTCCATTCATTCCAAACAGCACTATTTTTTGTATCTTCAAATTATTCACACCTGTTATCTGCTATCGCATTTATATTTTTCATATTACTAGCTATTATTTTTCATATTATTAATAGCGCATTAATTATGTAGGTAAATTAAGTAATTTGTGTTGATGATTTTTGTATGAGGATCGAATGCATTTACAAATTTTAACTCACTTTCACTCAGACTAAGCTACAGCAATAAATGTAGGAAAAGGTCCAGACAGTCGTAATTCTCTGGTCCAGATATGCAACCCTCATAAATAACACTAGCCCTTCAGATTTTTCTTATTTATGATGCTGGAGGCTAGATACAACAGCTGGTGTGATACAGGGTGGGTCAAGACTGATTTATATAAAATAGGTTTTTTATTACTTTTATTTATAAATTTAACAAAAGGTTGTAGGAGTTATTTATCATATTATTAAAACCTTTTTTTAAATTTTCTGTCTTACTCTAGTCGTCAGAGTCAGAGAGATTTTTGTCGATAGATCAAAAGATATCGAATTTTTACTGTCGAGTTGATACAAATTTTATTTAACGTTGATTTCACGCGCGCAACTGTCATTCAAAATCGCCAGTCGCTTCAAGCTTTGTTTCTGAGAGAACGGTTCATTCTACGGAAAAAGTGCTAATTAATATTTTTGTTCAAAATTATCTCAGCTACATTTTTTATTTGAAACATTTTTTGTACGACGTACAGATTCTTGGTAAATCGATTTTTTTGCGTTTTTACCCCCCTACGAGGGGAGTTTTAGAGAGAAGCCCGGAGCTTAAAGAAATAAACTTTTTTGGTTTATTCCTTTTAGGCCTATTTTTTAGCATAATCAATAGCCCACTATTCTATGAACGTACTTTTCTTTTTTGAAAATAGGGATTTTGATAATAGAGATGATTTTTTTACGAAAATATTGAGAAAATATGAAGCTATATCGCAATCGGCTGTTTCTATAATAATAAATTCTACAGGAAGTTACAAAATAATATGAAAAAACACAACTTTAAACACCTCGTATATGGGTAGAACGTTGACATTTCTCAGAAACCATTAGTACCTTAATTCTTTAGAAATGGATTTATAATGTGAAATAAAAATTATCAACATGCAATCAACGGTTCAGAAGGAAATTAGCTTCAACATAAACTTTATAGTATTTTACATTTAAGGTATATGTAAAAGGCGTATGGTAATATGAAAAACTATGTGGTTTATATCACTTTCAAATTCCTGTAGAGCGTAAAATTAGCCGTCACTTCCCACGCCTTCCTTGATCTAGATCTAGAACATTTTAATTACAACTTATCTCTTGTGGCATTCTCAATCATAATAGTGATAGGACAACCTACTGCGATGGCGGGAAATCTGAACAAATTATTATGCAATTCTGCAGCTCAAAATGCATTTAATTGATAACAGTTGATGAATTAGTAGTAGTTTAGACATTTGTGTAAATGTAGGGCAGTGAATGCGTTTTACTAGATGCGTATTTAACGATTGCAACACGAGATAATTAGATTGTTACGGTCATTAGTCTTTAGGAAAATTAACATGATTCGAGATGATATTTGGATTAAAATTAGGTGGAAAGGATTAGGTGTAAGCAAATTAGCCTTAGCCCATACCGTTTCCTAGATGCCCCGTGTTTAATGTAGATGTTTCGTCGTACGCCATTTTTTCGTTAATTCTTCTTTTATATTTTTTGCATAATTGTGTAAGTGATTACTATTTAAATGGGAATAAGCCACAAGTAAAGGTTAAAGTAAGTTTATTGACTTATGTTTGTATTTTGAGAACTATTTTCGAAGTGGAAATTGAAACGTCAATAAACTTACTATAACCTTTAATTGTGATGTAATTACTTACTTATTTTATGTCGATCAGAGAACGACATAAAATCGGTGGCATACGGACACCGTATTATGTTAAGTTGCAATTAGTAATCAGATATATGCGTTCCAACGGATAGCTGCACAACCGAGCTACACAAAGCAGTCCGTTTAATTGCTTATCTTTAATAGCCGGCAAAATGTATGATTTAGCTGAGCAATAATTTCTACTGATTTCCATGATTCAGGGCATATGGTATTCTCACCGAAAAACAAATAAACTGTCGTTACATGCCACAATAGCTTCAGAACAATATGTGTAAGTGATAAGTGGATTACACATTTTGTTTAACTTATTCATTATCTTTATGTTTTGACATTTTTTGTTTTCTTTTGCTTTGAAAATCCAATTACCATTCGATTTATGTATTCAAGATTTTTTCTCACTGTGAGCATCCATGTTTCGCTATCCTACATAGAATTTAATTAATATTACTTAAACAAGAGGAAATTTAAAGTGTATTTGCTATATATTTTAATAATTTACCAAAGACGTACCAAAAAAAAAATCAATATTTGGAAGAACAATCTACTAAACCAGATTGATTAATTTTGATCAAAACTTGTATCCAATATTTTGTTTTGGCAAAAAACCATCTTCAATTGGAAATGACTTTGGGCAAAGACTTTTGTCCATTCTTGCCCGGCTCAAATTGATAAAAAACTCATCAGATAGAGCTGTGGCATTCTTGAATTTATTTTAGCTCAAAAATTGTCCAATTTTCAATTGATTTAGATCTGGGAGATGAGGTGGAAGTCTTCGTGTTAAACTCATAGCTCTGATCACAAATTAACAGTCATTAATAATCAGTATCTTCTTCTTTATTTCCTAAGTCAATTATGTGGTTAAAAATTACATCAAATGATTTTTTTGCAAAAAACCATCTTGAATTGGACTGGACTGTGGCAAATACTTTTGTCTATTTTTGCACAGCTCAAATTGATCAAGATATTCATCAGATAAAGCTGTGACATCTGTTGTGAATTTATTTAACTGCTATGTCTTTATTTAATTTATAATGTCTTTATTAATTTATTATATTGTTCTTATTTTAATTTATTAAAAAGCACGATAATTTATATCAGTTTATTTAACCACTAATAATACATAATTTATTTTATACGAACGCATTAAAATCGCGGGCGCGGGTCTTCAGATATTAACTGTTTTCAAAATGAAAGTTCCCTCATATTTATACGAAAACAGCTGCTCTAGAACCCATGGATGTTGACCTCAATTGACCTGGTTTTTCCTCGAATGGACAGGCTTAATTCCGGAAGGTTCGAATGGAACCAGTTTTTTTTATTGCTTGGAGTTCCTGCCAGCTGGTCGAAGGGTCTCGTACAATCTAAAACATATTAGTGAATAAACATGTTTACAGGTTTTTAATATGACTCATATTTTTACGTAACATTGCCCCCCTCTTAAAAGATGGTTCCTCCTGGAACCTTGTCGGGACTGGAACTGGAACGGTATGCTGGTATCGGCAATTGGACCCTCTTTTATAACTCCCAGTTGTATAAAAATGACAAGGGACGGTTTTCTCTCCGCACCAGTAACTATGCGGATTGCAACAGACTAACACCTGGACTTCGGTGTCTTTAAAGATCTCCTCCACCATATTTTGGATAACCCTCCAATCTAATTGGCGGCACTCCAACTTTGGCATCGCTAACTTTTGCACGTCGGACTCTAGTACGTGCTATCTCAATTGAAATAAGGCTTCCCATACATCTCGGTAGGTAGGTTGGTCACGGGCAGTGTCTTTTGTTACCAAGTAGAAAAGGTAACGTGATGCATCTTGGAGTTTCAAGGTTTTACCGGGAGCTGGCACTTGGCATTGAAGTTCTGCAACTCGACCAAACTTCCTTCGAAAGACGGATGCCAACCCTGGTGCGTCTTTGATACTGGCCGGGATGGTAAGGGCCAGCGAGTAGTCATCGGGTAGAGTGAGTAGATCTTGCTTTTCTTCAGTGGTAACACCATGTCTTGCTTTACCGGTACCTCCATAGGCACCCATGAATTCCTCAAACGTGAGGTCGGACACATCTTGGACTTGGTTTACTTCAACTTCTTCATCTACGTCGTGGTCACCTTCGAAAGACGCCAGCCGGTTATGGTGTACTATCATCGGCTTTCCTCTCGGAATCTTGCTTATTCGGTAGATGACATCGTTGATCTTCTCCATAATTAAGTATGGGCCTTCCCAAAACTGCTGCAATTTGGGAGAACAACCTTTTCGCCTCTTGGGATTATAGAGCCAGACTTTGTCGTTCTTCTTAAAGCAACCCTTTTCGGCTTGTGTATCGTACCGTTTCTTCATTCGGTCGCTAGCGATCTGAAGGTGGGAACGGACCAACTCATGTCCATCGTCTATTCTTCTTCGTAATTCGATCACATAATCTTCACCTGCCACATCTTCTCCAGGTCGACACCCAAACTCTAGATCACAAGGTAGTCGCATTTCGCGTCCGAATAGGACTCTGGCTGGTGTCTGGCCTGTTGATTCGTTAACAGCAGATCTGTAGGCCATTGTGAAGAACGGAAGATATTGGTCCCAGTCTCTCTGATGATCGGACACCATCTTTGTCAAATACTTGCCAACTGTCCTATTCATCCGTTCTACCATACCATCAGATTGCGGATGATATGCTGTAGTTCTTGTTTTCTTCATGCCTAGTCTATCACATATTCCTTGGAATAGATCGCTTTCGAAGTTCCTGCCTTGGTCACTATGTATCTCCAAAGGCACTCCAAATCGGCTGATATATTCTTGGATCAACTTATCTGCAACGGTGGCGGCCTTCTGGTCTGGAAGTGCGTAAATCTCGACCCACTTAGTAAAGTAATCCATTACCACCAACATGTACTTGCCTCCATTTTCACTTTCTGGAAATGGCCCAGCGATATCCAAAGCTATTCTTTCAAACGGGCTTCCAACATTATATTGTCTCATAGGTGCTCTCCTTTTTCGGTAAGGCCCGTTACTCGTAGCACAAATAGTACATTTCTTACACCAGTCTTTTACGTCGTCGGAACTGTTCTTTAGTTGTCACTGTGAGCTCATAAATCGTAGTCATTTTCACAATTTATTTTATATTCACTTTTGACACCAATTTTGTGAATTTATTTAACTGCTATGTCTTTATTTAATTTATAATGTCTTTATTAATTTATTATATTGTTCTTATTTTAATTTATTAAAAAGCACGATAATTTATATCAGTTTATTTAACCACTAATAATAGGTACATAATTTATTTTATACGAATGCTACAATTAAAATCGCGGGCGCGGGTCTTCAGATATTAACTGTTTTCAAAATGAAAGTTCCCTCATATTTTTACGTAACACATCATTGAATCGAAGGCTGACACATTTTAGATCGAACACTGTCCAATTTTGAATTGGATTTAGATCTAAATTATGAATGGAAAATGTAGAACATGTATTGAAACATCAGCTTAGGGACCCTAAGCAAAAAAAAAAAAAAGAAAATAGAACCATGAAAAAATTACGACAATGTATTCAAAAATTAAAAAACAAAGTTATTGAAAAGAAATAAAGAAGCCACAGGTATTTGCAAAATAAGAGAGAGAAAACAAAGAAATACTTTTTTCTTCGAATTGTTTGTTTTAACATATCGTCATTTTACGAAGTTTTTTTTTCTGTTGACGTTTTCAGTGCTTCTATAATAATTTCTTGATGTTTTTTTTTGTTTCAAAAGTCTATAAATGGTTGCTTCTCCAACTCCGATTATGGTTGAATACTTAGAAACTATACTCCAACTACAGTACTAGTGTGGTATTCGTGTGCAAGAGCGTCATGTACATTTGCCACTACATTCTACAAAGAAGAAGAATTTTATTGTTCCTTATTTCTATTAGTAATGTGTTTGTTTATAATTTTATTGATTCTCCATATTTTTACATGACTATATGCGATCATGATGACAGTTCACATCGATATGGAGCAGTTAGTAACCATGATAGATAAAGACATACATTAATCAAGTATTTAAGTTACGCTAAATATATTCAGAGAGATTCTAAATGGCTTAAGACCAACATCTAAAAATGAATGTAATTTAAGTTTATAGACCCACTGTGAATAAAGAAGAACAGCAGATTGAACAATTTTACCTATATGTATTTGGACACAACATTAATTTTCCTCCTCTTAAACTCCTTTTTTCTTATTCGTTCCGCAATATTTTAATAGTTCATTTGTTATTTCGTTCATGCCTTCAGCTTTTCTGTTCTTTAACCCCTTACAGCTTCATTAACTTTGCATAAACACTCTGCTACTGCCATTTTGAAATCTGTAAGAGCTAAATTATTATGCTCATTGTTACTTCTTCTCCAAAGAATCCACGCATTGATAGTCATCAAATCAATCATATGGAAAAATATACGCATTTTTTGGATCTGAGTTTGATCCTATAATATCCCAACATTGAATCCAGGAAATCTACTCCTCTCATATACTTGTTGTAGATTGTTACAGCTTTTGGACATATAACCATTATATGTGTCTTATTCCTCCCTGAAAACCGTTTAACTTTAACTGTTGGCATACTCCCAGCATATGTTGATAAAATGTTTAATAATTTGTTGTCATACCATGTAACAACAGATATTGTTGTACCATCAATTGTGGCGACTTTCTCTACCATAGCTCCTCGGCCGTTCTTTTTTAATTCAGCCTCTTTTGGCATATTACTGTTTGGCACTCTGTTTATTCTAACTGTTCCTAGTGGTAACATACTCTGTTTCGTTAGATACATTTGCAATGGGACGCTGTTGAACCAATTATCAAAAAATATTTTGTGATTTATAAGTCTTGGTACTGTTTTTGTTAGCCGAAGAACCACATTTGGACTTACTCCTAAATCAGGAAAACCATCGGGTACAACATTAGTTTGGCTTCCTACAAAAAGTTCATATTCGTAAGAAAATCCGCTGACACCACTAAGAACAAACGCCGTATATCCCCATTTGTAAGGTTTTTGAGGATTATATTGTTTTATAGATGAACGCGCATTTGTTGGAATTATCTGCTCATCTATGGCTAAAAATTCCTCTTTGGTAACTTTGAGTAACTGATTCCTCATTTATTTAGTAGCGGTCGGATCTTAAAAAGTTTATCATGACCAGGATTACCGGCAGCAATGGCATCGTTATTGTTCGCAAAATATAAAAAACGTTTTATTTCTTTCCATCTATTGCATGACATAACATCTGAGATCAATCCATGATTCAGGTTGCAGTTCCAATAACTTCTAGCGTTTGGTAATTGCACTATTGACATATAAATACAGGTTCCTAAGAACTGTTCTAGCTCATTTTCAGAAGGTTTCAAAGGTTTTTGAGGTCTTTTTTCCACGGAATATAATATAGTTTGATAAACTATATCTTTGACCATTTCATTTGTTAAAAAAAATTTTAAAAATGCGTAAGGGGAATCCGCTTGTTGCAACTCAGGTGGCAGGTCAGTATAACCGAGAAATCTTCTATCATCATCTAATGTTACCAAATTTCCTTCTTTCCAAGTTGGATGATTTTTATTTCAATTCTTTATTAGATTACGTCGTAATTGATCCAAAGAAATATCATCTTCGCAATCCGAACTGCTTTCTAAATGCGTTTCTGGGATAGTAATATCATTATTATCTATTATATCATCTTCATAGTCTGACTCTGGGGCTAATATAATAGGGGAAATATCATCATCTGATAGCCCTTCGTCTTCACTACCATCTGGTATGTCCACTACCACAAGAGTTTCACCATAAAACTTTGGGTCCATTATCTAAATAAAAAAAAAATAATATTACCTAGTTCAGAACCCATATTGTGCCATATATGAAAGATATTTTGATTTGATCAAAAAATACCAAAATATAAAGAAATACGTGAAAATACTTACAGAAATTCTTTCTTGAAGGTCTATCCTTGATGTCGCTATTTTTTTTGTACAAAAATATTCAGTAGAAACTTCGATAATTTAATATCAAATTACACAATTCTTATGAACAGCTGTCAGACCGCGGCCATTTGAAAATTTTCATAAAAGTTCACTTTGCTGCATTGAGATGGCGCTTTATTACCGGTTATACGAAATATGTGCTCTATATGGACATGTCATGCATAAACACTTTAAAATAAGATTCGATCTCTAACGGTTAGGTATAGTAACTAAGTATGACCCACTATGCGGTAAGGGGTTAATTTTCTTTTTACTTCTGCCACTTCCACTGTGCTTATTGTAGTTTGTTCATCAGTTGTAATTTCCGGTGTTTCTGGTTGTGCGAATGTCGGTTGGTTTTCTGAGTAGTCTTTCCAAGTTATCTATCCACGTTATTGCCTCTATGCCTTCTACTATTTTTCTTATGTCTTGTCTTTGGCTCTTAAAAATCTCCACATTTTCTTTTGTAATCCGTAGAAATCATGTTCCAGATCTTTTGTAAAGCGTCCAGTGGTCGTTTTTGGGTAATCTAATTCTCTTATAGTTTTCATATTAATGTAATGTCTGATTATTCATGTATTTCAGATATGCTTTTTTCTTTTCATTGCATTTTTCTTTAACTTCCTTACAGGACCATTGTGTTTTGTAGTGAAATTTTAAAACTGAGATAGGAAAAGTTGATGGGTCTGTGGGGAAATTCAGTCTAGGTTATCTTCGATTTTGACATGTATGATAGCATATTTTTTATGGCGGATTTTAACGTTCTTTATACAAAACTGTTTAACCCGCGATCACTGTCGATGTTAGAAAAAATCTAACAAATTCGAATTTACCCTTATATTTTTGATTTTCGGGTAGTTATGATTTAAAGCTTCTAGATATGCCTGGTGATGCTTTGGATATATCGCATTTTAAAGCGAAACAATGGGTTGGAGTGGGAGGTGCGGACTGCGCGGTGCACGTTGGATAAAATCTAACACGACAGTGATCGCGTACTCGCTGTCGAGTAAGGTTGTTGTTTATTTCGTGTAGTCTGTCGAGATTATTTACGCTCGTCTTTTACACTTATTATCTAAAATGGATGAGAAAACACAACAACAATTGATAAAATGGTTCGAGGAGTGTGAGAGTGATGTGGAAATGGATAATAACTCGGATTCAGATGCTCCATCTGGGCATAGTGAACACTGTTCCGATAAAGAACAATCTGGGTTGAGTGAGAGTGAGGAAATAATTGAAAGTGAGCTGGTTCCATCCACAAGTGCTTCAAATATAACTATTTTGCCAATTGATGTGCCAATCTCTAGAGGAAAAGACAAAACAGTGGCTTCATCACAAAAGAACTGATCTCAGAAATAAAACTTCCCGGCAAAATATAATTACGAAGTTGCCAGGCGTTAAAAATGGAGCGAAACGATATAAAACAGCTCTAGATTGTTGGAAATTGTTTTTCCCCGATGAGATAATTTCTTATATTGTTGATTGCACCAATCAAAAATTAGATAAAATGAGGCCATCATACAATAATTCAAAAAACTGCGCGCCAACCGATTTTATAGAAATTAGTGCATTCTTGGGTTTGCTTTATCTGGCCGGAGTCAAAAAAGCTCAGCATTTGAATACCGCAGAGTTATGGAGCACCGATGGAACCGCACCGGACTTTTTTGCGGCTACATTATCAAAATATCGGTATCATATTCTGGTTCAAGCTATAAGATTTGACGACAGCAATTCAAGGAAGGAACGAGCAAAATTTGACAATTTAGCCCCTATACGTCACATTTTTGATGCCTTTGTTCAACAATGCTTGAATAATTACACAATTAGTGAATACGCAACAATTGATGAAATGTTGGAAGCATTTCGGGGTAGATGCAAATTTAGACAGTATATTGCTAATAAACCGGCAAAATACGGGATTAAAATATATGCGCTTTGTGATGCTAGAATGTTCTATACATCTAATATGGAAATTTATGCTGGCAGACAACCCGATGGGCCTTTCCAAAAGCCCAATGATGCGAGTAGTGTAGTAAAACGACTTATTCAACCAATTAATAACTCAGGAAGAAATGTTACTATGGACAACTATTTTACATCGGTTCCTCTAGCCAATGATTTATACGAAAACCACAGATTAACTATAGTAGGTACAATACGAAAAAATAAAGCCCAAATTCCTCCAATGCTACTGGATGTTAAAAATCGGCCAATAAAAAGTTCCGTATGGTGACAAAGAAGGAAATACGAAAAACCATTGTATATTAGCTTCTTACGTACCAAAAAAAAACAAAAACGTACTAATGTTATCAACATTGCATGACGATGATTCCATAGATCCTTCATCCCAAGATCCGAAACCTGAGGTCATTACCTTTTACAACAGTACGAAGGGAGGTGTAGATGTCGTTGATCGGCAAAATCAGAGTATTCTGTGAGCAGAATAAGTAACCGTTGGCCCCTTACTGTCTTTTATACTCTGCTCAATATTGCCACTGTAAATAGCCAGATAATTTTTAGAAGCAATACTAATGTAATTTTAAAACGAAGAGCTTTCATTACTGATTTAGCAAAACAACTTGCACTACCCCATGTAACTCGTCGAGCATCTATACCAAGGTTATCTACAAGTCTTCGTCAAAAAATACATAACGTAGCTGGAATCAAACCTCAACCGGCACCGTCAACAGCAAATAATGAAAAACCAAGATGCCTTTACTGCCCAGTAAGAAAAACCGCTTTACCCAACATCGTTGCAATATTTGCACAAGCCCAATTTGTAAAGAACACACGCAGAGAACAAGTTATACATGCACGGAATGCACAGATGACGATAATGATGAAAATTAAATCATTGTAAGTTTTTTGTTTACTTACCTTTTTAGCTTACTTATTCCCTTTTTGTGTTTTTTTAGGCAGTGAGACAGAATAACGTTAAGCAATTGTTCGCAGAGTCTAAGCGAAACAGGGAATACTTTGCTTACCAAAACTTACTTTTTCTTATCTTTTAACTTACCCTTTTCGGTTTTGTTGCCATAATTATGTTAAGTTTGAATGTGTTAAATAATTTAGTTTCAGTTTTTGCTTATTAAAATGAGCTATTGGGAAACTAAAATTGTTTTATTGAAAAAACACTAATGTTAGATAAAATCTAACACGACAGTGATGGTGTAATAAAATTAACGACATTGATGCTGGGTTAAAGGAAAAAATTATAAATATCGCAGCTTCTTGTCTTGTTTTGTACAAGAATTTATAAAAATAACCTGACAACCGGGACAAACATTGAATATAATACATAATTTAAATGAACAACAGTTACTTTTTTGTGTTTTGGCATGGCAGTTTTCAACCATCACAAAAGATATATTACTGAATCTAAATATTACCGCCAATGTAGGTAGTTTCTTCTTTCATAGGGATTAAATTCAGACATTCACCTTTTTGGTACTGGTCCATACTACCTGTTCCTTTTTATAAAATCTTTTTGGGATAGATGAGATTATAAGTTAAGTTGTTTAAATCCTTCTATTTTTATGCAAATTTTTGCTGAGGATATAGTGGTCATAAACTGGTCAGAATAAGGAAGATTTTATACCTTTTTGTAAGATCTACTACCTGCTAGTTCAATACTTTACTTTTATAAATTCGGTTCTTGTAAACAGTGATGTCAGATTTATTAATTTTTCACTGGGACTCTTGATGTTATTTACTGAATTTGTTTTACATATTGTGTGTTACAAAAATAAAAATGTTTTTATTTGTGTTACAAAGGCTACCCTGAGTCTTTTTACAACTCTGCTGCTTTTTTTTCTACCGACTCCACAAAAATCACCAGTACTGCATAAAAATGAACCATTTGAACATAAATTCAGAGTGAGCAGTAACTGCTGCAAAGGTGTAACATCATTCCTAGAATCACAGATGTTTTAATTGAAAATATATCTGAATCTGAAAAAATCTTCATGGTTCAGTTCTTGAAAATGATTTCTGTGCCTAATTATTCGTGGTTTACCAGCTTCCTCATCTGCTAAAAGCATTTATTATAATCATTCATATCTAATATTGTTCTGAAGCTATTTTCTTGTTGCATTTTAAAGTAATTACTATTTAAATGGGAATAAGCCACAATTAAAGGTTAAAGTACGTTTATTGAGGTTTCTGTATGTACGTTTGTACGTCTGTACGTTTATTGACGTAATGTTTTTACTATTTTCTTTTAGGACAGTGTACTCGGTGATTTTCTTGTAAGGCGTTTATGATGCAATTATTCGTATTATGCAAGTCGTTAAGATCGTTCTCTTAGGTATCATGCAGTAGTAGCTTATTATTGATATTGGTTGATTTCTAATGGGGGGTGTCCAGATACCATGAGATTTATTTTTAATCCTTATGTTCCTTTCTCTTTTTATGTTGATTTGAACTTTCGCTAGTATCATTCTGTGGTCATTGCTTGTGGTGAACTTGTTGAGTACTGTTACTCTAAATAATAATCTTTAATTATTTGTTTTTTGTCATTTATGATGTAATCGATTTCGTTCCTTGTTCTACCGTTTAGACTTTCCCAGGTCCATCTTCTGTGCATCTTTTTCTGAAAGGAGCTGTTTGTGTTGAATAAATTATTCTGGAGTAGCAATCCTGGTAGCGTTTCTCCTCGGTCATTTCTTCCTGGGAAACTGAATTTTCCCAAGAATGTTTCTAGCTCTACTTCTTTTACACCTATTTTTGCGTTGAAATCGCCACATAAAATTGTGAATTGAATACGAGAGTCATTAAGCGCAGTAGATATATCGTCATAAAACATTTCGATTTCTTCGTCTGTATGGTCTGTTGTTGGAGCGTATACTTGGATAATTTTGAGTTGATACCTGCTGTTCAACTTCAGAATAAGATATGCCACTCTAGATGATATACTTTGAATGTTTATTATCTTGTTCGCGTGGTTTTTATGGACAAAGAAACCGATGCAATCAACTGTATAGTTTGTTTCACGAAAAATGGTTGAGTGCTTAATGGTTACCTGAGTTGATCCTATTGTGTATACAAGAGTCTCTCAATAAACTACCGACGTACACAGGGTCGCACTTCAAAAAGTTTGTTATTTAATATATTTCATTGGTAGCTGTGTAATACACGATTATAAAAATTTATTAAATTATTTCCTATGGTATTTTCAGGTTGTTCAAGGGAATATACTTGATAATTGAACAATTTTTAACATGAAGAAAGTGTTTTTTTTTTGTTCTACGTGAATAATTGTAGTATATGGATCTAAATTCAGAAAGGTACTTTCCTTCACACTTTTTACAGGCTTAGGACTGTCAGCAAAAAACTGGCGTGTTTAAAAGTTTTTGCTCTTCCTAATCGGATATCGTTAAAAATGTACTAAATGTAAAAGTAATAATAGTTCTATTTACAGTATATACATACAAACGAATACATAATGTACAAAAAATAGATGAATTGAAAAAAAAATATAGACAAATATATTATACAAGTTAATATTTACAAAAAAAATACCCAAAATAACCAAAATATATTTATGAATTCCTAAATACCTAATTCTGTTTCGCTGTCGCTATCCTCTTCAAGATTAATAACAATTGGTTTAATTATGTGACTCAAAGTAACATATGAATTTTCTACGTTCATTACATGGTGTACTGAATTTTTCCAACTTTCTGGGGAGATATCATCAACACATTTCCTTATTAATTCGACTATACTACCACTTAAAGTCGGAGAAACATTTTGTGACCTAACATTTGACTTTAGTTGGTGCCACATATGCTCTATGTGATTAAATAAACAATAGTAGGGCGGAAGCCGTAACACTCTATGTCCCATGTCCTCGGCCAATGCGTCACAAACATATACTTTTTAATAGAAAATGATTTTAACACTTCTAACAGTTCATTTTTTAAGTAACTTTCTTCAAAATATATATCGTTTTCTAACAGGTAGTTTTAAATTTCAATTTTCGTGTTATTTGCACTTGGAGACTTATGTAATTGACGACTGTGGTAACTTGCATTGTCCATTCCTATCACACTATTTTGAGGAAGGTTAGGTATAAGACAATTCTTAAACCATTGCTCAAAAAGTTCTGCCGTTGTATCCTCATGGTAGTTCACGCAGGAGTCTTTAATGTTCTTTGCAGAAAGCCATAAGGCATTTGGGACCCAACCATTTTCTGATCCTGCATGTAAAATTCTTTTCCCTTTGTTTCATGGAGCTTTTGCTTGACATCTGTTGGAAAACCTTTGGATGGTGTTTCATTAGTGTCAAACCATGTCTCGTCCAGATAAATTATTGGGCGATCTTCTGTACGGTACTTTCTTATGGAAGTTATATATTCAGTACGCCACTTTTGTAAACGATGGGACTCCATAATCACTTGCCTTTTGTCAATTGTACGATATCTGAAGCCCATTTTAGACAAAATCCTCCAAAGATTAATGCGGCTATAGTTTATTTGTGTATCATCATTAGTAAGCCGTTGTTTTAAAGCATCTAATGTAGGTATCCGTTGCTCTTCGTACATTGTGTAAATTTTTCGTCTTATTAAGTCCTTATCCCTTTCGTCAATACATTTGGTAAAACCGGCATCCTTACGCTTCCTTCTTGACTAAATGGGATTTTATGTAATTCTTTTCACTGTGGTTAGAGGTATTTTCGTTAAATCAGATATTTTACTGGCAGCAGTATCAGCAGTAAGTCCTCTTGTAAGTAAAGAACTATATATTGTTTTTACGATTTCTGTAGCGTCAGCAGATAAATGCTTTTTCTTTACTGGAACACTGGAAGAAGCACCATCAATGTTTTTCCACGGACGCCACATAATGCTGTTTTATAGGTATAAATAGGTATAACACTGGTAACACTTGTAACACTTTCAACTAAATGAAACAAAATGTATATTTAAAAATTTCTCATCGGTTTTATATACTTTTACAAATTATACAGAATAGAGGGAACCTGTATAATTATTCCAGGAAATTCTTAACGATCAACAAATTTATTGTGGTCATTAAAAGATCAACCATTGATAGTGAAACTCACTGTTAAAATGTTTACAACTTTATGAAATAAAATGTATTCTATTCTATTTTTTAATCGTTTTTATATTACCAGGAATTTATTATACAAACAAGATAAGGACACTCCACAGTAGCTTTAATTTTACCTGAATACTTACCTGTTCAACTAATGTTGACTAAGCTGGAGTACTTGCGGTCGGTTTTTATTGCAATCATTAAGCACTCAACCATTTTTCGTGAAATAAACTATACTTGTCGATTAATAATTTATGTGTCTATACCCCATCAAGGAATTCCCTGTTCAAGTACTCGAGTATCCCTGTTCAAGCTCTAAACCAGCACCCTTACTTTTAAAAAAATTTAAAATTTTTGTAGCTTAACGACAACCCAAGGCATTGATCTTATATTGTGAAACGTATATTTCAGGATAACTACTGGTTATCTCTTAACCAGAAGGTAACTTCACTTTGTAAAACCGGCCGTAAAACTTCCAAATTTCTATTATACTGATTTTATTAAACTGTAACAATGTTGTACCAGTCTTGGTTTTATACGTTTTTTGCATTAGAAAATGAAAATCGGAAAAAAAACTTGGCTTCCTAATACTAATAAACAAAAAGTATTCAAAGCACTCTCGAATCCTAAAATAAATCGCGAAAATTATCTACTTATAATTATACTGATTCCATTGCTATTATAGCATATGTTTGTTAATATCATAAATATGTATGATGGAAATAAGTTATATAGTTTAAGCGAATATATGACGTAAGTAAAAGTAATAGATATAATTGATCCAAGTTTGCATACACAGTGGTATAATGTATACATTTTTATACAATTTTTATGTCAAATATTTTTAAAATGTTTTATTGCAATCGAGTTAAATATGAATTTGCGAAAAGCAACATATTTATTTTTAAATTTCAGTACTACATTTTCTAATCTTCTTCAGTGTTTAGTTCAATTTTTTTCCGTAGACGAGATCGGTTTTTTTTTGTTTTAGATCAAATCAATGTGAATCAACTTAACGATCTTCCTCCATCGATCCTGTTGTACTTCTTGACATTGATTATATTCTCTACTTTAAACCTCCTTTGGTGATTTCTTTTCTGAAGTCTTATTTATCTGGTCTACTCATATTTACTCCATTTATGCTGTTTTCCTCATTATTTTTAACATTCCGACATCATGAACGACTAAATGTAATCGTTTGTTGTAAGGCTGTGTTTAAATAAGTTCCTCTGTATTATAAATCGCTTCTTCTTCTAAACGAACTTAAGATTAACACGGCAACGCTCTCTCTGTCTTAATCTATTGTTAACAGTAAAGTTATTCGACTCTCCTCATCCCGGTTCATTCTCTGACCTTCTTCAACCACGAGGCTTCTCTTCTACTAACTCCCCTGCGCCCTTTGATTTTACTCTCCCCAGTACCTATACATCGACGAAACACAAGCTCTACCGAAAACATCGCCGCTGTCCGTGAGACTGTCTAGGAAAATTTGAAGCAGTCGATTTTACGTCGCTTAGCATTCAGCATTCCACAGACCATAAATTGGCAAATTTTGCGTCCTGACTTGAATTTGGCATGGAAAATTCTTCCCCATTTTCTGTTAAAAAGCTTCTTCTACAGTTCTAAGAAATAGTTTTTTACTCTTTCACTCTCATCAGTGTGAGATCATCAAAACACAAATTCGAATACAGATCACAGAATCACAGAAAGATATCAAATGAAACATCACAGAAAGGCTAGTAATGATTAGGGAATAGAGGAAATGAAATTAGTTGATAAAATATACAAATGTATAAAACTGTAATCTTTATTAGCACTATTGGAAGGCATTAGCTGACAGATTAAACTCTATTGAACTTTATTTAGTATGCTTGAAAGAAGGGTTATTCTTAGCTCTCCCTTATTCTTCATCTAACTTTAGTTACGATCATAATGCTATTATTTGTTTCGACGTTTTTAAGTTAAAGCGAATATTTGGATAAAGTATAAATATATTTTATTTTTAAATATAAATCAAATTCCAATATGGATTTCGTTGTATAGGCAAATCAAAACTATTGTTCTTTTCCATTAATTTATTTCTAATTATTTAATAGGTTTATCACACTCTGTATGTGGCGAACTGATGTGTGTGTGGTCGTTAAAATATTTTAGTGTTTGAACATTTTTTGGCAAGGTCAAAGTCAAGAGAATAATGACCTTTTCAGAACCAATATAATAAATTTTAATCGTCATTAATTGATCCTCCTACAAATTAATCATAGTCAATATGAATAGAGAATTAGTTAATTATTTATAACGAGTAAGCCATAAATTTTGACATTTGTACATTGTTTAAGTATGTAATATTCGTATAGAAGGTGATCCATTTCAAAACTTTAGAGACTTATTTACAGTTTCAAAATATTAAGTGTATTTTTCATATCGGGATATTGGAATTCTATTCAGAACAAGTACAGATGAAGAATTTGTAGAACTTCTTTCGGTAGAGGAAGTGAAAATATCTGTATAAAAAACTAAAAAACCACAAATCCTCAGGCAGCGATGGTATCTCAGCAAAATTAAACACGGGACAGCAAATCTCCAATGTCATGCAAAATATAGTTTCTAAAATTTGATCTTAGGAGAAAATGCCCGAGGATTGGAGCCTAGTCTTAATATGCTCGTTGCACAAAAAGGGAAACCAACTAAAGTGCAATAATGATCTCGGAATAACTCTCCTAAACACCACATACAAGATATTGTCAAACATCTTGCATGAGATTAATGCCTTATACTGAAGCGTGAATTATCATGCACGTTGCGTTTCCAGCACACATAGCGTTTAGTTTCCGAAAAATATAATTTAAATGGTTTTAAATATGAACAACGCACACTGTCCGGAACATAGCGTTTCAGACACTTAACGTTTCCGTTCAGTATATTTGAAAACAATATTTTACTGATGCCGACGGCTACGTAACGAGTCGTAACCGGTTGGTAAGGATAATGTGAATTAGATGTCCGTCGTTCCCCCCCCCCCCCCCCGTTGTTTATTTAGGTATTTGTTTGATTTGTCATTTATGCATGTGTTTTTATTGCTTTGTGACAATTAATCACGGAAGTGATAAACAAGTAGGACTTTTGTACGGAAGTGATACCTCTTCTTTTTAAAAATACTTTTTGGTTTGATATGTATGGCTTCGTTAAATGTAGTATTTTGTTTTTTAACTGAAGGTGAAATTTAATTTAAAACATATTTAAACTGAATCCTATTCATTCTAAAATATCCATAATATTTTTCATCGTCATGAATTAATTCTCTGTATAAAGTCCAGTCGTCCAGTATTCACATTCCTTCTTCCTTTCTCTTAGCATTGGATGTACTTCAAACCTTCTTTTTAACACAGTTTTTCATTCTTCATCGTTAAGTAGAAGAGCGAGATCATATCTTCACCAAACCAAACTGAAACGTTCTATGTATGAAAATGTGAACGCGCAGCCCAATTGCTGGAGTGGAAACGCTACGTGCCGGAAACTATACGTGCACGATAATATGCCGCGACCTTTACTGGGAGAATAGAATAGAATAGAGACTAGCAGGTTTCAGGCGTAAATGTTCAACTATTCACCAGATTTTCACCCTACGTAAAATTCTCAAAAAAGCGCAGGAGTTTAATATAGTATATACCATCTGTTTTTCGGTTTTTCAGCGGCATATGATAGTATCATAAGACCAAATATGAACAAACGCTATGAATGAGTTAGGAATACCGAAAAACTCATTTGCATGATATATGGAAACGAACAATAGTTTTAATTTGCCTATATAACGAAATCCATATTGGAATTTGATTTATATTTGAAATGATGATGATGAAGATGTTGTCGGCAGTAAAAAATCAGAACGACCTGTCAACCCCATTTGAAACACAAGGGGGTTAGCAGTGACGTAGCCAAGATTTTGTTTCTGGGTGTGTCCACTCTTTTAAGCTTTCCACAAACCGTTGATAAATTGAATCCACCAATGAATATTTGTTAATAAATATTTTTGGAAGCGTAGCTTTCTTATCGCTGGCTACGGACGGAGCGGGGGATCGCAAGTATGAAAAAAATAAAAACGACTGAAATAATAAAATTTAACGATCTCGCCACCATGCACTACATGGCGTAGTAAATACAGTCCCATGCGTGTTTCTTAACAACATGTCGAATCGAATTAAATTGATAAAATTAAAACCATCGCTCTGTGCGTTGCCGATATAAAGCTATACTTTCTATCGTCTGCCGAGACCAGTTTCCCACTAGTTTTTCCACTAGGTTCAACCGTTATTTTAAAAACAGTTGCGTCATGGGCGCTCGAACTAACACAAACACAAGAGCTGGAGATGTTGGCGTTCCAATGACAAAAACTTCGAAACGTTCAAAGAATTCATATATCTAGGGACATAGGTTGAGCCCAAGAATAACACATCAGTGGAAATAAAAAGACGGATCATAACCTATCCTGTATAGAACACTGATAGTCCATGTTCTCACATATTGGTCAGAGGCATGGACCCTAACCAAAACCGACGAATCCTGTCTTATCGATTTTGGAAAAAAAGGTATTACGCAAAATATTCGGAGCGGTCTGTGAAAATGGAATATAACTTTGAATTACAGAATATCTACAAGCGTTTGGTGGAAAGCTAGTCATGTAGCTCGGGCCCTAAAATCGAACATGATAAAAAGTATTTTAACGGCGCAGTCCCGCAGTGGGTGGGAATAAGAAGACGAGACAAACCAAAGAAGGTGGATAGACTGCGTAACACAGGATGCTGAGGAGATCGGTGCTGCCAACTGGAGAACCTAAGGCAAAGAACAGAGCAGAATGACGCAGAAAGCTTGAGTAAGTCGGGGCCCTTTAAAGACTGTGCACCGTGGTGCTGATGATGACAAGTACAGATTTTGAGAGGTATTTACCGGGCTGTATAGTATATGATGTTTTCACTTGGATTTATATAAATCTAACATGCGATTCGTAGACCATCATTAAAATAGATAATCCCTTATCAATTGTACTCCTGGCCTATTTTTTTTTAAATACTTATTTCCCAAGATCGGAGGTAACAAAGTTGTTTAACTTCTTTGTTATATAAATAAGTATAAGAATTTGAATTTTAAATTTTTTCCTGCGTAGTGACAATGACTAAGAAGCAAAGACATTGAACTTGAAATACATTAGTATTATCGACGAGTATTTTGCAGATGTTTGTATTCATTTAGATATGGGTGTAATGTTTGTTTG
Organism: Diabrotica undecimpunctata; assembly: GCF_040954645.1. Classification (NCBI taxonomy): domain Eukaryota; kingdom Metazoa; phylum Arthropoda; class Insecta; order Coleoptera; family Chrysomelidae; genus Diabrotica; species Diabrotica undecimpunctata. The sequence continues at coordinate 13,898,795 of NC_092805.1, forward strand.
CTAAATTTTATTATGATTACTACTATGTTAGAAAGGAAAAGTGTAGATGTCCCATTACTTTATATTGATTATATACTTATACGAGGTCTGACCGAATAGTATCCGCCGTTGTTTTTAGATTCACAGTCCTTTATTGTTTACGTCATTATCGTGATGAAGAAACTAGTAGCCATTCGCACAAATTCACGTAGTCAATTCGTCACGTAGTCCTCTTAGAACTGCATTCCGCTTTCGCATTAGCTGCCATTTTATATGTAAGGTAGAACCACTTTTGCGTAACATCTCCGCCATTTTCAACTTTTCGACAAAAATGGTAACGGCTGAAATTGTTGCAAATACGATTTCCTACAATTTCTTCTTTGCAAATTTTTTTCGTGCGGTCGATATTTTCCAAGTTAATGAGGAAAATAGTGATAAAGTATAATTATTATTTAAAGTTGAAAATGGCCGAGATATTGAACAAAAAAAAATTCGTATAAAACCAATCCCGCAAGGTCTGACGTTCGCGCCTTTACCGTTTACGTACGACCGTATTTATACGGTCTATATAATTATATATAATTCTCTTCATTTCTGTTTATGTATGTTGATGTAAAGTTAATAATAAATTAGATAATTCACATATGACGATATTTTATAGGCTATTTATATATAGGTAACAGAAACTGATTTTTTATTTTATTTTTTTTTAATTTGTTACTGAAAATATACCCTGTTTGGTTCTTGTTAATGAACTTGTTAATGAACTATTTTGATTTTAGATGCTAGTGGAAAAAGGGTTGAAGTGGCGAAACCCGTCGTCGAAATGGATGGCGATGAAATGACAAGAATCATTTGGCACAAGATTAAGGAATCCCTCATTTTTCCTTACGTTAAACTCGAATGCCTTTACTTCGATTTGGGGCTACCACACAGGTATTTATTAGATTTTATAATTATTAAATTTTATTTAAGATAGAAAAAATATAATTTACTCATGTCTTTGTCTTATGAGTTGTTAGGTCAGGAATTTGGCATGCCCATCCTCAGGAGCTTTGACTTATATATCTCCTGGTAGAAGTGGCATCGCAGTTGCTTCCATCTAATGATGATGATGATTCCCAGCGCGAATGCAGCAACACCTAGTAGTTCGGATATGGATAATTTCCCCTTTGTTTCAGTCACCGTCATCGTTTTCTCCTTTGTTGTTCCTCCATCGTTTTCCGTCTGATTGGTGAAAATTTGTTCTTCTTTCTCCTTGTTTTCGTGGTTACCCATCCCAGTGAGCGGCGGCCATTGGCTTGCAAGGTTTTCCCTGTGTTGTTTTGCCTGTGTGATGCTAGATCAGAAGATCCATCTCTTTAAATGCAGGATCGCCATGTGATGTTGGTACTAGAGTTATGGAGACATCTTAATACAGGTGTGATGGAAGAGTATTTAATTTACTCTTTCGGAGATAGATTTAATACATAGTTGAAAAAAATACATTTATTGGTAATTTAAAGCACATTATTTGTTAAATAAATATTGAGGTAGGCCTGACACCGATAAACTATAAATACAGTAGTAAACGTGCTCCACACGCGAAATGTCATAATTTATATCTAATAACTGGGACTATAATAAAGGTCTATTGGTTGTTGGTTAACCAAAAGTTGTGTATTTAATATTTCGCGCCTACTGACTATCATATACTACGTTGTCGGCAAAAATTACTGTATCGCCAGCGTATCTAATGTTATTTAGATGCATTTCGTTGAGTAGTATGCCTTCCTGTCGTTCTTAGTCCGTTCGCGAAGATATGTTCAGAGTATATGTGAAACAACAACGGGGAGAGAATGCACCGTTGTCTCACTCCTCTATCTATGGAGATTTCCTCGGTCAATTAGTCATCCACTTTAATGTTGGCATTTTAATTATAGTATAGATTATATAAGACTCCTTCTTTTATCCATAAAGATACAATAAATGAGTTACAAGTATATAATAAGACTGTAATCGCATTATAAATAATAAATTTGACCTTATTTTGGCTTATTTTAGGGACCAAACTAATGATCAGGTGACCATTGATGCGGCACATGCCATCTTAAAACATAATGTCGGAATTAAATGTGCTACTATTACACCAGATGAACAAAGAGTAGAAGGTGAGTAATAAAACAGTGTCAAACTGTTTGAAAAAACTACAAGAGAAAATATACTCTTTTGATTTTGTCATTTTCCCTTTTTTCGTGATCTAAGTTCTTAATAACGGATTTGATATGTAAATCGTATAGTATTTCCTTTTACGAGTATTATATATTATCTTTTTTTTTAATTACCTTAAACATAAATATTAATTGTTAGAGTACTTGCAAGAAATAGGGTTAAAATACACAAGACGCAAAAGTCTAAGGATATTTTAATAATTTGACAATACCAATGACAGAAATTTCATGGCCATATAAATTTGCTTGTACTATAATTGTTGATACAGACAGTCACTTCTTATCAAAAAAAAATTGTAAAACTAATAGCAATACGTATTTTAGAATGTTTTTTATAAGGGACAAAAAAATCGACATTTTTATGTTTTGTTTATTTTTAATTTTAGTCACTTTATACCATTCTTGCTTAATAGGTGAGTTAAAGATATTGTCTTTTTGCCATGCAACGACAACATTTAATGTTGGACGAGATGAATAGAGCCGTGGGCCTCCTTTAAGCTGGTATGCGACAAACTCAAGTTGCTGACCAGAAGGGTGACTCCCAAAGCGTCGCAAGTCATTTGTGGCGTCAGTTTAGAGACATTGGGAGTCCAGCCGAGCAACATCCAGGACGTGGTCGCTCAAGACCGATATTTAATTTTAAATGCCAGAAGGCAGCCAACAATCACAGCACCCGAGCTGGTTAATGAATTACAGCTTGCACATAATGTAACAATTAGCAGCAGTACTGTAAGGAATCGTCTCTATGAAGCCAATCTTTGTAGTCGGCGACCACTGAGATGCCCACCTCTATCTAAAGGCAATCGCGCTGCAAGAGTAATCTGGTGTCAAGAGTTTCAGAATTGGACTGACAATGACTGGGCCACAGTTTTGTTTAGAGACTAGTCTAGATATTGATTTCATTCAGATTCCCGTCGGACAAGAGTTTGGAGACGACCCGGAAATGGAAAACGATTACGACATCTTCAAGAAGTGTATACATACAGAAGTGGTACATTAATGTTATGGGGCGGAATCATGATTGACGGAAGAACTGACCTCATTTTCCCACGTGGCTTTCTCACGTGACATCTCAAGTCAGCAATATTTGGACACTATTCTTGAACCTGTTGTGCGCCCGTTTGCTGCTGCTGTTGGAGAAAATTTTTACTTTATGTATGATAACGCTCGACCACATGTTGCGCATATTGTAACAAACTGGTTGGATAACGAGGGTATTGATGTATTGCCGTGGCCAGCACAATCACCGGACTTGAATCCCATTGAGCATGTATGAGACATGCTCCAACGAAGAATTACTCCACATATGGGCAATATCTACAATGAGTTTCAATGAAAAGAGCTTCTGAGAGAAAAATGGACACAACTACCTCAATCAGACATTAACAATGTGATTCGGAGCATGAACAGTAGATGTAGAACTGTGATAAACGAACGTGGTGGCCATACTTTATTTTAAGTTTAATTATTTCGTATTTTTGACATTTTATGGTGGTATGTGGAACATGGGTGATTTGCAATATATTTTTTTTGCTCCAATTTTCTGTTTTTTTTGCAATTTATGGTTTTTGACATATTAAACAACAATTTAAACTACAAATTTTGTATTAATTTTTTTAAGTTGATTACAGATAAACAAAATACGTCTATTTATAAAAATATCCCTAGACTTTTGCGTTGTGTGTAGATACATCCTTTGACGGTTATGGTTATAAAGATGTCTCTTAATAGCTGGAGGTTTTGTTCAACGAATCGTTTTTTATGTTCTTTTGAATTGATTATAATAACATTCGATGTATATGATGTAATAGTACTTTGGAAACTTAAGGAAACTCAAAGGAAACAATTCCTTTCTTAGTAGGCTAGTAAAAAAAAACAGGCTGAAAAAATCTTATGTCGGTTTCTGAAGGTTCTAAAACGTACTTAAATCCTTGACGACGTACACCTAGTTTTGTATAGTTTTTTTAACAATATTAAAAAATGAAAAAAAATTTTTTGGCTTAAAACGTTTTTTATACATTTTAGAGAAAAATGGTTCAAATAAAAGTTGTAGGTCTTAAAAAGTTTTAATCTGCGAGGTTTTAAATTACAATACATAAACAATTGAAGTTATTGCAAAAAAACCTTATTTTTGCAGTCATTTATAAATGTTAATTTTTTTGCATAATGATATGTAATATGGCATACTTGAAATTATGGCAAGTAATGAGTTAAAAAAATACTAGAAATTGATCATAAATCCATCAAATAGTTTGTAAGTTATTCAATTTGTTTATCCTGGAGAGCGGTTATTTAAACAACTGTTCTTGCCAAACCTAGAGTTATTTGGCAGATCGCAATCGATTCTTTGAGGCTTCAATGTTAATATTAAAACAATTTTAACGTTTTATCGAAATTGTTATTAAAAAAACCGTTTTAATAAGGGCTGACTTTTTAGCTTGTAAACATTTGTAATAACTTTGCTATTTTTGTTGTAAATAGTAAAGAGTATAGAGTAAATGGTGAAAAAACACAATCTTAAAAAAAGAACCTTTCATGACAAACAATAGGAACCAAGATGACAATTTTTTATTGTTAAAATCACATTTCTATTTTTTATTAACATTAACAGCTGAAAATTGAACAGATTATAAACGAAGATCTAAATTTTATGATCCTTTTATAGATGGCATATACCGAGAAACAGTAAAAATGTAAAACCCGTTAAAGTCATGGTACTCGTAAAATATCGCCTTTCCGAGCTCCGTTTTTTTTTTTTAGTGGAACTTCAAATTGGATCGCGCTGAAAAATGACAATATCTCGGTTTCTTTGGCTAATTGCAATATTTTTAAAATGTATAACAACCGTTTTATAGGCAAAAAAATCAGCTGTAAATCTTCAAGGATTTGTCATCAGCTATCCCTCATATACCTTCTAGAACCTTAAAATACCTGTATAGGATTCTTTCAGCTTTTTTTCTTTACTGGCTCTTTTACCTTCTCTCCAGCTACCTCCGACGTGGAGCATTTACGATGTACGATCTGGCACCATTTGCCAATCAGTAACCTTCAGTCTCTTCAGAGCTCCTTTTTGCAGTTAACTTCTAAATAAATAAGAGCCGAATCTTTAATCAGTCCCACAGCATATATATTTTTCTGTGAATTGGTTTGTCTATTTAAGGCTTCCTTAGGGTCTGATATACAGGAAATATGTAAACTTATAAACTTTTAAGTTAAATTATAATATATATCCTACTCCTGTATATTTTTATCTTAGATTCATCGATAATTATATCGTCATTATGTTTACCTACATCGCCACTTTCAAGAAAATCCTTCATTCCTTCCTTCAAAACCATTTTCTGTTGTAATCGAATACTTTTCATAATTCAAAAAAGTTTTGAGATACCTTGACAACATAATGTATTTATTTCAAAAATAAATACCTTGGCTAATATTTGGTATATCTATATTCCCTATCTTGTACTCATAATAAAGATAAAAAGTAATAATCTAATTATATCTGAAAAACAAATTAACATTAGGATCAAACGTAACAAAGTACAGACTAACTGGATTTATTATTTTCAATTGATTTTTGACCTACCATTAGTTATGTTTTTTAGATAAGTAGTTTTCTCTGGTAATCTGTTACGAAACAGTTTGAGCACAATAATTATGTTTAGACTGATGTATATGCAATAAATAGGTCGGTTTGTTATCTATTATAAATATTTGACCTTTCGACGGCATTTTGAAAATATTATTTTTGAGTTGTTCTCACGTTTTGGTCTATTTTTAAAATACTAAGATAGGAAACACTAAAAACAAAGATCCCGCTTGCTGTAACTGGTACAAGATTCAGGTAAAACTTACAAAAAGAACAGGTTTAAGTTTTAGTACACCGTGTAAACCATACCTACTCTGTTTTGAGACTACAGATTTACTTAAATTCAATATTTTCATATGAATGTTCACTTAAGAGCTTTTGCATCTTTTATAATAGCATTTATAATTGCAGAACTCACAATGTAGCTGTAAGGTCTAAGGTCTGAAAAGAGGTGTGGCCTGCTGCCTCCAGTAGGATAGTTCATTTTAAATGCACAAATACCACGCAGGCACCTTTTATCTTGCGTGTTACTGCTCTTTCAGTCTCCTGGCAGCATTCCGCCCGGCTCAAGTGTGTTGAACAGTAAAAGTGGGGTATACAACCCTACATGACTCCTTAAACGAAAGTCCTTGGAAACATGTTGCTCTTTGTGAATAATTGCTTTTCATTGAATAAAATCATTACATATATTTTTTTGAATAGGTTTCTTGGGAAGATAAAATTTTTTCATTTATTTTGCTCTGTCCAAAGTTGTAGTCTTTGAAACACCTTCCAAATTTATTTATTTATTAGCAATAGTACAGTGTAAATACAAATACTAGACAATAAATCACATTTCAGTAATAGAATAGTAGTAAAAATTAACAATAATTTAGTTTCTTTTACACCTCCTTAACACTAAATCCTACTGCTAACCGTTTTGACACACAATGATATCTAGGATATTGTGAGTGTGTCCTTTCCCATATCATTTACAATTAACTAATGAGCTTTTTATCAATCATTTAATAAAAAATAATAAAAACAATATAAATTAAACATACAATTTTTCTAATAAAATTAAACTAAAAGTAATTTTTTGTTTTAAATAATTCCCTATTTTATGTTGTCTCTAATCCATTTAAAGATTTCTTTTTTTACTTTATGGTAAGGTTTTGCCCTAATATTCTGTGGTAACTTATTAAATAATTTTGGTCCTACAGTATATATATAGTTCTGACATAGTGTATGTTTAGGACTGCTCACTTTTACGTTATTTAGGGTTACATTTCTTGTATTTATACCGTGTTCTATGTTTACTTTATAATATGTATTTTTTAACATAAATCTAATTACACACTTATTATACAGTTGATCAATATTTAATATTTCACTTTCTCTATATAATAAGTTAGTTGCATACCTTCTATTTTTGAACAGCATAATTTTTATGACCCATTTTTGTGCTATTCTGAGTTTTGAAAGAATTGTTGTACCCGCATTTCCCCAAACTACTATGCCATAACCAATTACCGATTCTATAAACGCATAATATACCTGCTTAAGTACTTTAAAATTTAGTATGTTTCTTAGTTCGTAGAATTTAAAAATAAGCTTTCTAACTTTATTAGTTACATAATTTATATGTTCTTTCCATTGAAAAGTTTCATCAATGTATATTCCCAAGTACTTTAAAAATGGTGTCCTTTCAACTACTTTATTACAACTATCGTTATTATCTAATTTACAGCCCACTTTATGTAATTTAATGTTTTGAAAATCTGGCAATGAACGAGTAGACATCGAGAAAGTGATAATCTTAGTTTTTTCAACATTTAGTGAGAGTAAGCTATCTTCTAACCACCCATTAATTTTTTGAAAAGCCAATTCAGCATTTCTTTTTACCACGTCCCAATTATCTCCACTAATTACAGCCACAGAATCATCTGCATAACAAAAGATGTCATCTTTATCCAGCAATGACATAATTTCATTTATATATACATTGAATAACAGAGCTGACAGCACAGTACCCTGTGGCACCCCTACCTCTAGTTCCAGTCTTTCACTTTCTGTCTCTGATATTTTTACACTTTGTTTCCTGCCTGTTAAATAAGATTTTACTAAATTATTAGGAATACCTCTTATGCCTATCATATCTAAACGCTTTAAAAGAATTGGGTGTGCTACAGTGTCAAATGCTTTGCGAAGATCCATGAATATACCTATTAATTTCTTACCTTCATCAAGTTTTTTTTTGTATTTTTTCTGTAACTTTACAAAGTACATTTTCGGTGCTACAGCCTTCCCTGAACGCAAACTGATTTGAGTGTAGAATTTTATTTTTTTCTAGATATTTTAGTAGTTTTGTTTTAAAGCATTTTTCAATTATTTTACTTACAGTACTAGTTAACGCAATCGGTCTATAGTTGTTTGTAGACTTTCTGTCACCTGCTTATATAATGGCAGTACTATTGTCGTTTTTAAGATTTCTGGGAAGACTCCAGTACCAAATACTATATTAATAATATGCTGAAGTGGCTTTATTAACTTTTCTTTATATTTTTTAATTAAATTTGAACAAATGTTATCTTCACCTCCCTTCACCCCATTTTTTAGGCTTTGTATCTCTCTCAATATTTCTTTTTCATTGCATGGAGTTAATAAGAATGAATTTAACACCCTTTTTTTATCCCTGCTATCTCTCCTGTCAGGACACTGCATGATTTTATCAGCTAATGTTTTTCCTATACTAGTAAAATATGTATTAAATTCATTTGCAACGTCTTTTTTATCATTTAGCTCTACATTATCACTATTTACAATTGTTCTAATTTCTGTCTTACATACTTCATCATTAGTAGCTTGTTTTATTACCTTCCATAGTTTTTTGGGATCATTTGCATTATTTTGTACTAGCTTTTTATAGTAAAAGTATTTTGCATTTTGTATTAGTTTAGATAGAGTTTTTCTATACATCCTATATTTATTTATAAGAAATAAATTATTATTATTTAAAGTACACTCTTTTTTTAACCTATCCCTTTTTCTTATTGAAACTATTAGTCCCCCCGTAATCCATGGTTTTAATCTTTCTTTTTTACAACCTACATTAATAGTTTTTGTTGACCTTACAATCATATTTTTAGTTTTATCAATAAAAAGCTTTGTACTTACATTCACATCATGTGTTCCGAGAACATCATCCCATTCCGCTGCTTCCAAAAATCCATCAAGTTTCTCATAATTAATTAGATTGTAAGATTTTTTGTTATTTTTAGAATTAACATGACCTAGAATTGGTATATTAAGCAGAATGGGATCATGATCCGTAAGATTATGTTCTAATACCACAGCATACATTTTTTGAAAGATTTCATTATTACACCTTAGAAAATAATGATCCAAACATGTCTTAGAGTCTCCTATTTTTCTAGTTGCTTTATTTATTACACTAGAGAAACCAAACCCTTGCATTGTTGTTAAATAGTTATTTGTAGTATCTTCTTCTGTTGTAAGTAAGTTAATGTTCATGTCACCCACCATCACATACATTTTATTTTGTTCAAAAGTTGTTTTTAACATAATTCTATTTAGGTTCTTTATAAACTCTTCTTTCTCTGTTGAAAAACATCTATAAGTTGCAAAAATCACTAGGTTTTTGTTATTTTTTTCTATTGTGGTTTTTAACATTTTAAGGTTGTTTTCTTTAATTATTTGACAATCTACAATATACTCCTGCTTAACATAAACAACACACCCATCGCATCTATTTAGTGTGCTATCATTGAAATATATATTGAATCCTGGAATATTAAAATCTGTTAAATTATACAATTTATGGGACTCAGACATTACTATCACATCAAAGTTTTTCTCTGTAGATTCTAAAAAAACCAAAAACTGATTGAAGTTTTGGTATGTGCTTCTTATATTAATATGTATTACGTTAATATCTTGTAAATAATTGTCAAAAAAGTTTATCTCATTTAGATTATCACATTCGTAAGTTTCACTTGCCTTATAGTCATCAAAAATATTATTAATATCAGCGAATTTATCAACAAAATTTCTTAATGTTTACATATTTTATGAGGAATGATTAGTATTATGGCAAATCATTTTCGCCTCTTATCCTAATGGGAACATCTTTTTCAGTTTTCTTCAAATAAATGATTCCATTTGTACAATATGCTGCTTTGTATCCTTTATCTCTCCTAATTTCTCTAACCTTTTTAAAAAGCAAGCGTTTATTTAATGGTAAATCTTCATTAAGATAAATTTTTCTTTCTGTGCCCTCCAGTTTACATTTATTTAAAGTGATTCCTTTTAACTGTTTAATTGTTTTTAGTACGTCCTTTTTTAATTGAACATTACTAAACTTTACTAAAATTGGTCCATCATCCTGGTTCTTCATTCTAAAACATTCCTTAATATCTTTTTCCTCAATCTTTACTTCCATCGCTCTCAGTATCTTATTCATTATCTGAACAGGGCTTTTGTTGACTTGTTTTGGAACGCCAGCAACTATGATATTGTTTTCTTTTTCTCTAACTTCAATATCATCCAACTTGCTTTCCATTATCTGTAATCGTTTTTTCATTTCTTGATTTTCATGTTTTAGTATCTTAAGCTCCTCTAGGACAGACTCAAATCTAGTTTTCTGTTCCTCAAAAGAATCTGACATAAACTGCATAGCACCTTCCAATCCTTGTATTTTTTGGTCATATTATCTTCCATTGGTTTGAGAAACTGCTGGAAAGACTCTTTTATGATAGCTTTAATCTTTCTCTCATCCATATCAGTGAAATTTTCAGTATTTTCACTCTTTTTACAAAGTTTTTGTGAACTAACCTCACTTTTTTCGATGTTTTCACAGCATAGATATTTTCCGCCTATTGTAGCAGTTTCTACCCGCGTTGCACAACTGGGATGGTAATTAGCTTCACAAACAGCACAATCTACTAACTCTATGACTTTTTTTGCAATAATTACACTTTTTTCCTGTTTGTTTATTTTTATGATCCATGTGTCATGATTAACCTCGAATATATAAATGTTTCTAATGTATTGATTACTGAATATTAAACGCTCATATCTTCCCTTTAAAGTTGACATCATCAAGAGATGAAAGATTTAATGAATTACAATTTAAGAAACTCAATCAGGGGAGAAAGGGAAAGATACAATCAGGGGAGGCCTATGTCCTTCATCGTCATCATCATTCTGGCTTTACAACCCTGCTTGGATCCTAGCCTCTTCACGAATTTCCCTCCAGTCGTCCCTATCCATCGCCTTCTTCCGCCAAACACGTATTCCCATATTTCTCATGTCTTCATCGATGTTAGCAAGGAACCTGGTTCTGGGTCTTTCTCTTCTTCTCTAACCAATGGGTCTATCAAGGAGCGTTTTTCTAGCTGGGTCATTTTGTTCCATCCGTTACATGCCCTATCCACCTTGACGTCCTGTCTTATATGATTTACTATATCTGGTTCCTGGTATATTCTATAAAGCTCGAAGTTGTATCGTCTTCTCCACACTTCGTTGTCATTCACTACTCCATAGATTCATCTTAATACTTTTCTTTCCAAACATCCTAACATGTTTTAATTACTTTTTGTTAGAGTCCAGGTTGCTGAACCATATGTTAGGACTGGACGTATTATTGTTTTATTTTTGTATTTCTCGTTATAATTGTGGATTTAAGGAGGAGATTGAGCCCAAAATAACATCTGTTTGCCGTGCAAATTCTGCGGTAGTATTATGCCTATGTCCTTCAGTAAACTTACCACGGTGATGATGATGATGATGGTATTTCTTAGTGTAAACTTAGTAAACATTTAGAAGTGATGTAAACGCATACCAAAAATATATCTGTAGTGTTGAAAACAAAAGTTTTCAGTGTTTTATTGTTAGACCCACATTTATATTTTTATTTATGCAATTTTAATAATTTTGATTTAAAAATGTGTTTTTTTCGTAGAATATAAACTAAAATCGATGTGGAAATCTCCAAATGGAACCATAAGAAATATTCTTGGAGGAACAGTATTCAGAGAACCTATTTTATGTAAAAACATTCCAAGACTAATACCTGGTTGGACTCAATCCATGGTAATTGGTCGTCATGCACACGGTGATCAATACAAGGCTGTCGATATTGTTGTAGATAAACCTGGAAAGGTAAATATAAATGTATTATCTAGCTTATTGTAAACATGTAGGAGATAATTTTCTTTTGTATTGCACAAGAATTAATTTTAATAAGGATTTTTCGCCAATCCTAAATGTCAAAACATCAAAGATTGGTATAAATAATTATTTTATTAATAAATCAGTATAAAGTACATACAGTTTACTCTCTAGCATCTTGTTTGCCACGTTGTTTCCGGACTTACAGCTCTGTAAAATTAGTATATAAGAAGATTTATTAAAGAAAAACGAAGCCAGAATCAGTTAACAGTTTAAAGTACATTTTTAAAGTTATGTTTAATAATAAAATTATACACTGGACTACTTATCTAAGTGATGAAACACAAGGCTTATATTAGGCTCCATTGTTAAAATTATGCCATCGTGACTCTTGCTATACGCTCAACAATTGGAACTAAACCACGCGATAGATTTTCAATCTGCCATTGTTGTTTACTATAAGAAATGTCACAATTTACGAAAATCATAGTCAAGTAACTTCCGCTAGATGGCTCTGTGCCGAACTTTTAATGTACGTCGCAGGTATAGGAAATCAATCAACCAGAAAGTTTTATTTACTCATTACTAGATGCAGCTAATAACTACTTGTTTAGGGGTATCGGCGACACGACGGCTAAAGTTGTTTGCGAAATTAAGTGCTTTATTAATTAAATTCTTTTCTTGTATTAACTAAGTGTATGCCGATAGAACCAAGATAAAACCAAGAATAACAATTGGAGGCTGAATCATAGCATTTCTACTGTTACCTCTTTGGCTATAATTCTAAACTTCACTAGCTGTATAAAGAGTAGTATTATTAACTGTTTTTCACAATATTTTTTAAATGGATAAATATTTTCAAAATGTTTATCAATTTTCAGCTAGAATTAGTCGTAACAACTGATGATGGCAAAGAACAGAGGTATGAAGTGTTCAGGTACAAAGACTCAGGTGTTGGGATGGCTATGTACAACACAGACGAAAGTATTGCATCATTTGCTCATTCTTCATTCCAAGTTGGTATTCAAAAGGGCTGGCCAGTATACTTGTCCACGAAAAACACAATTTTGAAAAAATATGATGGTAGATTTAAAGATATATTCCAGGAAATCTTCGAGAAGTAAGTTTTTATGTTCTCGTACTTTTTAAATTAAAACAACATATTTATTTATGTCTGTATACATATTTTTAGACACCTACTAGAAGTGTTTTTTATGGACAAATCTGAATATTAAAGGTATTTTTTATTTCTAGAAACTACAAAGCCCAGTTTGATGCCAAAAAGATCTGGTACGAGCATCGTCTTATCGACGACATGGTAGCCCAAGCTATTAAGTCTTCAGGAGGGTTCGTATGGGCTTGCAAGAACTACGATGGAGACGTCCAATCAGATGTAATTGCCCAGGGTTATGGCTCTTTGGGTATGATGACTTCAGTATTGATGTGTCCCGATGGAAAGACCATCGAATCGGAAGCTGCGCACGGAACAGTAACCAGACATTATAGGTGACTACGTCTTAATATTACTTTGGTTTTATTAAACTTTGACTATTGCTACAAGAAATTATCCCAGGCTGGCTGTATTACATATTTTCTTTCTTTTTGTCCTTATCATTATAGCGGCAGTCATCTTCAAAATGTCACGATCGAAATCACGGAATTATACTGTCTAAATGTAGGTTTATTTCAAATAAAAGTAGAGATTCTAATTGTTTCTGAAGCATTTTCTGCTGCGATACGAATTTTCCGACATGACTGAACATTTTTACGTACTATTGACAAAAGTGAGTGTCAGAAGACAACTGGTTAAAATGAAATTTTATTTCCCTGCTCTTATTATTAGTCACTGAGCAATTTTTCTTTGTTTCAAAATCAGTTATAATTATAACTAGGTTAGCTCTACATAGAGGATTACATAAATGATAGTCTTAATCTTCATGTATATTTATTGAACAAAAAAAAAATTAAATTATTACACAATTTTACTACAATACTATTTTGTTAAGCCACCCTCGTCTTTAACAAGTGCAGTCACTATCCTAGGAATGCTATTTATGTATCTTGCTGCTATTTCTTTTAAAAATTGTCATTATGGTTCCAATGAAAAATAATGCTCTCTATCAACTGAACCTTGTTTATTATTACTTTCTTGGTCAATTTCTTTTTTAGGCGCTCCCAGACATTTTCGATGGTGTTCATGTCTGGTGAGTTGCCTGGCCATCGTAATAGAGAAATTTCTTACCCATCAAAAAACTTTTTGATGGGCAAGCATCCCTTCATTAAGACATTGTGACCATTACCAAACCATTCGTTCATTTGTGCTCTAATCTTGTCTGCAAGGCTCTTTTATACTGGTCCTGTCTAGCACATATAAACGTCCAATTCCTTTACCGCCCATTGTAGACCAGGTAATTACTGAAGAAGAGCATGATTCGATGACGTGTGCAGACAAACAATAGAGGAAAGAAATGAAGCACACAAAATGTATATAACAAGAAGAAAAGAGAAGGACGAACATCATTTGAACTCGCAAGACGGAAAGCAGACAAGATATGTAGAAATAAAAAAGAGCCTCTAAAAATGGACAAATAAAAAAAAAATTAAAGAAAATTTCAAAAACAACGAAATTAGACGGGCATACGAATACCTAAAAAAGGTAAAAAGTGGGTATAAACCTCAAACAAGTCTATGTAAAGATGAAATCAGTACGAATAGTACGAAAGCATTATTTTCAGACACTACTTGGTACACAAGTGGAAATGGAGGATGAAATGGGTACGAACTACGTAGAAGAGAATGAAGTAGTAAATGGAGTAAGAGCTCTAACCATAGAGGAAGTTCTCGAAGCTATTAAGGCTCAGAAAAACAATAAAGCCCCGGGAGTTGACGAAATACCAGCAGAATTGTATAAGGTAGGTGGCGACCACCTAGCAAGTCACATCCACGTGCTCATGCAAGACGTATGGCAAGAAGAAGAGAAAATACTCGACGACTGAAAGAAAAGTATAGTATGCCCGATCTATAAAAAAGGAGACTCCAGGGCAAAAACTACTGTGGAATTTCTCTAAAGTCCTCACGTATAGTATAAACCAGCGGCTCCAACCACTAGCAGATAATATTATTGGAGAGTATCAGACGGGCTTCCGACGGGGAAGATCGACACTGGATCAAATATTTGCAGTCAAACAGATCTTGAGTAAATCATGGGAACATGACATTGATGTTCACAACGTGTTTGTAGACTTCAAATAGGGATACGACTCAGTCAAAAGGAACAAACTCTTCTTCTTCTTCTCGTGCCACTCCTAGCGGAGATTGGAAATTATAATGGCCACTGCGACTTTGTTAGCAGCGTGCCTAAAAAGTTCAATCGAACTACACCCGAACCATTCACGTAGATTACGAAGCCACGATATTTTTCTCCTTCCCACACTTCTTTTGCCCTTAATTTTGCCCTGCATGATATTTCTTAAAAGTTCGTGCTTTTCACCTCTCACAATGTGCCCCAAGTATTCCATCTTTCTAGTTTTTATCTCATTTAGAATTTCGCATCTTTTGTCTAAAGTTTGGAGTACTTGCGTGTTAGTGACGCGGTCCATCCATGATATTCTGAGAATGCGCCTATAGCACCACATCTCGAAAGCTTCGATGTTTTTTGTGGTCAACTGTTTTAGTGTCCAAGCCTCTACTCCATACAACAGGGTAGAAAAGACATAACACCGCAGCATTCGTATTCGTAACTTTATATTGATATCACGATTGCAAAAGAGTTTGCGCATTCTATTAAAGACTGATCTAGCGATTTCTATTCTACATCTAATCTCTTTTGTTTGATCAGTATCGTCTGTGATCCAAGCACCTAGATATTTATAACAGGACACACGCTCAATCGTTGTATTGTCTATTACAAGATTAGCTCTGATGTTCTTTGATTTCGTGATTACCATAAATTTAGTTTTTTTCAAATTAATTTTCAAGCCGTAACTGTTACAGTCTATATTGAGACTTTGAACGAGATGTTGTAGTTCTACTAGCGTTCCCGTTAGGAGAACCGTATCGTCAGCATACCTTATATTGTTGATCGTCTCACCATTTATTATCAGACCAAGATCTTCTTCCTCGAGTGCTTGTTCACAAATAGCTTCACTATACAGATTAAATAAAAGTGGCGACAAGATGCATCCCTGCCGGACTCCTCGACGGATTTGAATTTCTTCTGTTAGCCTACCCTCAACCTTCACATTTGCTGTTTGATTCCAATATAGGTTGCATATAATTCGAATATCTCGGCTGTCTATATTTTTCTTTATTAGAATTTGTCTTAGTGGTTCATGTTGTACTTTGTCAAAGGCCTTTTCGAAATCAATAAAGCAGGTGTAAATTTCTTGGTTCGTGTCTAAGCATCTCTGTGAGAGAACGTTCATTGCAAACAGAGCCTCCCTTGTACCCAGCCCTTTTCTGAATCCCATCTGAGTGTTACTGATGTCTGCGTCTAATTTCCTATAGATCCTATTATGGATTATTTTCAGGAACAGTTTTAGAGCATGACTCATCAAAGCTATCGTACGATATTCGCTGCATTCCCTTGTATTTGCCTTTTTTGGCAGTAGTATAAAGGTCGAACGGAGCCATTCCCTAGGTATTATTCCAGTTCTATATATTGTGTTAAATAGATCTAGGAGTGTTTTAATAGATTCATCGTCCATAAGTTTGAGCAGTTCTACGGGAATTTCATCAGGACCGGGGGCCTTACCACTTTTCGCTTGTTTGATTGCATAATCTATTTCTTCTCTGATTATATCAGGCCCTGTATCATCTGTATATTCGTTTGAGATTTCTTGTCTATCTTTGTCATCAAAAAGTTGTGATATGTATTCTGTCCATCGATTCATTTTTTGTTGTAAATCTGTTATGAGTATACCATCTGTATCTTTGATCTGTCCTATCTGTGTTGTTCTTCTCCTTCCTGTCATTTCTTTAATCTTTTTGTGTACATTAAAAAGTCATATTTTCGCTCCAGTTGTTCCAACTCCTGGCATTGCTCACTTAGCCATCTTTCTCTAGCTTCTCTTATTTTCTTTTTTATCAGTTTATCTGTTTCTTTGTATCTTATCGGGTTATTTGTTTTGTGTACCCTTCTTTCACACATCAACTGTAGTATTTCCTCATTCATCCATTCTTTATGTTTCCTTTCTTTCGGTGTTAAATTTTCTCTCCCTGCCAGCATTACGGCATGTTTAATGAACAAACTCTACAATATATTAACTGAATTGGCAATACCACACAAGCTAATTAGACTCAATACAGCCACAATGGATAAAACTCAGGCATCTGTACGAATACAAAACCACCGGATAGACTTTTTCAAGATTTCGCAGGGACTAAAGCAGGTAAATGGGCTGGCCCCAACTTTTTTTAACCTGGCACTGGAGTATGCGGTTAGGCAAGTGCAAACTGGACGAGAAAACATACTGACCAAACGAACGGTTCAACTACAAACAACGCAAACAAAGAGGCTAGGTCTGAAAACACAGAAAAAACAGAAATAATGATACAGACGAGAAGAAATATAGTCCCACAAAACATTATGCATGAAGATGACATTGAAACGGTTGGAAAGTTTACATACCTGGGAGTAGAAATATATGCCGACAGATCAGAAGATGGAGAAATACGGAAGAGAATAATGCAGACAAACAGAGCTTATTTTGCCCTCTCCCATATATTTCGGTCTAAAAATGTCTACCGAAATAAAAAAAAATGAGAATCTATAAAACCTTAATTCGACCAATAGCATGCTATGGCAGTGAAGCATGGTCCTGAAAGAAACATCCAAAAGCAAACTCGACACATTCGAAAGGAAAGTACTGAGAAGAATACTAGGACCTGTGAGGGAAAACGGAATCTTCAGAAGTCGATACAACAACGAGCTTTATCAACTTTATAAGGAAGCACCACTGTCAGACTTCATTAGAATACAAAGATTGCATTGGGCCGGACATGTGTTAAGAATGGGAGAGGATAGGCTACCAAAAAGAGCACTGAATGCTAGAATGCAAGGAAAGAGACCGGTTGGAAAGCCAAGAAAGCGCTGGAAGACACAGTAAACAGCGACGCACAAGCCCTTTTAGGAGTCCGTGTATGGAGAAAATTAGCCACAGACAAGCAAAGGTGGAGGCAAAAATAAAGGAGGCCAAGGCTCAATTTGGGATCTAGTGCCGTAGAAGAAGAATTACTGAAGTGGTTTGTTTAATTCTATTTGTTAAACAACCTTTCACATGGTTTCCCTTGGCCGTCTTTGGACAAATTGGGTCTTATTATCCATAATTTTAAATGTGGGTTCATCACTAAACAAAACCTGCAAATGTTAATAGTCTAATCTTTATGTAAGCAAGTTCAGCTTTTCTTGAGGATTTTTGGTGTTAGTTCTGACTTCTTAACCAGCTTGCGTCATTTGAAGCCCATGCTGTACCTACACATTTCGGCGTACACTGGCCACCGATACTGAACACCCTGTTTCTTTACAGCCAAATTCTTTCAAATTCGTTGCCTTCTGGGGGTGACAGAAATCTTTCCCAACCGTAAGAAAACGTTTATCTTTTTTTTACTCAATCTTAGAACTGACGATTGATATGCCACTTTCTGGCTATTTTCTAATCCAATCACTAATTTAGGTGAAAAGCTAAAGTTGAAAAAAGTCGAGATACTGCACACTTTTAGCAAATTCTATTGCCATCTGTAAAATTTTGAAAACTAAATCAAAACGATTGATTTAACCATTTTTAACTTACATGATTATTCACTAATTGTTATGCACCCCATTCAGCACCTCTGTATCACTGCTAAGATACTTTTATGGCGCTTGAAATTAAAAAAAAATTGAGCAGGGACTGTAGACATAAATAAATCTAAATAATCACCCCCATCACGTCACACCTTCCTTCTGTCAGTTTAATACCGTTTGGATTATTCATGTTTGAACTCTTTCCCGAGTTTCTCTTCCTTTTTCATTAAAACATATAACAATCGGTATATTTTCTTATAATCATAGACCATCCTTGAAGTTATGGTAGATTGGGAACGGAAATACTTTACTTACAAAGCTGTAATGTTGACATTGTTTCAGGATGCACCAAAAAGGCCAGCAAACCTCAACCAATCCCATCGCATCTATCTTCGCGTGGACCAGAGGTCTAATCCACCGTGGAAACCTCGATGGTAATAAAGATCTCGTCGCTTTCGGCAACAAGTTGGAGCAAGCTTGCGTAGACACAGTTGAAAGTGGAAAAATGACCAAAGATTTGGCAGCTTCCATCCATGGACTTCCCAATGTTAAGGAGGGAATGTTCTTGAACACCCAAGACTTTTTAGAAGCTATTTCTGAACAATTAAAGAGAACAGTTTGAATCATTTTAATGTAAATCAGTTTTTTTATCACGAGAAGTCCCAGAAGTTTTTCGATAAAAAGTTTTAACAATTTTTTACTTTTTTTATTGTTAACTAGGTCGAAGTAGACAAGTTAGCACAGGCAGACTGATAAAAACGCTGTTTTAACTTGCATTTTAAGTAGTTAATTATTTTTATTCTAAATGTTTTATCACTTTGGGACTTCTCTTTTACATAAGACCTAAGAGTAACGCTTTCGCTATTTTTGTGAATGCCGAGTTTAAGAAAACCTTCTAGGCAACATCATTTTTAGGTAATTTTTCATTGTTTATGTCCATCTTTCATTTATATCGGTCATAATTTATTTTTAATGTAACTTTAATAACTAAATCATTTACTTTAAAAAGTGAAATAAAAAGTATTTTTGTATTTTCTTTTTTTATTTATAAAAGAGGTATTTCTCTTGAATAGTCCAAGGAGATCAACAGGAAAATATTATCTTTAAACAATGTACTAAGATGAAAAACTATCACTGAAGTTGAAGGAAAAAGTATATTTTTATCATTTTCATTAAGCCACTTCGTCTTTGATGTATTTTTGTCAAATTCGTTCTTGTTGTACGCTGTACTAACTCAAGTCTATAAGGAATTAAAGATATTCGATACTTTTAGCCAAGAACGCTATATTATCCGTATATCAGACATTATTCTAACAATTTCCCCCCTAATTCGAAGTAATTCCATATTGTTCTTCTAAGACTTTTAACATTGGGGTCAAGACACCTTCTCTGACTCCTCTGGATGAAAATTTTGTCGGTCTCGTCAAAGCCAGACAGGCTTTTTGCTTCTAATATAAATTTTGTTCAAACCTTTTATCTTTATCACATATTCCCATCATCTCTAGATATTTAAACGACCGATTAAACGCCTTTTTTGAGTTTATAAAGCAGACGTAATTTGCTTTATGTACTTCTTATGATGGTTTGAGTAATGTAAACTCAATTCATCACTGAAACAGAATTATTATTTTCCATTGTTTCTTTGCATTTCTGTTCATTGAGTCCATTGAGAATTATCTTGACAAGCAGTTTGAGAGAGTGACTTACGAGACTAATTAGTCTAAAGTCTTTACATCATAATGTATTAGGTTTCTTTAGACACCATCAAGAAAGTTTGGCTATGCCGATGACTGGGCTATGTTAATACAAGCTGAAGTGATTCTGACGGAAGACCTAGATGCTATGGGAAGTTACTTTTAAAAACCGAAGTAAACTGCTTATATGTAAACAACAATTTGGCTTCAAGAACACTTGATAATACACAACTCAACCACAATAAACACCCAAAATATTTAGGCATGACTGTGTCAGTACGTTAAGCTTTAGATAACATTTAAGTACAGTTGCCGAGAAGCTTAATAACAGAAATAACTTCATTTAGCTCTGCAGTACAACATAAGGAGCATTGGCATCCGCACTCAAGTTTTCAGGCTTAGGTTTTGTTTATTCTGTAGCTGAATATTGCGCACCAATATGAATCAACAGTGCTTATGTTCAAAATATTGATGTCCAGCTAAATAATACACTGAGAGGGATTTCTGAAGTACCTAATCAAATCCACACCAACCAGGGTATTTACCAGTGCTGAACGACAATTGAGGAGGTGTCAATCAAAATCAATCATGTCCATAAAAATCAAAAAATGAGTTAGCAGCTGTTTCATAATATAAAGAGTGAATCCTATTCTATGGTGTTTTCGGTTTCGGTTAAAAAAAAATCATGTCCTGTTTAAAATGAATACACAATATTAGGTTCCCAAATCAAATGAAATCATGTCCACAGTTGGTTTCAATCATACCACCACATGTCCATTCAGCTAATAGGAGTGCCCCGATTTGGTCACGTGATTTGACCATGTCAACACATTGTCTGTGTTTTCCCTCTAGGTTATGTCGATAGCGAGTATTGAGTTTGTATTGCACTATGGTTTAATTTTAATATTATTATAGTAGTTTTTATTAAATAAAATTGAAATTTTCCATGGATGAAGAAAACTTAGTGAGAGTGGGCGATGCCAATGAAGGATCTCGTAAAAATAAAAAGACTGTGGATAAAAAAACTAGAGCCAAGCTTAAGCGATACAGTACTCCAGTGGGATGTCGTGTGTTTGTTCCATGTAAACACATGAACAAAGGTATGAAATGTGCAATAGTTAGGCCTATAGATGCTATTTTTGTTTGAAATATCCTCTACAAAATACCTGACAAAAACACGCAAGATAACACCATTGCCAGTTGGATAAATCAACGTAACATAAAGCGGCGAAGGCCTAGGCCTACCTCTGAAAAATCAAAGGTTAAAAGTTTTAGTGTACAATATTCTATACTTTCATCAACCGGTAAAGTTATACCTGTGTGTAGGAAACTTTTCATGCATATTACCATGGTGAAGGGAACAAGATTGACTAATATTTCTAAAAAGGTGAAAGAGGGAAAGGCTGTTAAGGATCAGAGGGGTGGCGATAGGAAGAGTCACAAATCTGCTGCAAACAAGGAATCAGTCCGCCTTTTTTTGAGAAATTTAAGAGGAAAAGAAAGCCACTGTAATCGAAAAAAATCGAAAAGGATTTATCTTGGTGCAGACTTAAACATTAAGAAGTTGTGGCTAATATACAATGATTCTGTACTTGATAATCTTAAAGTTAAGAAATCTATGTTTAGGAGAGTTTTCAATGAATTAAATATCGGATTTTCATCACCAGCTTCTGACGTTTGCAGTACATGCAATAAAATAGATCTTCAGCTGAAAATTGAGAAGGCTAAAGCTGTGAAAGACTTGGTAGTGGTCAACCAATTTATGATGGAGAAAAGAATACACAGATTAAGATCTAATGCTTTTTATGGGCTCTTAAAGGAAAACAAAGAAAATGAGGTTACTTCTGTTTTGATCTCCAGCAAATTCAAGCACTTCGCAAAACTCCTATTCAAGACGCGTTCTACAAAAGACAATTAAGTTTTTACTCTTTTTGCATTGTAGCATCAAACGCACAAAACCCCATATTTTACGTATGGACTGAAGAACTTGCAGGAAGGGGTGCGACCGAAGTTTCATCTGCACTTATAAATTTCTTGAACTCCGCTAATTTTTCAAATCTCAAATCAAAGACTGAATCTGTTCTGTGATGGGTGTGCCGGTCAAAACAAAAACAATGCCGTTGTTCACACATTAGTGTATTACTTAGGATCAGTGCAAAATGCTTTAGAGGAGATTGTTCTAACATACCCTGTTCGCGGGCATAGCTTCCTCCCCGCTGATCGGGTGTTCGGAAGGGTTGAAAAGTTACTCAGGAAGCAGCCTACCATTGCAACAAAGGAAGAGTACTACAATGTATATAGTTCTGTTGGAGAAGTACGGAAACTTGGAGAGGATTGGGGATTGATTGATGCTAAAAGTTTGGCTACACGATTTAAAAACATTGAAATGATATCTGAAAAGAAGAGGATTTTTGTGAGGAAAGAGAAAGCTGTCAACCGCAATGGACAAGAACTTACTGTTATCAAAGTGAAATCGGCACAGAATTTTAGGTTTGAAAGTGATTTTGAAACCTACAACAAGCCTCAAAAAAAAAGGCTGGCATTCTGCAAGGTCGTTCTCAACTCCTGTAGAGTCACTTCCACTGAGCAATATAGTGAAAGCAGCTAAGAAGAAGGACGTGGAGACGTTACTTGTGAAAATGTATGGTGATGACTGGCAGAAACATGACTTTTTATCTTGGTATAAGACCATAATAGTGGAAGTCCAGGACGACGAAATTGATGCTGATGAAGTGGACGAATCCTGTGATTGTCTAGAACCTGACATTGGACTACACATTTAAACATTTATATTTTGTGGAAAGTGTCGTTGGTAAATGTTAGCCATTTTTCAAGATATTTTTTGTAACAATACAATAGATATTTTAAGTAGTCTAAGAGTTTTTTTTATCAACCCCTTCTATCAACGTCCATGAAGTCCAATCAAATAAGAACATGTCCTTTTTTTAAAATGTATTTACAGGCTTATTTATACCTTCAGATTTGAAATATTTACTAAGAGTCAGTTAATTTCAATAAATAAAATGATATATGCTAATTTATCCGATTTTTCATGTAAGGTTATTTACTAATACGTTTTTTACGATTTCCCTAAAACTTCTTAAGGTGGACATGATTGATTTTGATTGACACCTCCTCAATTCACCACCATACATTCGCCGACTCAACCTTATGACTAAAGAATATAAACAGCTCCTTAACAATACGGCGCTGCCGATACCTATATAACTATAAGAAAAGCAACCCAAAAAACCCATGACACCTCTATGTGACAATCCGACAAATATTCTGATTTTCTGATAACGAGAGTATTGACACCGAACAATGCCGAACAACTTTGTTCGGCGGAATTGAATCAAATTAATTATTTTTGGACATGACATAAACCGACTGCAAATAACTTAGTTTTAGATAAAAACTAATGTAATAGATAGGAAATCGTTTATAGAAAATTACAAAACTCATTAGTTTGTAGATGTAGGGTCAAATAATTAACGAAACAACAATTAAGTTATTCTGAACGTGGCGCCATCTGACAGTAGAGTTCCAGACTAATTATTACCTAAGAGTCAAATTTTGTAAATTATTCCAAGATTTATAAAATAGACAAAATCCTTACTAAAAAAAACTAATATAATAGATGGGAAATCATTTGTAGCTTATTATAAAACGAATTAGTTGTATGTAGGGTCAAATAAAGACAAAATAATTTAATTCTCATGAGTGTGGCGTCATCTGGTAGCAGAGTGCCAGATTAATTATTTCTAAAGAGAGAAATCATTTATCAGATGGATAATCGTTGAAAAATTATTGTGAGATTCAGATCATTTACACACACAACCAAACTTATATAGAATCATCATGCATTTCAAACTAATATTTATTTCTTTTGAAAAAACTTGTTATTGTTGCGAAGAATAAAGGTTTTTATTGAAAATAAACAAACCAATAAAACAATCAGATAACACTGCCCGACACGGAATAGATTTTGTTTTAGTTGTAAATTGAACGAAAATAAATAAACTAACTTTCTCTTTCAAAAAGGAAAATATGCCTTATGTGGGGTTAACGGATGTGCAAAGGGGAAAAATTATTAGTCTTGTGTAGCAATGAATGTCTTAGAGGGACATAGCTACAGTGGTAGGCGTAATACAGGGCATTGTGCCAAAAACCTATGCTAGGTATCAGGAATTAGGAACGCTTAAGAATAGACCAAGATAAAGTCGCCAAAAAGTAACAACGGTTTGACAGAATCGTTTTATTGTCCAAGTAGCTAGAAAAGACACAACAATTTCTCACCGCAACTCCAAAAGTAGCTTTTGGAAGGTACAGGTGTAAGTGTTTCAGTTGAAACGATAAGAAGACTTCGTGCCCAAGCACTATATAGCAGTAGACAGTTACGGATTCTCGAGTTAACCAGGCGGCATAAGATTGATCGCCTAAATTGGTGTCTTCAATACCAAAACAAGAACATTGGAAATTGTCAAAATGTGCTATTTTCAGACGAAACTACGATTTGGGCAAAATCATATGACCAATAAATTCGTCTACTTAGAGGTCCAGGAAGATCTGTTCACAGACATAAAGGAGGAAGTGTTCTGGGGAAGTAATATGTTCGGTGAAGAAACTTCCTTAATTTCCATTCAACCAACTTTAATAGCTAGAAGGTATGTTAATTTGGTTCTAGAACCTCTAGTTAGACTCTTAAAAAGTGCAGTGGAAAAAAATTTAATTTTCATGCATGATAATTGATAATGCACCTCCACATACCAACAGAGTCACTACAGACTTCCTTGAAGCTGAAGATATCGCTATTCTGTAGAGACCTGCTTGCTCACCCGATCTTAATCCTATAGAGCATTTGTGGTATATGCTTAAAAAAAGAATTAGACCTCGCCAGGATAATCCACTAAACACCGTACAGCTAGTACAAGTTGTTCTTAAAGAAAGGAAACAACCTACCACAATAAAAATTTTACAATTTGTTTAGGAGCATGCCCACGCGAATTGGAGGCTGCCTAAGGTCTAGTATTAGTAACTGTCTACTAAAAAAACATAAATAAATAAAAAAAATTTAAACGCCATTCCTTGTACATTGAAATTTTGTATGCTATTAACTATAAAACAAATAATTTCTATTTAATTATTTAAGAATTTATGGGTTTCTTTAATTTTTATCTCTTGGTGATTAAATTGCTTTAAAATAAATATTCTTTGACTTAGGTTGGTGTTTTTTTAATTCGCTTAAAATAATAAGAAATATCAGATGATTCCATATAAGTTTGGTTGTGTGTAGATGTTTGTAGTGTAGAATAAACAGTGATATGGAAAGAAAATCTCTATAAAAAATAAAACTAAAAAAATGAAATATTTTGAAATAACAAATATAAAAAATTAACACCGAAGGCAAAAAATCAAAATTAAAATGAATAAAAATTAACGAAAAAAAATTTACACCAACACAGAACCTGATCGTAAATGTGTGAATATAAAAATAATCTAGTCAATTGGTTTTACCAAGACCATAACAAGAAAAAGTAAACCCAATTAATTAAATTTTGTTAACATAGGAAATAAATAAGTTGTAGCACCTTTATATTTAAATATCACTAAGTTAAAGACACTCAATGTACCTGTTGACACTAGTTTTGATACAATTTGAAGTGACTGGCAATTTCATCACGTGTTGATTCATGATTATCTGAAATACCTAATCACTTTTAAGTAAAATTATGCAATTAAATTTTAATTTAAAATTTTACACCCAAACAGTGATACCTTATCTCATGTGTGATTTATATTAATTATTAAAAACATTGTGTGTGTTTGTATAATTCTTTATGTACCTACTATTGTAAGTAGATAATAATATAATTCTTACACCAGCGAAATAATTTGCTTGTCAAAATGTCCGATTTATTTAGTGTTTCGGAATTTGAAAAACATGCTTTGGAAGTTTTACCTAAAGATATTCGGGATTACTATAGAAGTGGTGCAGGACGACAGGAGACATTGGCTGATAACAGAAAAGCATTCTTCAGGTACGTACTTTTGCAACTTATAAATTATATAATTTCTATACTAATTGTTATTTTTTTCATTTATTTTGCTAATAAAATATAATGCTAATAATTTTGCTCGTTTTTCTTATCTCATTTGTAATATTTTTCCTACATATGCCGTACATTTCCATACAACAATGATAGTTTTTCCTGTAGTATTTTTTATCTCGCGTCATTTTACATCCCTCTCGAATAGGTTCTTCTTTTTTTATTCAAGTTCGTCTCTTTTCCTGGACCCTACTCTTTTCTGCTGGTTTTTCCTGGACCCCTAGCTCTTCTGGATGCCTGGACCCTCAGTAATATACTAAGGAAGGTTAATATACTTGTAAGTTTGTTATTAATCTCCTCCAGAACTGAATGTGTTTTTTCTTTTGAATTTTGAATTTACTCTGTTATTTTCCTTCCCTTTGTAAGTAAGACATGACTTAAATTAGTCTATTTTTTCATATTAACTTCAGATAGATCGTATCTATACCAGAGAATTTGTAGCGTACTTAGTTCCTTTATAGCAGTTTTGATTTCTTTTAACATAAACAATTTTGGTCAACGGATTTTAACTAATGTTCATTTAATAGTTGGTATCGCTTGAGCAGATATGTACAGCAGCGTTACAGGCATTGTAGGCCCTTGGCTTCCAAAACCTTGGTTATTTCCTTCCATTTTTTCCGGTTCCTTGTTTTTCCTTTCCTTCCGGTTTTCTCTTCAATCTCATGCCAATTTCTGAAAAATCTTCCTTTACTGTTTCCAATTTCTTCTTGGGATCCTATTATTTTCTCCATTTCTCCATACTTCAGTATTCGTTTTACATTTTTATTTTCTAACATTCTTGTGATGTGAGCAAGCTGTCTAGCTCTTTTGAATCGTATTTTTATCGTAATTATTGATTTTCTCCTATTCCTTACTTTCAATATGTACATCTTAACAGATGCTTAGTGATAATGAATGTTGCATTTCTTTCAGGGATTGTATCTTTTTATACTGTCTTTCCAGCTATGCCTATTTTGGGTGGCATATAATCATTTAATATAAATCGCACATGAGATAAGGTATCACTGTTTGGTGCATTAACGAAGTTAATAATGATTTTCCTTTTCTTTGTCTTGGTTTATAATCTACGTTTCGCATGCATAAATCTTTGAGGGTCTTATTATTGTCTCGTAGACTATCAGTTTCGCTGTCGACATATTTTTTGCTTTTAATATTGAAGTTAGTGACCCTACAGATCTAATCTAATTAATCTTTTGTCTATTTTTTTTCCGTATTCTTTATGGATACTCCAAAGTATTCAAAGTTTATACACAATTCATCATCCCATCCTACACAACATAAATTAGCACCCTGCCATAACATGTTACATAGATTAACAGAAATTCCCATGTCAAAAATACTTCGAGATAGAATTGAATATCATTAAGCAAATAGCAGTAAACAATGGGTACAACGAACAAACAGTAAACAAAATTTTAAACCAAAATCTCCATAAGAAAGCCCTGAAATTAATCTTCTCACTACCAGAGAAAATACCCAGTACCTTCTGCTCCATTACATATACAGACAAGATATCAACAAAAATAGCCAAACACATAAAAAAGAAAGGAATAACACCAGAACGAGAAGAGCCAAAAGAAAAAGCACTTAAACAGTGGTGTACACAAAGTTACATGTGGGCACTGCCCAAAACTTACATCGGTCAAACTGGTAGAACCTTTAACAAATGGACAGCAGAACACAAAAGGGCTTTCAATAATCGAAAAACAGCCACATTCAAAATAAAGGCCCTAAGCTATCTTTATTAGAATCTATGAAAATTAACAAATTAAAAAATACAGACATAATTCTGAATGATCAATTTGAGACAAACAACTCTCCCTCCTTATTAACTTATTAGGCTAAAGATATAAAGAGTAGCCGCATAGTAAAAATACATCACATGTGAAAGGCACTATGCCGAAACAGCTGTAGTGATAATAAATTATAATAAATGTTGTGGAAATTATGAAAACAAAAGTTTTAGTGTTTTATTGTTAGATAAAAAAATTATCACCAATCAGCTTCAAAGTTAAGGTAGTCAAGGGATGCGAAAAATAACCGCAATGAATGCTAGGAACCACCCGAAGTTGAAAAATTGTAATGCGGAAAATCTCAGATTTGACAGTGAATATTTCTCTTTTCTTTGCTTCGATTTTCTATCAAAAGTCTCTGTTAGTGTTCTTTTTCGTTGCCATGTTCAACTTCATTTTTGTTACTTGCTTTTTAGATGCGTAGTTTTCTTTATATTCCCAGCTCTTTCTATCGTATCAATTGCTCTTCCTTCGAAAACGATCTTTCATCGTAGTTTTTTGGTCGATTCTTTTACAAATCTTCTTTCTTGTCCGTTTAACGTGAATAATTCTTCATCTAAAAGAAATTTGTTGTATTGGAGTCCTGCAGTTTGGTATTTCCTTCTTGCCTCTTTTTGATATTTGCGAAAATCCAATTCTTTGTGTTTGTATAACTTTTGGATGATTCTCATTTGTAATATGAACTCTAAGAATCTCTTTTTTTGCTACAAATTTTTGAATTAGATGAGGACTCATTACCTCATTACTATTTTCATCATCATAATTCTGGCTTTACAACCCTTCGTGGGTCCTAGCCTCCTCAAGAATTTCTCTCCAGTTGTCCCTATCCATCGCCTTCCTCCGCCAAGCACGTATTCCCATTTTTCTCATGTCTTCATCGATATTATCAAGGAACTTGTTCTGAGTCTTCCTCTTCTTCTCTGACCAACGGGTCTATTAAGGAGCAATTTTCTAGCTGGTTAATTTTGTTCCATCCGCATTACATGCCCTATCCACCTCAGACCTCCTATCTTAACATGTTTTACGATATCAGGTTCCTGGTATATTCTATAAAGTTCGAAGTTCTATCGTCTTCTCCACACTCCATTGTCATTCACAGCTCCACAGATTCGCCATAGTACTTTTCTTTCGAAACATCCTAACATGTTTTCCTTACTTTTTGTTGAAGTCCAAATCTCTTTCTTAACTATATGTTAGGACTGGGCGTATTATTATTTTGTAGATTTTTATTTTTGTATTTCTCGATATAATTGTGGATTTAAGGAGGAGATTGAGCCCAAAATAGTATCTGTTGGTCGTGCAAATTCTGCGGTTTATCTCTGCGGTAGTATTATTTTCAGTGTTCAGGAGCGCTCCCAGGTATACAAATTCGTTCACTGCTTCGATGACGTCGTTTTCTATAACACGTGGTCGTAGGATATGTGGTTGCCTGTTTTTTTCATATACTTCGTTTTGTAAGTGTTTATTATGAAACCTATTTTTGTAGCAGGTTCTTTGAATGCTACATACGCGTCTCGTACAGCGTTTCCCTTTCTCCCAACAATATTGATATCATCAGCATAGGCCAGGATTTGCACTGATTGGTATATTGAACCAATTGTTATAATTTGTGACATACGTATTACTTTTCCAGAGCCAGATTGAACAGTATACAGGAGAGAGAGTTTCCCTGGCGCAGCTCGTTATTTGTTTTAAAAGTTTCAGACAGTTCTCCCCGAATTGGTAATCTACAGTCAACTTTTTCAAGAGTTAGTTTCGTTAAATTTACCACTTGATTTGCTTTACCAACTGATACTGCTTTGTAGTCATTAATATTTTAGTTTACATAAATTCTATATTAACGATCAACTGGTTTCCAAATTTTCAGTCATTTTGTTATAGTCATGACCTCAGCCCCAAAGGTTTAAATATATTGTAAGATGATTTTCTATAATGTGTCTTTCTTTAAAGGTATAAAATAAGACCAAGATGTTTAAGAAATGTGGAAAATATAGATTTATCCACGGTAGTTCTTGGAGAGAAGATTTCCATGCCAATTGGAATTGCTCCGTCTGGTATGCAAAAAATGGCTCATCCAATGGGCGAAATTGCTGTTGTTAAAGGTAAATGGTATTATATTAATCCATATATTAATTTTCCTGTACATTTTTATGACTTGAATATATTAGCAGTTATTCAGTGTAAGTACCTTGGCACTTTAGGTAAAATGAGGGCTAATAAATGTAGCACTCAGTCTGTTATTTTCTCTGCATCTCTTACATCTCAAGAATAACAGACCTGTGGTGTAAAACTCAAGATAAAGTATGATAGGGAGACTGTTATTATATTATCGCTTATATTAATATGATAAAAGATAACTACAGAAGAATCATTAAAAAAACC
Organism: Diabrotica undecimpunctata; assembly: GCF_040954645.1. Lineage (NCBI taxonomy): Eukaryota > Metazoa > Arthropoda > Insecta > Coleoptera > Chrysomelidae > Diabrotica > Diabrotica undecimpunctata. The sequence continues at coordinate 13,929,507 of NC_092805.1, forward strand.
CATTATGATTATGAAGCAATGAAAAATAAATGTTTTCGAATACCATTTCCTTAAATTACAAAAAAAGTTAATGTTTTTAGCAAATATACTTTTTTTAACATAAACTTTACTTTTTTAACTTTAGCTGCTGAAGAAATGGGTGTAGTTTACACTCTTAGCACTATGTCAACTTACAGCATTGAAGAAGTTGCTCAAGCTGCTCCAAAGGCTGTGAAATGGTATCAAGTATATATTTATAAGAACAGGTAAATTTCTATTAGTACTACCACCATAAATTATTAATTTTATTTACTATCTTTAATGGTAATTAAGCACAATTTCAACTATAAGAAATAAAACACTATAGCGAATATACAAGCAAAACAAACGGAACGATCAATAGTATAATGGAATTAAGAAGGAAGAAAGAGAAGGAGAAGACGGACATCAAAATAGTTCCAAGACTGTGGTGAGATATTAAGAGTTTAAAGATTCATAAAAAATCTCCAAAGAATAATTAATTAAATTATGTTAATTGTCTACCCATTTTTATTAGTACAATTGAGTAACTGAGATGCAAAACTCGCTCATTACCAAGAATTAAAAATTTGAGATAGTTGTGGATTCTGACACGTGTCACTGCCCTTTACAATAGTCTTATCCCAAAGTGTAGCGAAACGTGCTCGTTTCTCTTGATTTTCACTATATAAAATGAGAGTTGGTAGCAAAACTAGTTCGTTATATGTAAGAGTTGGTTGCAAAACTAGCTCGTTGCATATTCTGCATCAAAACTCGGTCATACCTTGTTTTAACGAATCTAACCTAACATTTCATGCGTATATTCGCTTTGTTGCGAACATTAAAAAGTTTACTTTTTTAAATAATAATACAGTTTTTATTTTAATTATTATTTTTAACAGTGTTAATAGTAATGAATCCTAAACCAAAGAAAACAAGAATGGTTAAATATAAGTGGAAGAGGAATATTGAGAAATGAAACAGCTAGGTTTATTTGAGGTTATGTTTAGATAAATAATTTTTTGCTTCAATTATTCAAACAGTTTATTTATTTTATTTTTATTTATTATTATATTTATATGAACGGAAGTAACAGGCTTTGCCTGTGCATTACCAACATGCACTCATTCAAAAACATTTTATTGTTCAAAGCTTAAACTCCAAGATGTAGGGCGCTTCCATCAATCTTTTTATGAGACACCAAATAAAGTGGACCAAGATAATTTTATTTTAAAACATACGAAGCAACTAGCTCCAGTAAAGAATAGAAAACGAAAAAATTATGAAAGACTGGATAACAATCTAGAGAGAAAAAGCTGTAGGTATATCCATAAAATATTTCATGTCAACCCGGCTCGAGGGAATGGTACAGGTTTGCTCCAAAGCTTTTCTTACAATTTTTCTAAATACCGCATTCAAAATATTGGCAAGAAATATGTTTTAGAATTTCAGTCTCCAAGAGAACGCAGGGGAGGTGACAAAAAAACTGAAAAATTTAAAGGAAAAAAAGAGGCTGTTTCAAATTTCTTAAAATCACTACAGTTTGTGGAGTCCCATTACACAAGGGAGAAAAGCACCAGACACTATATGTTAAGTGATTGCACAGCAAAAAACTCTGGAAACAGTGCAATCAATCAGTAATTGACAACCTGCAGGTGAAGTATTCTTATTTCCTGTATATTTTCAACTATTATTTTAATATTAGTTTCAAGAATCCAGCAGCAGATGCTTGTTCGCAATGCATTCGTCTGAAATGCCAAATAAAAACGATGCGTGCAGGACCCAGAAAGGTTGAAGTTATGGCTGAATATGCGGTTCATAAAATGAAGGCAAAAACTTTTTAGTCTATGTTGAAAAAAGACGACGGGCCTTCTGTACTTAAACTTTCTTTTGATTGTCAAAAGAACCTTGTGTTGCCACGTGTCCCAGACCAGGCTGCCTATTATAGCAGGCAACTGGACCTCTACAATTTTACCATCTGTGAGAAAAATTCTGCTAGTGTTCAAAATCCTGGTTCGGTGTATGCTTATACATAGTGTGAACACCAAAGATATAAACGGTTTAATGAAATCGCTTTGATTTTATACTACCATCTTAGAAATAAAGACCTTTCAGACATAAAGGAAATAATGATTTTCTGCGATGGCTGCCCCGGCCAAAATAAAAACATCACTGTGATTGGTATGTTGTGCAAATTTTTATATGAAAGATTGTTGCAAAAAAATTACTGTTACTTATCCTGTCGTTGGACACACCTTTATTCCTCCCGATAGGGTATTTGGGAGAATTGAACAAAAAATTTAAAAAAAGGACACAATAATACAATCTAGTGAATATTGGAATTTGTTTTCCCAATTTAGCACAGTTAGAAAAGTTGGGACCCAGGTAGCCGTTCAAGACTGTGCAGTTCCTACAGTTGTAAAACCTCCAGGCCAACTCCTCTTCAAATTTGCTGCTTAAAAAAATAGTCATATTGAAAAAAATAATCAAAAGATTGTGACTGTGCAGGGTGAAATTAATTGCAGGTGCAATCTAGGCGTCCAGAAACCAAAAAAAGGGAAAGAAAATTAATCACATTATTCCAGCTTTACTTCCAAACAACGTCATGGTTGCAAAAGAAAAAAATTAAAGATGTAGAAAAACTCCTTAACACTCATTTTGGTGAGAACTGTAGAACCTACGACAATTTGCAGTTCTATGTACCCCTTGTGGATAATAGTTTTGAAGGAGTAGAAAAAAACAATGAGGAAGAGCACATTGAAATAATAGAGGAAGCTAATGGGCTCTCTATTTACCATTTTTTTGGCCTTAATATTAATAAAATTATTATGATTACGTTTTTTAATAAATAATATTGTTTTGTACAAGTTCTGTAAATAAAAAATATTTCAACAACTTTCTACTATACTATTTTCTATTTGGTTGGATTACAACTCCTACAATGCATGTGAGTTAAAACTAGTTCGTTTTAAGTTAATATTTTTCTATTAAAATGCTTCTGATTTTTTAATTCTTAGTTTCTTTATGGAGACCAGGATAATATTCCACAAGCAGAAGAATTCATTTGACATAAGTTAATTAGTTAGACATAATAAGTTTTATACATTTCCTGAAAAACTCGTTTAAGGGTAACGAGCGAGTTTTGAATCTCAGCTACTCAATTAGAATCTAGAAGACGTATTGTATAACATGTTATTTTAACACATTCCTGAAGCAAAGTGCAACCTTGCAGGCTAAGCATTTTCAATAGTAGGTATCTAGCCTAGTGAACAAGCCGATTAGTCATAGGTGTTATGATATAAAATGAGTAGAAGGGGAAGGAATACAAACACTAAACTCATTACTTTAGTCTCCTAATTATAATATATTTGCTATGTCGGGTTCGCATCATATAAATTTTACTGCTTTTTCTCATCATTGACAGTGGCACTGCTAACATAGAGTTGTGTTCTCATTACTGGATATGATAGATTGTTTTATTAATAAAGACTAATCCTCTGAGATTATCGCTCACTCGATTTAAAATTTTGTTAAGGTCGGTAATATGTAATCAGATGAATTTCCAGGAATTTAATTAAAATGTCGTGCCAGACACATACCTCCAAAATACTGTCATTACTTTAAAATACTTCCTGTGATTTGTATTTATGTTTCAGGCGATTGATTCTTTCCCTTCTGTGTTTTTTTTTTCTAGGTGATGTAGTTTGAGTTCTTTTACGCACATTATTCAAAAAACTCAAAAATTGTCGGCGTATTAGATTTAGTTGAGATTATGATAGAAAAAATGATACTCTCTTTTACTGTAAACAAAACCGCCAACTTATAAAAAATTTCTATATACATTTTCTTTATTTTTCTAGAGATTTAACCAGAAATTTAATTTTGAGAGCGGAAAGAGCTGGTTTTAAAGCAATAGTATTAACTGTGGATACACCGTTATTTGGTTTGCGTATACCTGATTTGAAGAACAAGTTTACATTACCTCCGCATCTCAAGTAAGTACAAAACGATGAATTGTTTCCAAATGTGAGTCCATTTCCAAAAGGTAAAAGACAAAGGCTTAAGGTACAATGAGTTTTATTATTACTTGAATCTCTACAATTTCAGCCCATCGGTGACTTGAAGACGTTAGAAGACTTTTCTAATATTTAATGTTTTTTGTTATAGTTTCAGTAGATGTGAGTCTTAGTCAGCCATGTCAGTAAGCACCTGGCCTAACTAATTTATTTATCCACATAGTCTCTTTATGTGATAATAAACTGATTATGCTACTCCAATAATTTAAAGCTTTTTATAGAAAGATTGGATCTCAAAACACATCCCAGTTTTTCCCCAATCGCTTTTTCTTTTGATCCAAATATCTTCTTGAATATTATTTAGAGTAGTTCTACAAACAAACAGTAGTTGCTGAGGGTTGTAAATCTGAAGAAAAGGAAAAAGTAAAGGAAATTCACCTATTTTTGTTATCTTTGCAATTCACTTGTGACACAGTGCTATTTCGTATCTCTTAACTTTTACTTTGTGTGCCCAAGCACAAGCGTTGAGTGTGTACGCTTTCTTGTTGTAATCGTTTATGCGTAAATGCGACACTCACTTTGAACACAACTTTTTTATTGACAAATGTTCATGCAAAATGGTGATACACCGCCTTCTAATATCTTTAACTTCTCTATTCTTTTACGCAGCTTTAACTTTAAGTTTTTGGGCATTTTACGGACGTTTTTTTTGCCGAATTTAGGCAACTAGAGCATTTAATTTCATTTTTGTTTTCGACGAAGCAGAGTTAGAACAATTATTCCGCTGAATCTTTGTTTGAGTAGTATTTTTTAATATCTAAAAAACAATAATATTAACACCTGAAATTCACACTTTTTCTTTGATTTGAAAATTGCAAAAGTAATGTCATTAATATACTGTTAGGTACTTGTAAACCATTGACATAATTGCGCTTAAAATTTGACACATGACATTTGAAAGTTGATGCTTTCCAAATATGGATTTATGATTGATTGCGCCATCTATATGCAATGTCTTTAATATTAAAGACCGGCTAGAAGATATAGAAAAATATAGAACAAAAAGAATTAACTAAACTAAGCATTTATAACGTTTTTGGCCATAGTATTACTTGTTTACTTGTTCAACTTTTAACAGTTTCTAGTATTCTCTTCGTAAATTTTCGGGTGTTATTCCTCACAAAAATGATTTAGTTTTTTCTCAAATACATTCTTGCTCTTAAATTAATTTGTGATATATGTTATGATTATTTTTCAACACATAGTTTTTAGATTGGCGAATTTCGAAGGAACAGTTTCCGAAATGAGCCAGGACCCTACAAAAGGATCAGGTCTTAACAACTACGTTACTGATTTATTCGATCCGTCTATCAATTGGGAAGACATTAAGTGGTTGAAAAGTATTACAAATCTTCCCATAGTTCTCAAAGGAATATTGACTGCAGAGGATGCGTTACTCGCTGTCGAGGCTGGGGTAGCTGCCGTTCAAGTTTCTAACCATGGATCTAGACAGTTGGATGGAACACCTGCTGCGGTATAAAATATATTTTCTTTTTTATATTTTTAGATCTTTTAATACAGACATAAACAAAATCTAGTTGTAATGTATAAACGTTTTATTAACTCTATTATGTTTTCAGAAAATAATTGAAATTTGAATACTCATAATACTACACTCATCATCATCATCATCATCATCAAGCCTTCATTTATCACGTCCACTGCTGGACATGGGCCTCCCTTAAACTCCTCCATTCTTTGCGATTTTGTGCTCTTTCGATTTTGATCGTCAGCCCAGCGTGTAGGTAGTCTTCCTCTACTACGTTTGTCTGCTCTTGGCCTCCAATGTGTAATTTTACTCGTCCATCGTGAGTCATGCATTCTCGTTACATGGCCTGCCCAATTCCATTTTAGGCCAATACTACACTCACCGGCACGAAAAACGGGCAACCTTATAATTTCTGACGAAATTACCGTAATCTTTTGATTTTTTTTTTCAATTATTTTTAAAAATTTGGCAAACAATGAACGCAGGTTAGTAGAAATTCCTAAAGATATTTTTTAACGAGATATGTCTTTTAAATTGAAATTTTCCAGACATTTTTAGAAAATCTCAACGATATTGAAGTTATCATCTTACCCTTACTTCAGTGTTATAAGAAGTGTACTTTCAATTGTTTTTATTATGACATTTCTGTTTATTGATGTCAAAAGTGTTTATTATTATTGTGTTTATGCCAATTCTTGGCAATTTCAAGATGTTTTTGAGTGCAAAAATTATTGCATCTCTTGTTGTTTTTATTCATGACGCAAGAAGTCAAGTTTACGTAACTAACAAATGTTCCTCTTCTTCTTATTCCTCTTTATAAGTTATTCTGCTTGTTCATTGGCGGAATAATACCTCTATGGAAGTTATCTTAATACCATCTTTTGGGTTGTCGTCCGATACTTCTTCTGCCGATTGGTGACATCTCTTGCTATTTTGACGACACTGGTCTCTTCCATTCTTCTTATGTGGTTATTCCATTCTTTTTTTCTTTTTTGTGTCCATTAATTTATACACTGTACGTTACATTTTCTTCTAATGTCTTCACTTTTCTTTCAATCTCTCAGCGTATTTCCTGTAATTCTTCTCAGTACTCTCATCTCTGCAGTTTCCAGTAGCCTTTGCGATGTGGCTGTGTCGGGTCTTGTTTCTGAGGCGTATGCCATTATTGGTCTTACACTGGCTTTATAAATTCTCAACTTCATCTCAGTGTTAATGTGTCTGTTTCGCCATATAGTGTTATTAAGGCATTAACAAATGTTAGCTACGTAAAAAATTGTAATTGTAATGTAGAGACAGGAGCTTACACCCGACATCCTGGAACAGGTCCCTAGAGAAGAACTAATCATCGGGAAGATAGTTTTATAGTGTCATTAGTATAAACAAAACGTCATTCAACTACCATAGAGGTTAGAAACAGTCTTCATCATGTCAGAAACGTAAATATTAGTGAACGAAGCGTTAGAAGACGGTTAAATGAGGCTAATCTGAATGTTTGAAGGCCAGATGAGTCCAGATTTTGTCTACGTTTATCACGGTGGTCACGGAACAGTCTGAAGAAGAAATGGTGAACGATATGCCGAGTACACTTTGAGCAGTAGAGTAAGTTTTTAGGTTCAGGTTCAGTTATAGTGTGGACTGTTCAGATATATATCTTCGGAGACGCGTACAGAATTGTACGTTGTCCGTAGGGGTTTTCTGACCGCTGATAGGTACATAAATGAGATACTGGCAATATGTTGTCCCATATGTACCATTTATTGAAGAAAACTTCACACTGATGCATGACAAGGTCGCCCACATTGTCAAAGAATACTTAAATAAGGTTGATATTACTCCTATGGCATGGCCAGCGCACAGTCCCGATTTAAATCCTATGGAGCATGTTTGTGATAGGTTTGGTAGAAGTATTTGAAGCCGGGTACCTGTTTCTCTCACCTTTGATCAACTCAAAGTGGCTCTTTTAGCAGAATGGGAAGCAATTCCACAGAATGAAGTTTTACAGTTAATTAACAGTATGCCTAGAAGAAATGCCTTTATACAGGCTCGTGGAGGTAAAACGAGGTAATAATTAAATCGAGAAGTAATTTGTATAGGTTTCTTTGTTATTTTTATTTTGTTTATAAAGATACTTGAATAAGTAGCAATTTTATTTTTTTCTGTATTAATTTGTAATTTTGTATACTTCTCTATAAATAAAAGTTTTTCGTTCGCATTTCCTACCTAAAACATACCTTAAAACCCTGTGTCAGAGCATGCCATGCGTCGACAAAACAAAATATTATTGTCAAATATTAAACTAAACATAAAAATATCTTAATCGAAAACGGTAGAAACAGATTTAATAAAGACAGATTTACCAAGAATTTTATGTATTGGTAGTTGTGTTACCCATATTTACTTGATATACTATTCAGTTAATGTCTATGTTTAATATATTATTAACTTTAAAAATAAAAGGCAGATACCGATTACAGTCTTTTAATAACTCTTGCTCAAGTACTTTCGCTCTCAGAGCATCTTCAGAGGCATTTCGTCAAAAATGTTGGCTATTAAGCACGTCAATGAATGTTATTTAATGTGTATAACAAAACGCCCCTGAAGATGCTCTGAGAGCGAAGTTATTGGGCAAGATTTAATAAAAAACTGTGCTCGATATCTGTCTTTTATTTGTAAAGTTCATATCTCTATCGCCTTGGAATGTATGTTCTGATCACCCACATCTTCGGGGGACGCTATTTATGTGTCGATATAATTTCCTAATCATTCGTTTTATTAATATGATAATCTGCAGCCCCATTATTTTTGTTGCTGCTTCTAATGTTATGGAAGGTTTAATGGTTTAATCAAGTGTCAGGTCGTTTTTCTTCTTGTCATGATGTTGATGTCAACGGTGTAGCATTTTTTTCTGTCTTTAATTAATGCTGAATTTTACGTCATATCGAAAAATTAGAGCCAAATAACAAACATCTGTATATTTCATATTTATTTATATTATCATTTTAGATTGACGCTCTTTGTGAGGTAGTAAAGGCGGTAGGTGAAAAAATAGAAGTTTACATCGACGGCGGAGTGACAGATGGCGTTGATGTTCTCAAAGCTGTTGCTCTTGGTGCCAAGATGGCTCTCGTAGGACGATCTGCTTTGTGGGGACTGGTTCATAGTGGACAACAAGGAGTCGAGAGAGTTCTCAATATTCTTAAAAACGAACTTAGGACCGGATTAGGAATATCAGGTAAGGATTTGATGAACGATATAATTTAATAAAGATACAAAATATGCCTTCTATTGGGCTATCACTATAAATAGTGATAGCCCAATGTTATATGGCACTGTAAGCGCTAACTTCTATTGATAGATATTGATAGAGAGAGTTTGATTGATAGATATTGAAGAAGGTATTAATCAGCTGCAGTGAAAGATCCAATGATATAATAGTAATATAGAGTTTCAAGAAATCTGTAAATATATTACTGTACCTTGTACATACTCTTTATTATATTTCTCTATATTAATTAATACTACTAAAATATTTTTTTATTTACAGGTTATTCAAATGTAGATCAAATTGACAGAAACTTGGTGGTACATGAAAGTTATTATGCAAAGCTTTAAGATGAATGAAGCACTCACAAATTGTAAAATACAAATTCACTTAAAAGATATTAGTACACGAAAATATATTTTTTTGCAACAACAAACGTGTTTTATTTGTGTGCTTTGAAGAGTAAATTGGACCAACCATTAAGTAATTGTCCGCTAGTATAACTGGTATTGAAAAATGAAGCCTGCCAGGTCTTCTTTACTCTTTCTCTCCTATTCCTCACAGGAACCTGCAAATCAGCAATTCTTCGTATTGGATGATTGACGTCTCGACTTTAAACATGACCAAACCATCTTAAGGTATGTTCCCTCATTTTGGCATTAATTGGTGCCACCCCTAGTCTTCCCCTAATATATTCATTCTTAATGTTTTCCTTTTTTGTCACTCCACTCATCCATCTAAGCATTCTCATTTCCGCCACATGGATTCGTTGTTCCTCTTTCCGTTTAACTGCCCAAGATTCAGTTCCGTACATCAGCTGGTCTTATGGCTGTTTTATAGAATTTTCACTTTAGATTCATTGGAGTTTTTCTGTGACACAGCTCACCACTCGGTTCTTTCCACTTCATGCATCCAACCCTAATTCTAGTGCATGCATGTCCATCTATTCTCACAGTTCCAGTACTCTGTATTACCGATCCTATAGTAGAAGCCACAGTTAGAATGCAGTGTTGCTCTTACCGTGCAGCGATGCCGCTCATGTCGGCACAGTGGTAGGTGTGTGGTAATTTGATGATAGGCTAAGAAATCACGACCGTACGCGCTTCGTTTTTTCTAAAATTTTTAAATTTTTTTAAACAAAAAACAAATTAATTCTTCAAAAAAGTTTTTCTTCTACTTTGTTGACGTGGTTCATAATTATGCCACTGCTCTTTAGATACGCTTTGGTAAGCTTCTTTTATCAACCGATTACCTAGTTTTCTTTAAAATCGACGTTGTTTGAAGCCACATACCTTTTCACTTAACTCCACACCATCTCAATTGGATTTAGCTTTAAATGGTAAGTAAATGGTCTCAAAATCTTAACGCCATATTTTTCCGCAATTGTTTCAATTTTGTACTTGTCGTACTCCTCTCTAAATGCGGTCGCAGTATCCAGTAATTCACTGTTTAGGTAATCTTCCTCGAAGAAAATGTTCTTTTCGATTAGCCAATCCTTGATTTGCCTTTTGTTCCACCATTTTTTTTCAGGAAATCAAATTTGCGGGAGTATTATGACAAATTATCCAAAACGACAACGTTTTCTTTGTCTTTCGGTAAGTTTGGAATTAACGTCTTCTCAAACCATTCTTCATATAGATCCCTGTCGATTTCGTCGTGTTAATCAGCGGTTTTCTTCTTGTCCAAGAATGTTAATTCGGCCCATGCCACAAAATCAGTTTGGCTTCCATCATGAAGAAGAACAAACCGAGGACATCTTTAGGTTAGGGGTTGGAGCTTTCAGTCCAGTAGAGAGCCCTTTTATGAAGGCATCTCGTGGATTTTTGATCGTTGTGTCCCTCCATTCCTTTTTGACTAAAGCACCGACGTTAATCCAAGACTCATCGGTATAAACAAGGTTTATATTATCCTTCTTACTCAATGTTTTTATTTGGCTGAGGTACTTTGTCTTAAGGATATATCTTTTCTTTCCATCATTATAGAATCTCGATCTCTTTTACCATATTCAAAACCCATGTCATTTAGTAGCCTACGAAATGTGGTTTTTGAAAAAGCTGGTAGGTCCTTCATTATCCTTCAATCTGTTTATTATGCTGTCGAGGGTTGGTGGTATGTTTAAAAAAATATGGACTGGTAACTGTTTTTCTTCCTTTTCTGTACCGGTTTTAGTTCGTCTTGCTGCGCCTCTTCGTGGATGTCATAAATTTTTGACTGCACACCGCACATTTTCGAAACTTTTTTGACTTGGTTAGTCAAGCTGTCACTATTTTTAAGTTCAGATGATAGTTCAATACATTTAACACCAGCCCTTTTACTTGCATACTAAGAGTCATACTCTGTTTGAAATTTACGACAGATACTGGCAACGGCTCCATGATGTAGGTATTTTCATTTGCTAGCGAAAATGAAAGATGAAAGTGAAATAGAACTGTACTTTCATAGCTTTTGCCAAGCAGTTTTTGGTCTAATGATTAAAACTGATTCGCTTCTCCTAATGACTTTATAATGATCTTCATTTTCCAAAGAATGTGTTTACAATAAAAGCTATTGAAAATTGATAAATATAGATAAGCTATCGACAATGAGTTTTTGATATATTTTACTTTTTTTATAGCATTTTTCTTCATGTTGTTGTTTATTTAGACAATGTAACTCTTTTATTTATACGTCGATGATTGAATCATACTTTAGTTGAAACAATAATGATAGTCTTTTATACAACAGTATACAATTGTTGTGTGCGTGTATATTCCAGTGCTATTATTCTTACATCCGGTCCTGATGCGCCGCTCGGGGCAATCTGGCAACGTGGTCGGCCGTTCTTCCGTAAGAAATATATTGCCTATCTCACCTGCACTGCATTCTAACAGTGGTTTCTACTATAGTTACTAAAAACTATTAAAATCCGTAAAATAATTTTCGAAACCAAATTCAGAATTTCGCTTTAATCTGTGCCTTCTAAGAATTGCAAGGCAAAACAGACGTTGATAAAGATGTTATTAGAGACATGGGGAATCTAAAAATTGCATTCCACAACATATCTTCTCAACTAAGCAAAATTCTTAGCGAATTGGTTTCTAGTACTCGTACATAGTATATCGGAATAAAAAGGAAAATACAGTTAAGATTTGATTTCACGTACAGGGCGCCTGCGCCCTGTACGTGATCTATTACTTTTCGCAATCATTTTACCATCCAAAGATATCATTTTATTTTTAGTGTTTAGGAAGGGGGCTCATTAATAAATGCTCTTTGCGGATGATATAGTCTTATTGGAGGAGATCAAAGAAATGTTGGTGGATTGAAGAGGGGTTATTGAAGGGGAGGAGCTAAGGTAAGCAGGTAGAAAACGGAGTATATGTATTAGTTAGAAGAAAGAGAAATGGTTGGCGATATCGAATTGTGAAGGGAAAAACTAGGACAAGTGGGAGGATTTAAATACCTTGGCTCCTACATAACAAAAAATGGAATACTAGATAGAGAAATTGTCCACAGGATACAGGCTACTTGTTTTAACTGGAAGCGAATGAGCGTGGTACTCTATGATCGAAAAATCGGGAAAGGACTGAAAGGAAAGATATACAAGAGTGTCTTGAGGCTTGCGTTGGTCTAAGGCAGTTAAGTGTGGTCTGTAAAGAGGAAAATAGCAAATTAGTTGTCTATGTCATATTTTTTTCATCACATAAATAACAGTTAACTGCTCTACGATCTTTTCCTTCACCACGTATATAAAATAATCATTCGTATTATAACGACATGATTGGAAAACACACTGGTCTTTAAAGTAGTGTTTTTGTCCCATTACTTTATACTACTACTACTACTATCGGTTTACAGCGTTCTCCGACGCCTTCCGACTCCTAACCGCCATTCTTCTCTATTCAGCCATAGTCCTGGAGGGATTTCTCTTTCCTCTAGTTCTTTTTCAATTCCCTCTCTCCAGCTTTTTCTCGGCCTTCCTCTTTTCCTTCTCCCTTGTGGTGTCCACGTCAAAATCTGTTTTGGAATCCTGTCATCTGGCATTCTCTGTACATGGCCGTACCATATTAACTGTTTTGTTTTTATGTCATCAACTATTGTATGCTTGACTCCCATCATTTCACGTATTCTCTCATTTGGTATCCGATCTCTTCTTGATTTTCCTGCTGCTCTTCTCCAGAAGTCCATTTCTGTTGCTAGTAACAGTTTCTCTGTTCTTTGTTTCATTTGCCAAACTTCGCTGCCATATGTGATTACACTTTTAAGTATGGTGTTGTATATGAGTTGTTTGTTCGCTTTAGATATTGTTTGGTCCCACAGAATTCCGTTCATCATGGATATGGCTTTTCTACCCTGTATGTTTCTGTCTTTTATAGCAGCATCGAGTGTTCCATCTTGAGTTATCTTCATACCCAGGTACTTGTATTCATCACAGTTTCTAATTTCTACCCCATCGTCTAATATAATGGACTGTTTTGTCCCTCCAATACACATGGCTTCAGTTTTCTTAATGTTGACTTCGAGACCCCATTTGTTATATTCTTCTATTAGCTTCCGAGTCATGTAACTCAAGTCGTCATGATCCTGAGCAATCAGTATTTGGTCATCAGCGAAACATAAGGTGTACAGTGTAGTCTCGTCATTGAGAGGAATTCCCATGCCATTACATTTTCTTTTCCACAGCTTGAGTGCTTGTTCCAGATAAATTTTGAAAAGGGTAGGCGAAATACAGCAACCCTGCTTTAGTCCTTTCGTGACCTTAAATCCTTCAGATATCCTTGATCCAGTTTTAATTTTTGCAGTCGTTCCATTATACAGACTTTGGACTGCTTTGATAAGACCATGCTTAATGTTGGTTTGCTGTAGGGTTGACCATAGTTTACTTAGGGGTACACTGTCATATGATTTTTGTAAGTCTACGTACATCAGGTGAACTTCTTTATTGACGGCTGATTTTTTTTTCAATAACTTGCGTAATAGAGTACAGGTGGTCTACTGTGGATCGCCCAGCTCTAAAACCAGCTTGTTCCTCTGCTCGTAATCTCTATAGTCATTTTCTATTTTGTTCTTAATAAGTTTCCCATACATCCTACTTATTGTGCTGTTTACCGCAATTCCTCTGTAATTTTCACACTGATCCTTGCTGCCCTTTTTGTGGATAGTTGACATGATAGATAATTTCCACTCTTTTGGTAATTCGGCTCCATTCAAGCAGTCTTGAAAGAGTTTTCTTAACTGTTCCTGGAGTTTGTCTGTACCGGCTTTCACTAATTCTGCAGGGATGTCACCAGGACCAGGGGATTTTCCATTTTTCAGGGATTTGGTTATTTCTTCCATTTCTGATTTACTTGTTTGGAATGGTGATGAATTTATACGTATACCTATCGTGTTGTCTTCCATGTTAGCAAATTCTGGTCTTTGTTCTGTTAGTAATTTTTTGAAATATTCTTGCCATTTTTCTGTTGTTATTGGTGATATAACGTCTTTTTTCTTATTATTTCTTATACTTTTAATCAATCTCCAACTCTCTGTGCTTCTTCTACCTCCTATGTAGGTGTTGATCTTTTGGCAGTTCTGTTCCCATGATTCGTTCTTTTTTTGAGTGATCTTTTTTCTTACTTTGGCTTGTGCTTCTTTGTAAATTGTTTTATCGTTTTCTGTTTTTGTTGTTAAGAATGTTTGGTATTTCCGACGTTTATCTTTAATTTCCTTCTCTATTTCTTCATCCCACCAGTATGGTTTTATTCCTTTATGATTTTCGTCACATTTCCCCAGTGCTTCTTCTGCTGCTAAATGAATCGCCCTTTTGATGTGTTCGTAGTGTTCTTCGGTATTTTCGAAATTACCCATTTCTAATTTCTAGTCTAATCGTTTTTTATACAGTAGCTTTACACTCTCATGGTTTAAACTGTCTAGGTTGTAGCGTACTTGTTTTATTAACTGATTTGACTCGATGTGCTCTTTTTCTTTTTCGTACCTGTTTGGAAGTATCGTTTTAACTTTTAGCAAATGATGATCGGTGCCACATGATGGCCCTCTGGCTACTCGAACATCTTGTATTTTAATTTTAGTTCTCTGTCTTACAATGCTATAATCTATTATAGATTTCAGATTTCTGGTCTGTTGTATCCACGTGTATTTGTGTATATCGCGATGTGGATAAAATCCATTTATTATTTTTAAGTTATTTTGGGTGCATGTTGTTATTAATCTGGTTCCCATCACTTTATTCCGACTTTAAAACTACAGTCAGCTGAGTACACAGCAGCAGATAATAGCCGTTCAAAGCGTCCAAAGGGCATATATAAAATATTTTATTAGCGTGTTCGTAAAAGAAATTAAAAAAAGCCACACATCCATTTTTCACATAATGCACCATGTCACAAGTCGATCGCAACTATGACAGCAGTACATAAACTGCACTTCGAATTTCTTCCGATCGACCGATCTGGCTCGCAGAGACTACTGATTGTTTCGGAAAAAGATATTTGAATAAACTGATGATGTGATTGCGGAAACTAGGGCGTGTAATAAGGCCTAAGACAAATCGCTCTATAAAAAAGGTATCGAATTCTTAAAGAAGCGCTGTAATCCGTGCAGTGTTGCCAACCACAGGAAAGCAAAAAGCGCAAATGTAACTTTAAAAAACAGCAGAAAAGAGTAAAATAGTAATTTCAAAACATTAAATTTTCTATCCGAGATAACATTTACATAATTGATAAATAGTTATACACATATTGTTAGATTTACCGCAAATTGCTTTTATATAACGAACTTTTGGGAACTGTAAAATAAATGTAGTCAAAATGAAAAGGATTTAATCAAAATTATCCATTTTATAACAATAGACACATTACTCATTAAGATTTTCAATTTCACGGCCTTCAACGTTTTCGGAGTCATTATTTTTTATTAAAATCGTACATGCATTTATTTGATTTTTTTCATATACACCCCAGTTGCGATAAATGCAAAACATTTCTTTACTTCTGCCTTCGTGTGCAAAGTGCATTTAATAGTCGTCGTGGGCATTTATTTCTTAACTTTCTTTTCATTATATTTGTTACTGAAAAAAGTCTTTCAACGAAAGCGCTCCTTCTTCTTCTTCTTCTTCTTCTTCTTTTTATGTAGACATAACTCTGCCTGTTTTTCAATGATCCTCCAGTAAGTCGTCGTTCAATCGTATTCGTAGTTTTCCCACTGATCGTCTTCCTATTGTGGAACCGCCTTTTGTCGTCTTTCTATTTGTTGTCGCCATTCTACTCTTCTATTTCTTACCCGGTCCTTGATATTCTCCACTTTGCATTTACGTCGTATATCCGTACTTTTAGCTTTATTCGATAGAGTTAAACCATAAATTTTTCTAAGCGTTTTCATCTCTGCTGTTTCTAATATCCTTTTTGTCCTCTCTGTGTTAGGTCGTGCTACTGCTGCGTATGTTATTATCGGTCTCATGACTGTTTTGTAAATTCTGCCTTTCATTTCTTTTCCGATATTCTTAGTTATCCATATTATTTCATTCAGGCAATCTGCGGCTCTGTTTGCTCTATTCACTTGATCTTTCACTTCTGTTTCGAGCTTTCCGTAGCTAGATAATGTGATGCCTTGATATTTAAACTCCATCACTTGTTCTATTATCTGACCTTCCAGCTTCAATTTACATCTTAGTAAATTGGCTATTATAACCATACATTTTGTCTTTTTTAGGGAAATTAACAGGTTAAATTTTCTGGCGGTTATATTAAATTGGTGCAGCATACGTTGTACATCATCTTCACTTTGAGAGAGTCGTATCGTGTTGTCTGCATAGCAGATTATGTTAAGTTATTTTTCTCCCATTTGGTATCCTTTTTTAGTTCTTACTTTTTTTATTATTTCATCCATAATCAGGTTGAACAATAGGGGACTCAGGGAATCTCCCTGTCTTATCCCATTGCCAGCTTCAATAGGGTCAGTTAGTTCTTTCTCTACTTTTACTTTTATTGTGTTGTTTTGGTAGATATTTACGATCGTTTTGATTATTCCTAAAGGTATGTCTCTTGCATATAATAAGTGGATAACGTCCTTTAATTGGTCCCGGTCATATGCCTTCTAAAGGTCCACGAAACATAAATATGCAGGGTTTGTTGTATTCTAATGATTTCTCTTTCACTTGTCTCATTGTCATTATAAATATAGCGTCACTGCATGATCTTCCCGACTTAAAATCTTGTTGTTCTTCTACTAGTACTAGGATTTCATTCAGATTATTTTAGTGCTGTGTTTAATAAATTAATTAATCTGTAATTTGGCTGAGCTGCTGTGGGACAGAAATGTTTGTGAACCATCTCCATTGTTCATTTGAAAAACTTGTTTCTAAAATTGGTGAATTTCTGGGATTTCGTTGTGAAAGGGCAAGTCTGTATGACTTAACTTTATTCTCTATTATTCTCTATTAAGTTCAGTCACAATAAAGTAAATATAGTTTTGGTGTTTCAGACTGTATTTCCTTGTTGAGCTCTATAAAGATGAGTAACGCAATTTTCAAAAATTCTATGATAGACGAAAAATTCTTGGTTCGATAGTTTTGTTGAGAATTGCTTGAACATCAACGTAAACTGTGACTTGAAAATAAAATTTTAAAGGTGGTAATTATTCCAGGACCTTGTCGACCTCCTCAATGAGTGACGCTTTCTTGTGTGACAAGCATGAAGTAGTTTGTGTGGCTTGACGTTTGCGAAAACTTGAAATGTCTTATAATCACCAATACCTCTTGTGAATTTTTTATATGGTTAAATACTCGCAGAAATCTTCTATACCTTTTGGGAATTTTTTGCATGCATATGAGACGCTTTGACTGAAGGAAGGACATATGCACTTTATTGTAAAAATATGAGGTACGTCACTGTTCAATAGTGTAACTAACGAATGATTGCTTCGAAACATAACGTTAGCAGCATCAAATGCAAATCCAAACATGTTGGATTTGTAAGGTATGCTTTTCTTGGTAAAATATTCAATGATTTTACCATGTAATGCTATTGTCGTATCATCTTCGACAGATATTAGTGTCAGAAATCTATCTTCCAATGAAAAATCTGAGTTTACTATCCTAACGACGAAAGCCAAATGTTTAATAGTAGATTTATGCTTTCGTCAACAAGTATTGAAAAATTATTGTTTTGTAACTATTCTACTAGGTTTTTTTCTGCGATTTCTACAGCTAAGTTTCCAATAATCGCTCTAGCTTTTGTACTACTCATCGATAGGTCCTCAGCAATTTTTGAACCTGGCCACACACATACAGTGATATTAAAAGAGAGGTTGTGCTCAGCAATAAAACAATCCATATTTACTTAGCCTTTTTTCACCGCACGCTCTGGATCTAGTGATTTCAAGGTCGAATGTAGCATCGATGTTAATGTTGATTGTGTTAGATCATGGTCATGGACGTATAAACATAGATGGACCCAGCAATAAGATACCTTAAACACACACTGTTTTGAAGCTTCGATATTCCTGGACAAGAGGGTAAAGGGGAGTAAAACGAGTATCGATAGACTGTGATACTTCCTCAATGAGCATAAGCGTGCTTGAATTTTTACTCGCGGGGATAATTATTCAGACGTTAATAATTGGAAGTAGTAATAATGTATAAAAACACGTTTTTATAGAAAAAATAAAATACAATTTTATTTGCTTTAAAATTAATACAATAAAATATAGTTGAGCTCAAGTTAATTTTTTAATAGGTATCAAATAATCCTATTGCTAGGATGTCAGATCACGAATACACGAAGAGATTAACATTTTCACAACCAGAGGGCACAAGAAGCAGAGGACGACCACGAATGAGATGGATTGATGATGTGGAAGAAGACCTACAGATTCTAGGGGTTAGAAGATGGAGGGAAGTTGCCAGGAATCGACAGGAGTGGCGACTTCTTTGTGAGCAGGCCAAGATCCACAACGGATTGTCGAGCCACTTATGATGATGATCAAATAATCCTACGATAAAAAAAAAACAATTAAAAAATATACATTTGTCAAATTTAAGTACATACCTATATTTATTGATAATGTGTTAAAACATATTTTTTCAAATTGTGACAAATTTGTTTTAATGCAATATCAATAGATTCCACGTAGTAAGCGTTTCTGCTACAAAATTATTTATTGATCATTCCAAAGCTCTTGCTGGCATTTGACATAAAATTATTTGCAAATATACCTACAGAAATATACCGAACAGAATATACCGTACATACCGAACAGAAATATTAAAGTAAAAATGGTAAATAGACATTATAGAAGACGTTGGTATAGAAATAAATTTTTATTGATTGCGAAATAAAACAGTCTTAGTAAGAACGCTTCTTATGCGCACGGTGTTAGCATCTAAAGTAGTCCTCGTTTCATGATGAATTCCAATTTTAAAATATTTCTCAAGAACCAATTTTAAAAGTTGCATAGAGTGACCATCGATTGCATCTTCATCATACATATGGTCACCAAAATGCTCATAGATTGATTTTGGGACATTTTGTATGGTTTTATTAATCAAAATATTCATAAGGTTTTTAACTAGTCTGTTGTAGATATTTATAGTTTTATTAAAAAATCTGAAATATTTTTCAGCTTCCTTACAATTTTAAATAACCAAAAAGGATGCTTTTGAAAGGTTTTTTTATTCTGTTTTCTCTGTTGAAGTTTAGAGTAAGTTTCATCATTAATCAATATTATTTGGAAACCTACATAGAAAAATAAATGAGTTTTATTCATTTCACTAATTTATTGTTAATTCATGAGAAATATTAAATTAAAAAGCTACTAAACAGATCTTTTTAATCAGATGATGTCTACTTACAATTTAAAAATGTCTAAGGTAAGATGGGGCAAGTGCGAACGAAAAAATTCATAGTTAATATTCATTTAACTACAAATATTGCCTCTTTCAAATTAAGATTTTTTTAAACTTCTGTCGTATAAATTGTGATTATTAACCGACCAATTAAAACTATTTAGATAACAAAAATACATTACCTACCAAATTTGCCTATACATTTTTTTTCGCAAGTACATGTTACGCACTTGCCCCACTGATCCGGGGTAAGAGCAGAATGTGCCATTATTTTGGCTAATAATAATAAGTGTTCCATACGGGGCTAGTGCAGAAATCCTACATATATGTAATTTTTATTCTTTATGCTTAACTTTAATAAAATATTAAGAAAAAAATGCTACGAAATATTTTTTAGGAGAGAATCAAAACAATTTCAGATATTTTGACTGAAAAATATTTATTTAAAATAAAAACATAAACTAAACGTACCAGAATGAATAAATCCTGTTAACAGTAACAAAAAATAATAATATTTGGAAAAAATACTTATGCTATGCTTCAAACACTTCAGGTGCAGTCTCAAAAATATACTTTTCGTATCAGCAGTTATTGATATTTTTGGAACAGGTAGTTTTGTTTCTATGTCCGACAGTAGAATAGTGCAGACATCGTTGGGTTTTAAAATAAAATGGCACTTATTTGTGAGCCTTTTCAAGCCTGTTACTTCGGCTTCATCACCATTGATCAGTTGTTTCACCAAACAAACATATTTGAACATTTTCTTTTTTCCAGGAAAATTTACTAATACAAAATCCCCAATTTGTATTTTGGTAAATGTAAGTTTGTCAGTAGGGTTTTTTTCATCAAACTCTTCCAAATCACTTTTGCTTAGCTCGTCAAATTCAACAATTCTGTTTTCGCTTGAATCACTGTACCAAGAACTATTATCATTTTCGGAACTGCTTTCAGCAATTTTTTTTTTGTAAATCTTTTTAATTTTTTTTTTCTGGTTTATATTTTTTTGTTGTATTTGAACTTAAAATTTTTTCAACATCGGCTCTTGTTATCACCTCTGCACCCAAGCACACGCGTTTTCTTTTCTTCGAATTAGAATTGTTTTCACGTTTGGTTGACTTCAATAACAACTCTTCGAATGAAACATCCAGAATCTTCTCAGTTTCTTGAAATGTTTGTATATCTGTCGAGCTGGAAGTTGACTGTGCTTCGACTGTGATTGGATTTAGGAGTGTTTGTATATCTAGGACTGATGTACTAGGCAAAGTTAAGTCAGGACCATCAAACCTAGCCACGTTACGGGTTTTTTGCCAACGTTGGAGAGCCACTGGGTCAAATTAATCTTGGTGAATAATATTCCTATTCAGCGGAACTATTCCTGCTTTAATGAAACCACTCACTAATATTTCGGGCCTGGTTTCCTGCCATATTTCTCCTATCATCTTGGAAAGCATACTTTTTGTTACAGCGGCCCCCACATTTCTTCTCTGCCATTCAACAAGTTTAGCATCCAACGGGTCTTCAGTGATTTAAATACACACAAATCTAAGGGCTGGAGTACATGACTGGTGTGAGGAGGGAGCTTAAGTATCGTAATATGGTTTTCAACAGCTATATTTATGACATCTGCTCCAAGATGACTCGCGTGTCCGTCGTAAATTACTAATACCGGTCGTTCTGAACCAATAAACTTTAAAAAACTGTTTTCAAAATAGTTTCTAAATACAGTTGTCTCCATCCACCCTTTAGGAGTGGCAGCGTAGGTAGTATCTAAAAACTCCGTGCCACGCGGAGCAGTCCACTGGTCCCAAACATGTTTACCTTTGAAGACAATAAGCGGAGGTGCTTTTTTGCCACTTGCGCTGCAGCACATAAGAACAGTTGTATTTTGTTTGCCAGGCCCACTAATAGTTCTTGTGGATGGAGCTCCCCTTTGTCCGACAATTTTTGTTTTTGACGGATCTGTGCAAAAACTGCGTTAATCCAAGTTCCAAATTTGCGACGGGCGTTCTTGTAAACCAAGTTCTTCTATAACGTTTTCAAGTAAATCAAAATAGGTGTAGATCAGGAATGGGTCAAGGTTTTTTTTTCTAGCAAATTCAACACTCTGGGGTTTTTTAATAGAGAGGTTATGTCTACGCTTGAAATTAAGAAACAAATCTTCTCCTGGTTTACCATCTTTAAACTGTGTCTTAATGTTATTCTCTTTGACGGAGTCAGCTACAACCTGCAACACTTCTTTTCTAGAAAGGCCAAAACCCCATTTTTCCATAGTACGAGGGCCATTTGCTAGTTTTTCTTCTTCCTGTTGAGGAATGTCCTGAGTTCTTTCATAGCTGGAACTTTTTTGTCCTCTCCTACCTTTAAGGTGATCATGGAGAGTACTTCTTGGAATTGTGTACACTTTAGTAGCTCGGTATAAAGTCATTTGCCCAGATTTAATTGCCGACAGTGCAGTTTTCAAACTCTCTTTCGTATATCCTTTGCCCCTGCTACTTCTGCGAATGTAATTTCTCACCATGGTGGAACTAAAAGCATAAAGAAAAACTGTGTGAGATTTGGGGCAAGTGCGTAATATGTGCCGCTCTTACCCCACAATTTTATCCGCACTAGCCCCGACTTTAAAAATACGTGGGGCAAGAGCGGTACAACAATCAAAACTGTCAAAAAGTAAATATTTAAAAAATATATTATGTTTATCATAAACTATTGTGCCTAAGATACTTACCTACCAAAAATAATATAAAGATGTTCACAGATTCGGTAGATATAAATGGATTAATTTTTATCAGTGACCTTGCTCGAGAAGTTGCAAAACACAAGTGACACTACCGTACCTATAACATCAGTGAAACGTAATAAAGCAGCTCGCTGTTGTTAAAGACTGTTGTCACGGGTATTAAAGATACCAAATAATAGATGGCAGCCCATATTTCAAAAGTGATAGGTTTTTATGATAATGTTCTGCACTTGCCCCGATAATGCACTTGCCCCATCTTACCTTATACTAATTTCATGAACTAATATCTTGTTCAATACATTAATTAATATGAATAAACCCAATGGTACGCCTATGAAATACATATTTTAAAATGTAAACACACAGGCTTCCTCAGTTCCTCATCTTAAATAATGTAAACAAACAGTACTTACAAATTAAATGAGACATTGGGATGTAAATATTTCGTTTTTTTTTGCAAATGCAAAACTGTAGCACCATTATTATAATTTGTTTATTTCACTATTTACAAATATCACTTAAAATACAGCCAAAATATCGAAAACCAACTTTTCCTCATCTTGGGTAAAAAGTAAACAAACATGGACATGACATGGAACAGCATTTGAAGTTTGACGTATAGCCATAAGACAGAGAAATGTAATCACCGTTGCCATTAATAAATAGGTTTCAGTGCTTCTACATATAAAATAATTGGTTGATATCTGTTATACGCTATTATTAAATGATATGCACACTATGTGCACATTTGATGTTTTAATTACAATTAAATATATTAATATAAGTAATAAATTATTATTTTGGTTTAATAGCACCTGTAGAGTATAAAATAAATATAGTAATATTTTCAGCGATACGTAAATAAGATATTTTAATAAAAAAATGTGACAACATTTGAAGGTGCTGAGAATGTGACCTAGTCAAATAATTTTGGCTTCACATTTTTATGTAAATAACTGAGTCCATCTGTGTTTATACGTCCATGATCATGGTTATACAATGAATACACAAGGTATGATACATAATGAATGTTCCAAAATCGGTTCGCTTTCGCGCATGACGTAGTCAAGAACGCTTATTCCCGCAACATTTGAATGTAGTATAGGAAAGACTTTTAATTTTAAGTTTTTTTATATAATTTGGCTAATTTAATTATAGTAATTATAAAGAGATGATAAAGTTATGTTATTATAATATTTTAATCATAAATACAATTTTGAAGTTAATTTAAATTTATTGTTTTTTGGTACAGTTATTTTGTTAACATAGATATCTTTTATAAAACAAGTTTTAATTATCTTTTATTACACGTAGGTGCAGGTTAATTAACTTATACTCCAGAGTTCGATATTTCAGATGTTTAAAAAGATACAAAAAACTGGTAATGAAGGTACACAAAATTTGTACGTATATACCTACTGAACAAAACACAAAATCAAAATAAATAATGATAAAGTCAACTTTATTTAGATCGGATGAGCTAGCTGGCCATCGAATATTGTAGTGTAGTGAGGTCACACAATATTGCACAACATTTTAAATGACATCTTTTGTAATATTCAAACATTAAATTATCTTGGTATTGTTTATAATAATGATAACATTATATATTTTAATAATGATAACATGATTTAACAAAGAAAAATATCTTATTCTGGAAGATGCTAAATTGATTTCTTCCGAAACAGTTCTTATTGCAAATTGCATAGCAGACTGAGGCTAGTTTCTTACTTAACAAATCGATACGAAAGAACCATTTAAGGTTGCTGTCTAAAAAAATAACAATTTTGCAGTTACAGATAATTCCGAGTTCCAACATCGAAAAGATTATAATACCCATATTCGTCCGTCTAAAGATCTGGTCTACTGGCAAGGATCGATCCCACCGTAAACCGATAATCTCAACGGAAATAAGGGCTCGTGCGACAATCGTAGCGAACTACGATTGCCTAGTAAAGTCACATTGTTTTGAGCCTTTCGACTCTTGAAACTCCAAGAGATATCGTTGCCACCTTTGACTAGAAAGGATACGGCCTTAGAGGCGTTCAGGCATAATCCCACGGATGGTAGCTTCGCACCATTACCCGCTCGAGTAAGTGCGTCAACCAAATGTCCGAACCTGCGGTTCCTCTCGTACTGAGCAGGATTACTATCGCAACGACGAGTCATCAGTAGGGTAAAACTAACCTGTCTCACGACGGTCTAACGCTCACGATCGGATGAGCTAGCTGGCCATCGAATATTGTAGTGTAGTGAGGTCACACAATATTGCACAACATTTTAAATGACATCTTTTGTAATATTTAAACATAAAATTATCTTGGTATTGTTTATAATAATGATAACATTATATATTTTAATAATGATAACATGATT
The DNA here is from genome assembly GCF_040954645.1 of Diabrotica undecimpunctata. Taxonomy (NCBI): domain Eukaryota; kingdom Metazoa; phylum Arthropoda; class Insecta; order Coleoptera; family Chrysomelidae; genus Diabrotica; species Diabrotica undecimpunctata. The sequence continues at coordinate 13,954,263 of NC_092805.1, forward strand.
TAACAAAGAAAAATATCTTATTCTGGAAGATGCTAAATTGATTTCTTCCGAAACAGTTCTTATTGCAAATTGCATAGCAGACTGAGGCTAGTTTCTTACTTAACAAATCTATATGAAAGAACCATTTAAGGTTACTGTCTAAAAAAATAACAACAATCTTGCAGTAACATGTTAAAAAGCTTTAAACTGATATACTCATATGAATTCTGGGTCTTCGTTAATCTATAAAATGAAAGATATTATAATGGAGTTTTTTCTAGTTGCATAACTATGCACATCACTCGGTTTATCCAAATGTTTTTAAAAGCACCTATTTTTAACAGCGATGGTTCATAACGATGTGGAATATTCACTTGCGACGTGTATATATTTGTATAAAGAGATATTATGTAAGCATATATATAAATTATTTTTCTATTATAAAATAGATGACTCAGTCAGTATTGAGTTACTTTAAAATATATTTATTATCTCATAACTTGCAACTTGCAGATAACCGATATTATCGTCGAACTTTTGTTTTTATACAAGCCTTCTGTCTTGCCGGTGTAAAGTCGTCTGAAGTCGATATTTATTGTGTTTTGCGTTTGAACTTATTTGTGCCTTATTTTTATATTATTATATTGTTTGATAAGTAAATTTTGCATATAATAGTCGGTAGGTTATAGTAATGTGTATATTTTTTATTTTACTAAATTTCATTATAACTCATCTAAAATACCATATTGAATTGTAAAACAGATTTTTCTTTATTGTAATCTATTTTGTTTTTATTTCAGTAAAACTGCTGGGAAATGAGTGACAGTGAAACAGAATACGCAAATCTACTACTATTTACCTATTCACAGTATTTCCTCTGCAGAAAATTTTTAAATTTCAAAGGATTTGCGTACAGAAAAAAAGCTTATATTATTAGTATATGTACGAAAACAAAAATAAATATTTCACCTGAATCCCTAGGAAAAGTAAAGGTTTTATGCTACTGAAAATATATTTTTTATTCAATTATAACCAAAACAAAACATTAAAAAAAAATTGATCATTTTTTGACCATAATTTCAAAATAGCTATCTTTATAGTACAAAATAGATAGTACGTTAAGCTGTAATAATGGGTTCGAGGTGGTTGACCAGTCTTGACTACGTCACACTCCTGGGCCAGCTGTCAAATGTCATGCGCAATATCATACCATAGATACTTACATATCTCTGTATCATACCTTCTGTATTCATTCTACCATGGTGTTAGATTGTGTTTTACTAACTTTTTACAGTAGTTGTCGAGGTATTTTATAGAACTTTTATGACACAGCAACTCATGAATTGTAAATTTTATTTCATTTTAAACTCTTCTTCAGCCAGCCTCTGAATCCTTCATCGTTTAACCACGAATCAATAAATTTCTGTTCAAATTTTAAACTATTCTTTTTAGGAGCGGTTTTATCAGAATATGTATCACTGCTTATTGTGTTCAACCTTTTTTTCGAATAAATAAGCGAAATGATAGAATCATATAATTTCATAGAATGAGATTATGTTGACTAAAATGGTGGAATAAGGCCTAAAAGCTCGTATTTTTTTAGAAACGGAACTTATTTGGGAAGCAGTACGATATTGAAATGTTTATGTTAAATTAAACAAGTATTTAATATCACAAAATATTTATTTTTTTTAATTAAATAGAAAATAGAATATTAATTGATAAATACATTGATCTTGCGTTTCCTAGGTTGTTTATCATTTCATAGCATCGAAGTTTGTAATCTTCTTATAGTTTTGCGTAATAACTCTCGTGTACAACCAAATTCCTGGGCACGTCACTTATTTTTGAATAACCTACAAAACGAAACAAAAAATCACTTGTAGCAAAATTATTTCGATTGTATAATATACTTTCGATTTCTAAATATGTTACTATTTGAAATTATATCTATTAAATAAAAAATTTGTCTGGTCTACGGATTGGACATGATTCTAGAAAAAAAAAACAACGGGAATCCAGGAGAGTTACACAGAAGAATTTTTGAAAAGTATTTTTATGCTTTATTGAATTAGTTGGAGTCATAGTAGAAACGTTCACCTTGCGATCTCTGTCGGGCCTGGCAACAGGCCGCCAATTCTGCTAACAATGAACTACAACTACAATTAACATGTCACTCCAATGCAGAACACGGCTTTTATCAAAACCAACCATGACTATTTCATTTAACGTGTAAGCATCAACACAAATACCCATTGCGTCATTGTACAAAGAACATAAATGCGACATCCTGTGCCTTCAAAAAAAAAACGCAAGGGGCCTAATCATCCACGACCAAAAATTGCAGCTATGCAGGTAGTGAAAGAATTAAAACACAACCAATACGGTATTACTATATTTGTTAGACCAAATTAGACCAGATTAGATAACATTGATATATTCTACATATACAAACCACCAAACCAAGAGATCTTCTGTAATACCTTACTAGATGATAAGCCTACAATTATTATTAGTGACTTTAATAACAAATTATTAAATTTATTAAACATTAATTAATTAACACTACCATTAACACTAAACATTACTAAATAACCCTACTAAAATTAACAACCAAAGTGATAATAAATAAACTGAATGAAATTAGTAACACTAGTAGAACAACAAAGTTTTAGGTCGGGAAAATCATGCACCAACGCTATATTTATAATGGGGCAAGTGCAAGAGAAATCATTAGAATACAACAAACCGGCATGTCTACGTTTGTGGACATTAAGAAGGCATTTAACCAGGTCAAATTAAAGGACGTTATCTACTTATTGTTCGCAAGAGAGATACCTCTAGGAATAATCAAAACGATCAAAAATATCTACCAAAACAACACAATAAAAGTAAAAGTAGAAGAAGAACTAACTTACCATATATTGAAGCTGGCAATGAAATAAGACAGGGAGATTCCCTGAGTCCTCTATTGTTCAACTTGATTATGGATGAAATAATAAAAAAAGTAAGAACTAAAAAAGGATACCAAATGGGAGAAAAACTGCTTAAAATAATCTGCTATGCAGACGACGCAATACTACTTTCTTAGTCATGATTTGCAACGTTTTTTTTTTTTTTGGAGTGAGGTGGAAAGGTTCTAAACCGACTAGGGAAGATTCCTAGTACTGTTGGATTCGATCCGGAAAGGAGCACATGCTAGGACATAGCATCCAAAGTATGGATTATATGCGCAACATGCACCCCTGACCAGTCGCCTACCAACTAAAAAACCACCCCTTCTTCGGACAAGGCACTCCCGGACGAGTTCAATCGGTGAACGAAACATTGAGATGCATTGTGCAGTCTGAAAATTTCGGAGAAAATTGTAAAGGGGTTCTTACCTAAAAACCATAAGAACCACTTAAAATGATATGCAGAGACGGTAATTGTGGGGAAACAAAATATGGGTTGTCACTGTAGGGCAATCGTAGAAGTAGTCTGGTATGCGCTTGCTACCTTTAGTAGAGGCTTCCTTTGTGCCTTTGCAAGCAGTTCTTTATACTTAGCCATTCTCAAGGCTTCGTACCATACGGGAGCGCCGTATAAGAGGGTAGATTGCACAATCTGAAGGTACATTCTTCTTTTGAGGGCACTTGGACCGCTGATATTTGGCATAATTTTTATTAATGCCGCGGTTCTCTCTTCTGCTCTTTGGACTACTTTCATCAGGTGCTTTGTAAATCTTAGACCTGTGTCTAGTTGGATGCCCAGATATTTAGCACAGTACGTAGGCTCTATACTTGTACTACCTACTACAAAAGCAAGGTTTGGGCGGGCTCTAGGGCCTTTCAAGATCAGAATTTCTGTTTTTTCTGTTGCCAACTCTAGATCTTGTTTCACCATCCATCTTTTGACTCATCTACAGCTTCTGTTGACTAACATTTCTAACTCCAAGTTATTGTTACACTGAATGAGTAGAGCTAAATCGTCTGCGTATGCAATAGCTTTGGTCTCTGCTCCATAGTCGATTTCTAGGATTTCATTATATAAAATGTTCCAAAGCATTGGTCCTAGTACGGATCCTTGCGGTACACCTGCTGATGTTTTCAGGTCTTTAGGTTCTGCCACTTGGACATACCTTTCATTGAGGTAGTCCTTAATTATATTGGTCAAATAATCTGACACATTTGCTTTTTCCAGTGAGGTGATAATGTGACCCCAGTTGGCTGAGTTGAAAGCGTTTCTCACATCAAACATCACGAGGGCGGCCCATTTCTTCCTCGTCCTTTTTACAGTGTCAACTATTTCTTTTACCGCATCGATGGATGATCTAGATTTCCTGAATCCGTACTGTTTGTCAGATATACTTCCATTTATCTGTAATTCGTCTTCTAGGCGATTTTTAATAAGATTTTCATAAAATTTTCCCAGGCTGTCTAGAAGGCAGATCGGCCTGTATGAGTTGGCAATCTCGGGATCCCTGCCCGGTTTAAGTATTAACGTAAGTCTTGCCTGTTTAATCATTATGGGAAACATTTGCTTCTGGAGGAGTTCATTGAAGATCCTCCGAACCATCTCAGGATTTTTCTCTATGATGATCTTTATCGCCTCAGGAGGCACACCATCAGGACCAGCTGCTTTTCCTAATTTAATACTTTTTGTCGCTATTGCTATTTCTTCAGCCGAAAAATCAACAGGTCGAACGTTGACATTATTTTGAGTGAACTGCTGTGGGGGCTTAGCAGGAAATAGGGTATTAGCTATTTCCTTCCGTTTTTTTGCACAAAGGCTGTATGGGGTCTCTGTTCTTAATGTTTTTGTGACAATTCTATAGGCTTCGCCCCATACATCATCTTCTAGTGCTGTGCATAGGTTATGCCAGCAAGAGTGCTTTGCCCGTTTAATTTCTCTGCCCAATTCTTTTTTAGCTCGCTTGTAATTTTCAGTGTGTTGTGGAGTCCTATACCTTTGTGCCGTACGCCTGAGTCTAAAACATTCGGCTCTCTTGCTCTGGATCTCATCATTCCACCAGTATGGCACTGTATATATGACGTTCTCGGTGGAGCTACTTGAAGTGTATGCATTTATAATTTTCTGTCTGAAATCTTGGAATTCGGTAGTGTCGTCTTCTTGTAGGTTACTTATTTGCCTCGTATAAGCTTCTTTATTAAAGGTTACTTTTTTCCGGCCGGTCTTCGAGACCTGCCGGATTTGCAACGTAAGCTGCACCAATTTAATATAACAAACAAAATGCATGGTTATAACAGCAAATTGACTAAGAAGTAAATTGGAGCTGGAAGGTCAGATAATAGAACAAGTAATGGAGTTTAAATGTCTAGGCATCACATGGAAACATGAACATGACTACGGAAAGCTCGAAACAGAAGTGGAAGTTCAAGTGAATATCGGGAAAGAAATGAAAGGCAGAATTTACAAAACAGTTATCAGACCAATAACGACATACGCGACAGAAAGATGACCTGACACAGAGAGAGCAAAAAGGATTAGAAACAGCAGTTTTGATTACAATTATATTGAAATAGTTTATTTTAAACTATAAGACAGCCACATGCTTCTTAGAACATCATAGCGTACTATCTTTTTAATGACTTGATTTGTACCTACAGTATTTTAATTGATATGATGTCCTAAAATTAAAAAAATCTTACACGATGTATTCTTTACCTGAGATTCCTATAGCAGTTTTAAGTTCGTTTTTAAGAATATTGAGAACTTTCTCAACTCCTTGTTGTCCACTATGAGCAAGGCCCCACAAAGCTGGACGTCCTATAAAAGCCATTTTAGCTCCCAAAGCCACTGCTTTAAGTACATCAATGCCGTCTGTTACTCCTCCGTCAACATATACTTCTATTTTGTCTCCCACTGCTTTGACGATTTCTGGTAGAGCTTCTATCTAAAAGGGCAATATTAAACATAGTTATTTAAAGACAAATAGGTAAAAATAAAATAGTGTACCGAAGCAGGTGTTCCGTCTATTTGCCTAGCACCATGGTTAGATACTTGAACAGCAGACACTCCAGCTTGAACAGCAAGTAAAGCGTCTTCAGCTGTCAATATTCCTTTAAGAACAATTGGGAGTTTAGTAATGCTCTTCAACCACTTAATATCGTCCCAGCTGATAGTTGCGTCGAAGAGATCCGTTACGTAATTGTTAAGACCTGATCCTTTTTCTAGTTCCTGGCTCATTTCAGATGTTTGTCCTTGGAAATTCGCCAATCTGAAAATATAAAATTTGGATACCTTGTCATTATTTTGAATAATAGCTGATAATTGTTATGTTTACCTTAAATGTGGGGGTAGAGTAAATTTGTTCTTCAAATCTGCTAAACGTAGACCAAAAACAGGAGCGTCGACAGTTAATACCAATGCCTTATAACCAGCTCTTTCTGCTCTTAGGACCAAGTTTTTTGTAACATTTCTAAAAAGCAAATGAACATTTTAAGAATAAATTCATTAATAACGTTTTTGATTGGAATGCAAAGTCCTGCTTTAGCGACGAGAAAATTGGTAGGTAGGAACTATGAATAAAACATTTTCACAATTCTCTAGTTATTTCGTCTGCTGGGATGCACTTAGTAAGTATATACAAGGTTTAAATGAATATTTTGAAAATCAGAATCAAAAATTGAGGACAATTATTGGAGAAACATTACACAAAAGACTATGTTGAAAAAAAGTGGAAAAAACAAATAATATACTCATTTTTTCGCTTCTAATATTAAATCTTTGCAGGCTACCATAATATGGCTGCACAAGTAAGTGATTTACCTGTCTCTATAGATGTATAATTGATACCATTTCACAGCATGGGGTGCAGCTTCAGCCACTTCTTCAATGCTGCTTGTTGAAAGAGTGCTAAGGGTATAGATTATCCCCAAAGCTTGAGCAGCTAAAAAGTAAATAAAAATATATTTACTAACAATGTTAATTTAGGGTTAAATATATAAATCTGAATATATATATATATATATATATATATATATATATATATATATATATATATATATATATATATAATATAAGTATAATAAAATATGTGTATAAGATGGAAGGCAACCGTATATTTGTATATTTGTATATTTGTGACCAGTGGTCGTCTTCAGTACGGTGCTGCCAAGTTAGAAAAGGAGCATGTTAACTTGGGAAAGGATCGCTACAGAAGCAATGCGACCAATTTGTAGCAATAACGTTAGAAGACTCTGAGGTTTCCTGAAGACCTCACTACATATACTACCTACCTCTGGCATTGGCACATTCTCCGAGTGGATGTGCCATCCTTTGCATAGCAGTCGGAGCAATTCCAATGGGCATGGAAATCTTTTCTCCAAGGATGACAGTGGACAAGTCTATGTTTTCTACGTTTCTTAAACATCTTGGTCTTAGTTTATATCTGGAAGAAGGAAAAAATGTTTTTTAATCTATTACTAGAAAATTAATATTTAATTAAAGGATTATCACTTAATGTTAATTGGAAATGGGCGAAAATGGATAAATAATGTTATTTTTTAAACAACGGATAGAGGACGTCATCTTTCTCTTGTTAATAACTCCTTTTAATTATGCATCAATAATGCTAATACAGAGCAATGTAAATCAGCCAAAACCAAGAAAGCAACTGTACCGGACAATATTCCAGCGGAACTCTTGATGTTACATGATACAAGAGGACCACATCAGTGCTCTAGTTAAGTTCTTTAATGGAGGAATTAGGAATTTATGCAGATTTCTCCTTCAAAGCAGGAATACTTATAACATTATAGGATGACAAAAAAATTGACGAATTATTACACTCATTAAGTAGTCATGTTTCAGTAAGTCGTAAAACCGAAAAATCATTATAATCTTTAACAAATTCCTCCACATTAACAAATTCTTGACAATTCTTGAGTCCCATTTCATGTTCCTTTCTACCACCTTTTATTTCCTTCTTGTAGTAATTCTAGGTATATTATTTATGTACCTAATTGTTAAATTTTTCTCCCTATTATCTACACGACTTTGAAGCTCTGTTCGTAATTCAGCCAGATATTTTGGCTGACAAGGTGTCAAGTCTTGTTTTATGTATATGTTTGCGTTTAATTTTTCATTCGACGTCATAGTAATTTTCAGCGGCCATGGTTTCATATCTTGGCGAGGATAACCAAGCCGGAGTTGCGAAACTGTTTTTAAGTAAGGAGCTACCAGGTTTAAAATTTATTTTGCTTCAATTTCATCAGATTCTGTATTATTTTCCGCAACAAACATTGGCAAAACAGTTCTTTTCCTTTGTTTCTTATCTGCCAGCTCTATGAGGATATTTTCTGCAGAAGCAGACTCTATTTTCTCTAAGTTTCCGCTGTTCGTTTTCTTGATGTCTGATGAGTTACAAGCCCCAATTTTTGTCGACTGAGAATTGACTAAATTGTGTAATTCAGATATTTTATATGTTGCAAAATTAGCAAATTGAGCCATAATTGCATTGGGCTAATATCTACTTCTGGTGTACAATTTTCACACTTACACATTAATAGAGTTGCAGGTGAAAAATTCAAGAGTTTGGGATCGAGCATAAACAGAGGGACATGTTGTTTTGCATCCAGAACGTTCCAATTTATTATTATTCAATGATGCAATAGTCGCCAAATATGAAGAACCAAGGGCGCGCATTTATTATACTTCGAGCACGCCCACCGGTAGATACAATTGGTACATAGGTTAGTTAGAACATTGTGAAACAATGTCATAGGTTAGTAAGAACATTGTGAAACAATGTCGTGCATATTTTGAGACATGAAATAAATGGGTAATGGTATAGAATAAAATAAAAAATCATTATTTTCAGGTATTATATTTTCAACCAAAATTACTATAATAATTTTATTTTTTAGCTTAACTTAAACTTACTTATCTTAATCACTCATTTGGAAAAAACAATATTTTGTAACTTAACAGAAAAGTGACTTGGCTGTTGTGTGGTATTTTTATAGAAAAATACCGAAATTATATTTTCCAGGACAATTTAGATAAACTAATAGATCGTTATATATATTTAGTTAAATATATTACAACACAACTTAAAAACTAATAATCATCTTTACAAGTATAACTACCTGAATTATTTACAAGTATTAACATCGTTATTAACATTAACATAACGTCACAAGAAGATTCACAAACGTGACATTCCTTTGACTGACATTATTCTTAACCGTTGCCCGAATTAATTCGATTGGGTTCAAGTCTGGGAGATAAGGGGCATATAATTCTGGTTTTAAACTCGTTGGACTAAAAGGTATATTGTGTTGTGTCAACCATTTAATTATTTCATTCTTCAAACAATTGGAATTAGGCGCTCGATTTATCTGTACATTGAGATAACTAGCATTATCACAAACTATTACTGAATTATGTGGTACTTTTACTTTTAACTTTTAATTCAATATATAACACCGGAGTGATTCCCACAGATTGGCTCAAATCCATCTTTATCGCAATACCTAAAAAACACAATGCGAGAAAATGCTCAGAATATCTACTAATGAGCCACACTTTTAAAATTTTCCTAAGAATACTTCACAACAGAATTAGAAGCAAATGCGAAGAAGATCTCGAAGATACAGAATTTGGTTTTAAAAATGCTATGGGAACCAGGGAGGCACTTTTTGCGCTTAACACCCTATTACAAAAATGCCGTGACCAAACAAAAGATGTATTTGCATGTTTCGTGGACTTCGAAAAGGCATTCGATAAAGTACAGCATATAAAATTAATGCAAACACTGAAAAATATCGGAATAGATGACAAAGATATTCGTGTCATTAAAAATTTGTACTGGAATCAAACTGCTATCCTAAAAATTGGAGATAACTACACCGATGAAATCTCCATACAACGAGAAGTCAGACAAGGTTGCATTTTGTCGCCAACATTGTTCAATGTTTACTCGGATCAGGTATTTAAAAAGGCACTTGAGAGACAACCATATGGAATAAAAATCAACGGGGAACTACTTAATGTGATTAGATATGCAGACGATACAGTAATTCTGTCAGATAATATTGAAGATCTCCAAATTCTGCTTGATCGTATTCACGAGCTAGGAGGGGAAATGGGCATTAAAATAAACTCAAACAAAACCAAATTTTTAGTGTTTAGTCGTGACCCACATTCCGATGCAAAGCTTCAATTAAACGGAGTTTAAGTTGAGAAAGTTCACAAAATGACATATTTGGGAACTATGATAACGGACCAACTAGATCCAGACATAGAAATAAAACAGAATAGCAATGACTAAAACTACTTTTATGAAAATGAAGTGATTTCTTTGCAATAATCATCTCAGTTTAATACTAAGACAAAGAATGGTTAAATACTATGTTTGGTCCGTACTTTTGTAGAGTGCCGAAGTGTGGACGCTAAAAGTATCGATCATGAACAAAATTGAAGCATTGGAAATGTGGGTTCATAGACAAATGCTGAAGATACCTTGGACATCAAGGAAAACTAATGAAGAAGTGCTAAGGCGAGTCAACAAAGATAGAGAACTCCTAGAGCATGTTAAATATCGAAAAATGTCTTATCTGTAACAATTAGTAAGGCTAAGTCGATATAAAATATTACAACTGACCCTTAAAGGCAAAATAGAGGGCCGTCGTAGAGGTGTAGGAAGAAGACAAGTTTCTTGGTTAAAAACATTCGTGAATGGACTTAGATATCAAATGCAGGACAATTATTCCATATTGCGGATAATTCTGATATGGCACGTGAAGAAGAAGCTAAAGGTCAGTAGATTTATTGTACTGAAAGATACCAAGAATTTCTGATTCTTATTTCACAAAATTGTTATCTTTTTGTACATTTTTTAGTCAGCTGGTTTTTTTTTGCCCTTTTTTTTGTTTTATCAAAATATTTAAATATATTAAATATTATTTCACGAATTTGTCCTGCTATCACGGATCTGCATTTTTTATTTTCCACGATGGCAGACATTATCCAAATCACCAGTCACTTTGCAAATAGACACAATAGAAAAAAACAAACAACGGCATCTGTACATGTACACTTGTTACTGACAAGTAGTTACGCTACTGACAGTAAGCCAGAATAAGGTTTAAAGTGTAAGTGGGCATGTAAGTAAGTAAACGAAATCCAGTTTGTGCGCTGGTTCTTCAGATTTGGCGTCCAGTGTATTGTATTGAGCTAACGTAGAGCTTATGTAGCCCAAATTACAAAATATTTGTGGTACTAAACTAAATATATCAAACATCAAATAAACAAAAAAAATCCAATTTTCTTACAAAGTAAAAATAATAATTTGCTATAACCTTTCGCTGGTATGGCCTACCTGACAATTTAAATCCATTTTAAAAATATCAACTGTGCTATTATGGATACCGCTAATTGCTTAATTTTTTGTCTTAAGGCAATATTCAAGTTTTTGGTTAGGTAGAACGTTGAAATGCAAATTGTATTTCTTGTTTAAAAATTAAGTTTTTCTACTTACAGTTGTGTTTACAGGAAAAACCGTTCAACTTTTAACCTGTATTGTTTAATTGCACCAGCCACTATTAAACGATGTTAACTCTACGGCTGCTAGAGCTAAACTCGAGGCGTTTGAGATGTGGTTGCATAGAAGAATGCTAAACATATCCTGGACAGTAAATGAGTTATTGAAAACTATTTTAATAAGAAAAATTTCATACCTAGGGCATGTTCTTAGAGGAGACCGCTACAGAAACCTTCAGCATATCTTATCATAAAAGCTAAAATCGAGATTCGAAGGGGAACGTTAGGGGAACCTAATATGGTACTGAAAGAAGAAAAGCTCTATATTTGGCTATATTATGTATCTTTATTTCTAGTTAGCTAAACTAACGTATCCACATATTAAAAAAAACTAATTGATAAGGAAAATCTGATAGTATTTTTGGATTCAGCCACAAAAAAAATTAAAAACGAAATTAAAAAGTCTGTAAATGACATATGGTAGGCAATGTTTGATATATTCATTAATATTTTCTTTGTTATTAATAGTCCCTAGTAACAACCCATATCTTTTGTAAACTAGCTGATACAGAAAACCTGATAGCGCACCAAAAAATATTTAAAAAATAAGTTAAAAGTCTATAAATGATATAATGCTACACGATAATTATGTTGATTAATATTTTCTTTGTTTATAGGTGGTCGCTAGTACAAGTACTACAGCTCTTTTCGAATCCAGCGTGTTAAGAATAAAAACACGAAATCTTGACTTGCACTGTACTACTTTCAATTAGGGCAACCGTTTACGCTTTTTGAACTTCACTAAGATGTACCATTTAGTTTAACCAGACAATATTTTGACGTTTACAATAACTTAAATTTTTCACATATATGTATAACAATAAAATAACATTAAGATAACCATAGGTAGGTGGTTGTCACGAGTCTGTATAGCTTATTTATAAATATGCTAACGAAATTTGCTAAATTTATATGCAGTAGATGCATCGTTTCCTACTAAGTTTTAACTCCTCCAAAAAATGTTTCTTAATATTATTCTGAATCTACTTTCTTGTGGTATCTTAAAGTAACTTCTATTTTAATGGAAATAAGCCACAATTGAAGTTTATTGACGTTTCATTTTCCACTACGGCAACGTTCTCAAAATACAAACATTAATAAATTAAACTAATAATTTAATTTTATCTAAATCATTTATATTGACAATTCAGACATGTATTATAAAATGATATTGCCAATATTGCTGAGTTGCGTTCCTGGGACGACTTTATTGTAAGATAGTTCATTCGATTACATGAAATCAACACTTGACAATATCCGTCAAAAAATCATAGTATATGTGATTCGTCTTTAAAAAGACAACCACATACCACTAAAATTCTCCTGTTAGTGATTCCATAGTAAATCATGACGAAAAAACCAGGAAAAAAATCTTATAATACTATCCCGATATGGTAAGTATTTGGTCTTACATTTAGTTAACTCTCAATAAACACCAAGTTCTGAGTTTATATGTATACGAAAATTTTATAGATAATAAAATTCGAATTTAGCCAAATATAAGAAAACTAAAAACGTCTTAGACTATAGTTACTATAAAGATCTTCGAAATGCAGTTACTAACGCAGTCCGTCTGGAGAAGAAGGGTTATTTAAATTATCGGTCTGCTTCTTCGAATAAAAAAGATCTTTGGAAAGCTATGAGGTTATTCAAAATTGTAAATAAACCAGTTATAGAGATCCCTCAGGAGCTTAAAGATCCTATATCTATAAATTATTTTACATCTGTCTTTAGCCCTGTAAATTGTTGTCCTGAGACAACCCAATGGTATCAGTCAAATATTTTCAATACAGATATTATTTTCTCGTTTAAAATGGCCACTATTTCCACATTTCTATAGCCACTTCGCCCAATAAGCATTCTACCGGGACTGTCAAAATTTTTACAAAAAGGTTATCTATAAACAGATATACGATTATATTTTTAGAAATAATGTAGTTACGTATATACAATCAGGCTTTAGAAAAGAGTTTAGTACAACAACCCTGCTTCTTGACTTAACAGATAATATACTTCGATCATTTGATGAAGGAAAAGCAACCTGTCATCTTGCTTGATTTTTCTAAAGCCTTCGACACTATTGATCACGCTCTTTTGTGTGCTAAATTGAAATATTTTGGATTTGATGATACCTCCTTACAGTTTTTCAAATTTTATTTGGTAAATCGTTATCAAAAGGTCATAATCGATAATAATTCATCAGAATTTGCATCAGTCAATTCAGGGGTGCCTCAAGGTTCGGTTCTTGGTCCTCTTCTTTTTTCTATATATATTTCCGACCTGTATAAATCTTTAAATAATCTGAAACTGCACTCTTTTGCAGATGACACACAACTATATTTCTCTTTGAACCTACCTCTGTAAATCAAGCGTCACAAAAATAAATCAGGATTTGGAATCTATTTGTACTTATTCCACTAGACATAATCTTAAACTAAATGCTAAAAAATGTAATTCTTTGTTATATTGTTCAAAAAATTATAAAGCCACTGTTCAGGATAACTTAAAACTAATTATAAAAAATGAACCTCTAAAAAATGTTAATAGTTGCAGAAACTTAGGAGTCATATGACTGTACGCTAAGTTTTCAAAAGCATGTCACGCTGTCAACTGTATAGAAGTAAAGGCATTTTAAAATTTAAATTGCGTAAGTTACTTTGTGAAACTGTGGTAATGTGAATTATTAATTATGGGCTCTTGGTATTTTATCCTTGCTTAGATCAAGTTACGAAATTAAGGTTGCAAAAAATTCAAAATAATTGTTGCAGATTTGTCTTTGGCATAAGAAAATAATGATCTTGTATCATGCAAAATAAAAGAACTTCAATGGTTAACCATAGATAATTTATACAAATATCACCTCGCCTCATTGATATATGGAATTATTTCGTCGTCAAATCCTATTTATTTAAGGAACAAATTAGTATTTCGTAGAGACGTTCATAATCTGGATCTGAGATATCCTCATAGTCTTATGCTGCCAAGATATAGACTAGCTATTTTCCAGCGATCGTTTACCTACAATGCTGTTTTAGTGTTTAATAGTTTAACAAAAATTTTAAGAGGTAAATCTCTTGATTTCATGAAGCGGCATTATAAGAAATTTTTACTACAATCGCAGTAACGTTATTATTATTATATAGTATATTGTTGTCGTTACTATTACCATTAGAAATTTTTTTGGTTTTTATTTATCATTAATATCATTTATCACATAACATCACAAATTATTTTCTTTATATTATTTTTCTAGTAGCCACATGACTATTTCTATCAGTTCAATATTATATTATTATTTATGTCAATTTATAAATCATTTTTTTTTCCATTTTTTACTTATTTCAAACTAACTCTGTAAACTTGAGGTTAAGTGGAGTAGCTCTAGCTAGACTTCGCCTCATGTATCTCGTGTTTGTAAATTTTTACAGACTAAATAAAGGCAATTTATTATTATTATTATTATTATAAAAACATAAAGTTATGTATTTTTTTCCTGGTTTTTTCCGTATTGTTTACTATGGAATCACTAACAGGAGAATTTTACTGCCATCTTTTTAAAGACGAATCACATGCTATGACTTTTTCTGACGGATATTCTCAAGTTAAAGTTGATTTCATAATAATGTTGTCCCAGGAACGCAACTCAGCAATATTGGCAATATCATTTTAAAGTCGTCTACTTTAAAATTTATAATATATGTCTGAATTGTCATTATAAATGATTTAGATAAAATTAAATTATTAGAAGAATTTTTCTCCAAGTAACAAAAAACAAAATGTGTTTAATTTATTAATAATTTATATTTTGATAAAGATTTCCGAAGTGGAAATTGAAACGTCAATAAACTTAGTTTAAACTTCAATTATGGCTTAATCTCATTAAAATAGTAATTAAAAAATGTTTCACAAATTGAAATGAATTATATCTACCATTTTCTGCATATTTATAGACATACATTATTTTGTTATTGTTATTGTTTTGTTATTGAAAAAAGTAAAATTACCTGAAAAAAGCTCTCCTGTTGTCCGCCAATGTCTCCTGTTTTCCAGCTCCACTTCTATAATAATCCAAAGCATTTCTGGGAAGAACTTTAAAAGCGTGCTCCTCAAATTCCAAAACACTGACCAAATCTGACATTTTAACGTACAAGATACTAACCAGATCGAGAAGTACGTAGTACTTTTATTCACGCCGATAGTGGAGCAACTAATGCTGTCTTAAGTAATGACCTGATAGGTCATTTCAAAAGTTTTAGATAAGATATCAAAAAGTCGTTTCAATGTTATGATTTGCGAACGTTAATTGGTAACTATCGAATTTTTATGTACACAATGTGTGTGCAAAGAAGTGGTTAATAATAGAGTGAAAATACAGGGCTTTGACACTTTTTAGTACTCAAAGCGATAGCAAAAAATAATAAATATTTATTTTGCTCTTGGAACAGAAAGTGTTAACGTGTTGCTATTTATTTCGGATGAGATTTACTTTGAGGGAAGATAATATTTGCTTCAAAAAACAAGTGGAACAGTACAATAGACGTTAAACCTTTTATACGGAGTGGAATATAGTTTTAGTTCTCCTTAATAATTAGTTACTGTCATTTTTTTGCCATTTTGCATGTCTGTTAAGTTACTGAAGTATGGTATAGTTCATTTCACGGATTTTGTCGTATGAGCGAAATCCCTAAAAGTACATTCGTTTACAAAATTTTCATCAGTAAACATAAGCACGTGTTGATATTCGCCGTCTTATTCGTCAAGAGGCTATTAAATATAATTTATTACCTTAAGTCAGACAGATTCTCATGTTACAGATCCAAACTTGCCAGCATTTTAAATTCAAATTGTATCGTGTTGATTTTTAAGTTAATATATTGTGTTATATTTATGTTATAGTTATTGTTAAGCTATTTACTGGTCGTGTTATTTTTTAGAGTTTAGTTTAATTGTGATATAATGATTAAATTTCAAGAAATTCTTTCACTAACAGTTTCAAAAGTAAATATTTTTAAAAATCATATGATACATAGGTCGTACATCAGTACGACTCTGGCTTACACGTGGTTCTATTGACGATTGGGAATTTTTAAAATGAATACGGTTTATTATTCCTGTTATTTGCACGCATTCATAATTCAATTGCAGTTGATTTATTTTAATTTAGAAAATGTATTTCTCTCCGCCATTGATAATTTTATTGACAGTTTCATCTTACGTCAGTGGTTTTCAATATCCAATCGGCCAAAATGGGTGAAAGAGACTATAGTGTCCATTTTTATTTGCAGCAGGGGTTCGTGTATCCTTTCAAATTATCATGAAATTTCTTCAATTCTTCTCTGTTTGTTGCTATATTCATCCATCTTGGGCCTTCGAACTTTTTGATGTCGTCTGTCCATTGAATTTATAGTTATCCATGTCTTCGCCTGTTTTCTCAAGCTTTTCACGCGTACGATTATTTGTTGGGATTATTTAGTCCGGAATTGGGTAGAACCCAGTCGAACCGAGATCAATATTCATCTGACATTGAATATCACAATTAAATTAAATATCACAAAAAACACACACGTCGTCGTAATTGAATACAGAAACAAGACAGCGGTCGTGCTCTTCGAGCGACCCGATAACATTGCGAAAGACACGGTTATTTTGATAAATAGTTATATCAACATGAAGTACGAAAAAACGAATCAGTATTAGTGTTTTGTTACGATTCACGTCGGTGCATTCACATATCATTATATTGTAACATTTTTTTAATTAATATATTAAATTAATTTTAATTCCTTTTACCCATGTGGATGATACGTTGATGGTCGTGTTTACGATCAGAAATTTTTATTGCGAAACTACCGAAATATGACTGAAGAATCTACCTACGTATTTATTTAAAGACGCCGGTTTGGTGAATCCTTAGTTAATCCTTTTCCGGGTTCTTTGTCATAAATTCGGTAATTGTCGTCGAACGCCCGTTGTAATGTTTTTCGGGAAAGACCTAATCTAGGAGATTTGATATTTCATCACGTTGGTAGGTAGAAGTATACCGTTATGTTCAATGTTAGTTAGAACTTTTTACCTTCTCAGAAATACATACAACTGGCCTATGATTTTTGAGTGGAAGATACCCTCACCTTTTCTTGGATAGTTTGGTAAAATTTTAGAGGAACCAAGTCACTTACCGGTGGGCATTCGTCGAGTTAAGACGCTTAACTCACATTATCGTATCTGCTACCTTACCGTCTCTGTGCATTTTCTTTATAAGTGTGTATACACTTGTTTATTAGAGTTTTTTTATCTTACACTATATTAGATTAAGTATAGTTGTAAAGCACCTTTAAGGGTAATTAAATTCAGTGTTTAATACCAGTATAGTATTAACTTCAGTGGCTTAATGCAGCAGTCGTCAGGAATTACCGTAAGTTACTATAATCTAAGTATCTCCACTTATCTTGGCGAGTAACATGGTATGGCATCATATCATCTTCCATTATCTGGACGTATCTAACGATCATACATGTCTTCAAATGTAGTTGAGAGTAACTACTGAATTTTGCATTAAATTTAAAGAACAGTCAGTATTTTGTTACGAATCAAATAATCGACTTAACCAAGTGCGGTTTGGTTAGATTTTTATGTTTTCACTTCAGTAACTTTTTTGTATTTTTGTAAATTTAGATTTTATTAATTTTTGTTATCTTTGGTGTTTGTTATAATTTTTTATTCATTTTTTTGCTGTAATATCTCGAGATACGCCAAAGCTTTATGTGTGCATGATTGTGTTATACTTATATCTTTGTAAAGATAGTTTCTAATTATATTTCTGCTTATTTTTATATGTATACCACCATTTCATAGTTGTTGGTGTATTTTTATTACTTGTGTTGCATTCAGCAGCGTCATAATTTTGTTGTTGAATATATTGTTATTGTTTTATGTATGTATTTTATTTGTCGACTCCTAACAAAGTTCCCTGATATAACCATAACTCTGAATATTTGCTTTTTACCTTTAAATATAACTATACCTTTGATCAGTAGAAAGATCAGGCTGATTAAGTTTCGTAGGTAAGTAAGTGTAATACCTTATATATTTATTTTTTGTTTATGTAGAGTGTTGACCAAATTTATTTCATCATTAACTGTTGATATCTTTTCTTGGGTTGGATCTCTGAACCTAAATATCTTTCCTTATCTCTTTTCTTTTCTAAGGTTTCTTAATTTTCTCCTTAAACCCTTAAAAATTAAGTGGGGCCCTGTTCCCTATCTTATCTTATCTTTGGTAATTTTACCCATCTATCTTTTTGTTTATTTCTGTATCTTTTCCAATATATCTTATCGTATCTTTACTTATTTCGTCCGTTGGACCCATTCCTGGTTCCAAAAGCTAGTTTCGAACCCACGACTCGCTCTCCACCAACCATCTGGCTGCCGTCCGCAGTGTCTCCATTGGTGACCTTTCTAGCACCATCCAAAAAAGGTTTCCGAGGTTACAATATTCAGATGAAGTCGACAAGTTCATTTTTTTTCAGATCAATAAAATTGTTGACATTGTAATCTTGACCTAGCTTACGTTCGTTTATCATTCGCAAGTTACTATATTACTTTGAAACCATTGCATTTTATTATCAAATCAGTTGCGAAACTGATGACCTAAGGACCACAACACATGGCAGTACCTATAACAAAAAAATTATATTGATCAATTTGGTGTGTTGATTTATCACTGTTATTTGATGGGGAAAAATGCAGTCCAAACTGAGCAATGGTTCAAAAAGTGTTACCGGAACTCTACTCCATCCATTGCAACCATTAAACTATGGTTCGGTGAATTCAAACGCGGTTGTACTGACACCAATGATGATGAGCGATTCGGAAGGAAAAATGATGCAGATATTCCCGAAAACATCGAAGAAACGCTAAAAATTAGTATGGAAAACGCCAAAGTAAAGTTGCAAGGGATATCTGACACTGACACTCTAAAGATATTAAACTATTATATTAAAGAATTTATCAATCTCGGTGCTGTTTGGCTGTTTAATCGGAATAAGTCGGATTTTTTGCATCGGTCTGTGACAATGGATGAAACATGGATTCATAACTTTACTCCCAAATTAAATTGGCAGTCATCTGAGTGGACTGCATTCGGAGAAATCCGTCCAACGTGACCAAAGACGCAAAAAAACACCAGAAAGTTTATGGCGTCTGTATTTTGGGGCCCGCAATTAATTATTTTCATTAACTATTTGAAACATGGAGACACAATTAACAGTGTTGTAATTTACCACTACATTGATTTATGGGAGCGTTTGAATGTCGAAATCCCAAAGAAAAGGAATCATTTGTTGAAGAAAAAATTGTTGTTTCAACAAGATAATATACCATGTCAAAAGTCGATGAAAACGATGGCAAAAATGCACGAATTGAATGCACAGCTTTGCGTTGTTTCCGCATCCACTGTATAGTCCAGATCTGGGCCCCTGCGATTACCACCTATCTTTCGATCTAAAAAAATGCTCCGTGGCAAGAGATATCGCTCCAATGAGGAAGTAATAGCTGAAACTGAAGCCTTTTTGAATTGAATTAAATTTTGTATTCAACTATAACTGGTTTTACAAGGGCGGTATCGCCCTTAATGTCGTACAAAAATATTGGTAACAGTAGAAGGGAGAATCTGTGATTTTCGGAAAATTTTGACCCCATTTTCGATAATTTCATACAGTACGGCATTCAAAGACATAGTATCGGATCGTTATTTAGATTACTTTTTTGCAGTGCCGTACCTATCGGATGGTACTGGGGTGAGAAATCTATGGCACAACCCTTGATTTTAACCCCCATTCGTTGAGGTCATTGAAAAATGTAGGGCATCAATTTCAAATGCTTACTTGATACGTAAAACAATTTTTGGCCATTATGCCATCTAAAAGTATTTGAGAATAGGATTGTTGTTTTTTCGATAAGATACGAGTAATTATTTCTTATACAACGATCAATTCATATACAACACCATACTTAAAAATGTAATCACATATGGCAGTGAAGTTTTTCCAATGAAACAAAGAACAGAGAAACTGTTGCTAGCAACAGAAATGGACTTCTGGAGAAGAGCAGCAGGCAAATCAAGAAGAGATCGGATACCAAATGAGAGAATACGAGAAATGATGGGAGTCAAGCATACAATAGTTGATGACATAAAAACAAAACAGTTAATATGGTAACTTAGTTGGGATCCCAAAGTCTATCATTGCATTACACATTGCAGTTCTTTTTACACTGTCATAGGCTGCTTTAAAGTGGACGAAGAGATGGTGTGTATCTATGTTATATTCTAGTCACTTTGTGCTGCCTAATTTGATGTGTAATTGACTTTCCAGTAGTAAATCCGCATTGATATTGATCAACAATACAGTCTTTTAAACAATACATTGCCGAAGATTTTATACGCAGATGTTAACAGAGTAATGCCTCTATAGTTCTTATACTCCAGTTGATCACCCTTTTTATGCAAAGGACGTATTCCCTTTAGCCACTCTTCTGGTACCAATTCATTCTGCCATATAAGTACTATTAGTTTATGGATGGCTGCAAAAAGTTGATTACCACCTTTTTTATACATTTCCGAACAGATTTCACCGATTCCTGGGGCTTTATTGTCTTCGAGTTTTAGGATGGCATTTGACACTTCTTCTCTTGTTAGGTCTTCACTGTGTAGTTGACGTTGCAAATTTTGTTGATTTTCTATGTTGTAACCTCCTTCAATATCGTTAATATTTAGATGTTCGCTGAAATGTTGTGCCCATACGTTAAGAACTGAGTTTTTATCATGTAGAATTTCACCGTTAGTGTCTTTACAAATTTTTAATCGTTGTTTAAATTCTCGACGGCTATTACTTAAGGATTTGTAGTATTTCCTCGTTTCATTTTTATCAAATAAACTTTGTATCCCATTGAGAGTGTTCTGTTTGTATTCGTCTATACTCTTCTTTTTTTCTCCGTGTACAACCTGCGTTCTTTCTATTTGTGGCCATTTCGTACTCATGATCAAACCAATGATTTCTTTTTACTGACTTGGTTTTGCCCAATATTTCAACCGATTTCTTTTGCTTTTTCTCCTTCTATTTGCTGTCTGTATACATTTGCAATGTCGAGATCTTTTAGTTTATTAATGTCGATTTTTTCTCTCCTTTTCCCGATCTCCTTTTTTAAATTGGATATTCTCTCTCTGTACAAAAACGTTTGACCAAAATACCCACCCCCTTGAGTGATATGCTTACCTTAGCCACTGTACCTTAGATCTGTGTAGCCACTGTACCGATAAAAATTGACGGCATAATTTCTAAAGTTGTTCTTACATATTGTAGTATTGATTTATATATGATTAATGCTGGGTCAAATGACCCCTTAAAAATGTCCCATGGGCTTGTAGACTATCACTGATAAGAAACAATCTAAAACGGCGATCAAACGAAGCCCATGCATTATTCTCTTTAATCTTATTAACATCTAAAACATTATTTCATTAATTTAGAACTTTTGGAACATTTTTAAAGGACTCACAGTTGTTAATTATATAAAAAAATATTTGTGTCGTATCTCTCAATGTTTAAAACTAACTCCATACCTATTGTATCATAAAAGCTAGAGCTAATAAAATAATATTCCTGTCATATTCATGTTTTTCAACGCAAAATTAATAAGATTTGGCTCAACAAGTGGAGGAAATATTTAGAAAAAATTGTAGCGCAATGTTATAAATAGCAAATAAGACAATAAAATGAAGCTTACGAAGAAGAAAAGCCCTTATTCTTGTTTAAATTTAAAATCGTTAAACTTTATGGTCTTCAAATATCCCTGTACTGACTCATGCCCCATAATCACCCGAGCTAAATGAACAATGCCGACTTTCAACTTTTGTCTTATCATTGCCAGCTCGCGAACAGAATGAAGAGATGATACCTGCGGGTATCCGTTACCGTATTCTTATTCTTCTTTCTCATCTTCTGCATGCTCAGTATTTCGCGGTTCTCTCGGCGATCTAGTGGTCTCTGCTCGGAATTTTAAGTGCAATGGGAAATTAAAGTTTTTTCGATATCTCGCGGCTTGGACTCACTCGACTCGCGTTTGTTTTTGTTATATTGTTATATATGGGACTGGATGGTGCATCAAAGTGGCCGGGAGCTGTAGTGATTTGTCTTGTTCTTGAAAAGTGGTTTTTGCGTTCGCCTTTTTGTTTGTTGGTACATAAATTTTGGTTTTGACTGGTACACTTTCTCAAATTGATTTGGGACAGTTCGTGCACGAATATTTGCATAATTTGTGAAAGAATGTTAGTGAATAATGTAAGTTAAAAGGATTTTAAATAATCTGTTTATTAAATATCAAACTCTTCAAATAAATACATATGATATAAGATTTAAATTTACACATCGCAACTTAATGAAATCACCCAATATTTGTGGGAAGCGATTATTAGAAAGAAATCATTTAAGAAAATAAAAGTGTATTTCTGAATATTGAAGACTCTGCTGCAATAAGGAGTTATGTGTGACTTTTACGGGAGACAACAAAATATGAATAATTCACTTAATATAAAACAAAACAGATCATTTTTTTTTGGAAACTTAATGTCAGTGTATTGAATTGCTGTGTTTTTTTTTATTTATTAACGCATTAACCACTTAATGGTTAATGCGTTAATAATCCTACCCTTAATTTCTACTGATGCTAATTACTGTACTTTAGTGTCACCACTCAAGTGGTCCCCGAGCAGGGGATTAAAATTTCTGGAAATACCAACTTCAGTTTAACAAAGTTGTAAATTTATTTCCACTTTCATTTTGTAATAACTCCGTGCAAGAAAAACGTTATAGAATGCTCTAATAGTTTTAGTGAATATGGAAAACCTGTATTAATAGTAGAATCTCAGAAATTTACTAGATATAAAGAGTTAAAAGGTGGTGAAGTGTGTTGGAGATAAAATTTATACTGTCGGTTCCAAAAACTGGATTATGCGCAGTGAACTAGAACATACCAATGAAAAAAATTTCTAAATAGGCAGATAGTGAGTATTGGTGTTAAACATAAAGCAACCGATGACATTTGAGTCCGCCAGATGCAAAACTTTGTATTTATCGTATAAGTCGAAATGAGTTCTTTGCAAAAAACTGGTAAATTTTGCAAAAAAACCTTAAATTTAATAAATGACACTTTTTTGTGATAGATAAATGCTTTATTAAGTAAAATATCATGATTTTTTTCTTAGAATGTTATTGAGTTTGCTAGGAAAGGAAGAAAAATTTGAAAATACTGATTTTTGCAAGTGAACTATGTAAATACAGATTTTTTGCAACTAAAATTATGATAATAGTCAACCATTAACGATATTAGTGATTCTTGGATTTAGTCTGTTTTCCAAACCTGTGTGTTACAAATAAGGAAGAAAGCATGTGGAAGTAAACTATTTTTATCCAAAGTTCAAAAGGTCTAACAAATTATGTGTATATATTTATATTAATTCCTAAACTCTAAGTTCCTCTGGGTCCTCATCATCAATATGATCATTTTCTGCCATTCAAATTATTATTTGTCTGTACATCAGTATCTATTATTTTATAAAATATGAGATCCGGCTGGTCTCCCCAATTTTCACCAAAATATTTTCCAAGGACAGTGTCTATGGACGGTTTATCTCCTTTCAGTGAACATCCCATCTGTTGTTACTTAGGTTTCAATAAAGAAATGTTTTTCCCTTTTCGTATTATAAACTTGCTGAACCCTATGTCAGAACGATAAAATATTTCCCCTCTTACCGTGGCCATATGATCTTTGTCCTTCGTTAAATATAAATCTTTGCAATGCATTACATTTAATATGCCACTGGAAAGGTTTTTTAACAACAACGTTACTCGTCTTTCTCCAGTCTTTACCAAGTCTCAGCACCTACATTCTGTAAAGCTTTGTGAAATTCAGATCACATGGTAAATACAATCTAGTTGATCGTCCTCTATTATAATGACTCCCTGCACCTTTCAAATGCCCCATAAATGTTTGGAAAGATAATTTTATTGGATCAAATCTATCTTTTGTTGTATCTTCCCCTCTTCTCTCTTTTGGTATATCACTCCGGATAACAAACCTTCTTACAACACGCTCTATTTCTTCAGAACTTAAATCAGTTATTACAAGAAATGCTCTCTTGCATACTCTTAAAAGTCAGCCCTCTACTGTAGGAACAAAATATTTAATTGAAATTCCATGTAGGTTTGTACTTGATCTCTTGGGCTTTCGACCTTCACAAAATTTCAACAAAAAAATATTTTGTTTTAGTTTGTCAGTGGTTGAATACATATTATTATGGAACCGCTAAAAATGTCTCACATCTTTAAATCTTTACAACAATACACTTTCTTCGTATCATTACAGGTGGGAAACCCGGGTAAATCCTTCGGTTTATCCCTAAAAATACTGACCATAAGTCCCGAACCTATCTAGTTAATTGTAGACACCACTTACCTCTTAAGTTTCATTTCATTTCGTTTCCATTTTTCTGTTTGTACAACTCGTTTTCTCCCTTTTCCTTTTTCACATGGTTTAATATACACATGAAGATCCATAATGTGAATTATTTGCAATAAACTTGGTATTATTAGCACTCAAACAACAAACAGTGCACCCGGTCGCATGTGCACATATGCACGTGTGACGTGTCACGTGACTCAAACAATGTAAGCGATTGGCCAATCGCAATTACACAGTTATGCAACTGGCATAGGCTCACAAATACAGATTTTTGCATCTGACTCAAGATATCTGATGTCTATTTCTTAGCAAATACCTGACTTTGCAGCTGAATTTCTACATCAGAAGATAGCTATAACATGTAACAAATAACTGTCAGCTGAACCTTAATTTTTACAATTTTTGCAAATACAGAGTTTTGCATCTAGTGGACTGATTTGTGAGAAGTCTTGCAAGGTAATACATTATGTTTTAAGAGAAAATTCTGCCCAGTTAAGTACCTACTTTAACAGTCAAAGACATTCACTATATTCGTAACATCATTTATAAGAACAGAAGAACAACTTTACCGGTTTTACCAAAAAGTAGAACAGACGCAATTGCGTCTATAAGAACAATGACTATTAAGACAATAAAAGATGAAAACTTCTTTTTTATTCCCGACGACTTGAAGAAATGATCGCATTTTCGTGTCTAACAAATGTTACCCTTTTTTGCAAAAGTTGCAAATTGATCGTATTTTCGTGTCTAACAAATGTTACTCTTTTTTGCAAAAGTAGCAAATTATATATATATATATATATATATATATATATATATATATATATATATATATATATATATATATATATATATATATATACATATTATCGATGCTACATTCAGCTACTGTCCAGATCATTTCTTGTAATTGTTCACTCTGCATATATTGGAAAATGGATATTATATTTCACTTGCTCTTTGTTAACAACCAAATAAAAATAAATGTTCTTACAAAAATCTTTTTAAACTTTTGCAAATGAAATGCTTAATTATAGTTTATTCGTCTTCCGGGTTTGGACCGTGTCATTTGTGAGTGACCCAAAAGTGGGTTCATCTCGACGTTTCGCTACAATTGTATGTAGCTTCTTCAGGAGAACAAAAAAGAAAAAGAAAACAAAAGACAGGAAGATGGGTAGTTAGCAACGGTAACTCAGTTACTCAACGCAACCAGAGGCGAATACTAACTACCAAGATGGGCATTTGGTCACAGTAACTCAACTACTTAACGCAGCCAGAAGAAGAAGCTTGGTTTTCACCTCTGGCTGCGTTAAGTAGTTGAGTTACTGTGACCAAATGCCCATCTTGGTAGTTAGTATTCGCCTCTGGTTGCGTTGAGTAACTGAGTTACCGTTGCTAACTACCCATCTTCCTGTCTTTTGTTTTCTTTTTCTTTTTTGTTCTCCTGAAGAAGCTACATACAATTGTAGCGAAACGTCGAGATGAACCCACTTTTGGGTCACTCACAAATGACACGGTCCAAACCCGGAAGACGAATAAACTATAATTCTGACTCTGGCCGTGGAAGCCTACGATTTCATTTGAAATGCTTAAGTTTGGGATTAAATCTGAACCTAGAATTTATTGTGGCAGACTTTGAAATAGCCATTCACAATTCCATAAGAACAGTGTTCCCAAATTCCAAAATAGTAGGCGGCAGTTTTCATTTGAAAGAAGCATGGTTCGGCAAAATTCAAAATCTGGACATTATATGTAAACATTAACAAGTAAAAAAAAGCTGGACAAAAAAATTCAAGAATGTGAGATGGATTTAGATGGGAAGATCACAGTGGAGTGGAGGGTGTGTTTGGCTTGATGCTCCGTAGCGAGGACAATTGGCACTTTGTTATTGGTAGGGTTACGAGAGATAGCGAAGAACAAGGAGATAATTTAGAGTAGAGTAGAGTGGAGTATGTAGAGTAAGATTGTAATAATACAACAGTAGAGTAGATAAGACAGACAGATTTTGCACATGGTTTCACTATAAAAATAGGTCAAATAAATAAAAATGAAGAAAAAAAAACTTCTACGCTTATTTTGTCTTTCACTATTTGATATTTGACAATATCATCGACAAATACATATGCATAATCAATAAACTTTCTTATTACTAGTCTGTGTTGAACATATTCTATAACGTCTACCAAGTAGCCAAAGCCAACGGTAGCAAATGCAGGTATATACGAACTATTTTTATAATAACTAATATGCATAATAAACCATAGGAATAGACTGTGGTGCAAAAAATTAACGAAGGTTCTGCAGATGTAAACTTGTTTGGTATTTATATTTTAATGAATGTTCCATGCACAGTATTGTATTCAGCCGATCAGAATATAAATTAATTTTATTAAATCGAATTTATATGGCATTCAAAATCGTGTTCAAAAAAGATTATTATAAAATAAAGAATTTTTAACGTGTATTTGTTTATTAATTGGCGCTTTTGCAGCCAATTTGCAGGTGACTTGTTGGCCTCTATCTTGTAGACAAATAGCCTTGTTTTGAGGTTAAAATTCTGAGGGTGATGTACCCTCGGTTTGATATCAAAGACTTATTTTTGTTTATTGATGAAGTTAATTGTAAATACGACTTTCTATTAATCCGTTATTTCGTTAATCCAATTTCCGTTGGCGTGTTTAAGGTGTGTAAAGGGATAGGTGTATACTGCCAGATACTGTTGGCACACACTCTCCTACTTAATTCATATCTTTACGTTTAAGTTGGTTATACAAACCGCTAACCTGGGAGTCCACTGGAGATTGGGCAACCAACCCTCAGTGGAAGGTGAATAGAATAGAATAGAATTTATTTAGTCAATATACAAAAATAGTTTTGTTTTTGACGTTAAAGGAATAGTGAAAATTTTTACATACATATAAATTTACACATACATATTTACATATAAAATTTTTGCGAATTTAAACATTACAAACAGATATTTAATATTAACAATTTAAGAAACGACAAACACACTAAATAAAAATATGAACACATGAAGTAATCATCATAATAGGCAAATACCCTGACTAAACTAGTACAATTGTGTAAAAGCTGTACTTAGGTACTCCGTTTTTGAATAGAGACAATGTTTCAAAACGTGTGATTTGATTTTTAGCTTAAACGATAACAAGTTAAGACTTTTTACTTCATGTGGCAAAATTAAAAACAAACCAACGTCAGTCTAATTTTTTATGCTCTTTGTCAATCTAAAACGTTGAGCTCTAATAGCATCTCTAGATTTTGTATCGTGATCATGGAAGTTGGAGTTTATGTTAAACTTACCTTTGTTAGCATGACTTTCAATCAGCGTTTCATATATACATATATATATATATATATATATATATATATATATATATATATATATATATATATATATATATATATATATATATAGAGTGAAAGTAGTGGCATAATACCTAAATCCAGAAATAAAGGTTTACAATGTCCCCTATACTCTGCTCTTGCAAGTATCCTCACTACTCTTTTTTTAGTTTAAAAATTCGATCTGCGTGAGAAGAATTACCCCAAACAGTTATTCCGTACTGTAAATGGCTATGGAATAGTGCAAAGTAGCACATTCTAAGGGTACTTTTAGAAATCATATAAACTAAGTTGCGTATTAAAAATATACTTGTGGCAAGTCTAGAACTTAAGTAATCTGTATGAGCGCTCCAATCCAAATTATCATCTAGAAAGATTCCTAATAGTTTAACACTATTTCTTGAGATATACTTCTAATGGGAACTAAAAATCAACTTCTGATTTCTCTCTTCATTTAGCCCATTATGTACAAACCAGTTTTTTGCTTTCTGGGTATCACTATCTATTTTAATTTTTAAATTATGCTGATTAATATCAGTATTAATGAGAGTTGTATTATATGCGAAGCAAGCACATTTTATAGGAAAAGTATAGTGAAATAAATCGTTCAGATAAATAAGAAACAAAGTAGGTCCTAATTTGAACCTTGAGGGACCCCATAAACTCAGAATAGCTTTTATTAAGAAAAACTGGTTAAATGTGTTAAGTATGATCTAAATAGATTAAGAGTGTTTCCCCTAATACCGTATTTATGCATTTTTTCCAAGAGTAATTCATGCGAAACACAGTCAAAAGCTTTGGATAAGTCACACAATATCAAAGACACAAAATGACCCTCCAAGCCATCAACTATATCTCATAATTTTCTGTATAGCTAGTGTAGTGCTACATTTTTTTCTAGAGCCATATTGATTACAGTAAAGTATTTTGTGTTTTTCTAGATATTCTATCAAACGAACATTTAGAATACGCTCAAAAATTTTGCTGAAAATGGGAATGATTGAGATGGAACGATAATTTACAAGTTCATCCAAAACTCCCTTTTTGAACACTCTTAGCATTTTTGTTAAATACATCTGGCAAAATCCCTTCCGTAAGACAATTATTATAAAGTATAATTAATTTGTCCATAACTATATCAATTGTTTCCACAATTATTTTTTTGTTTAAGAAATAAAAATCCGTGCAGTGAGAATTTTTCAATCTATGCAAAAAATTCCTCATTTCAGTGGCACTAACGGGAAATAAAAATAAAGACTTGCAACGAGAGTGTACATCTTTCAAAACATCTATGACTACATTTTCATTTATATAATTAAAAGAACTTCTAACATGTTTATTCTAATATAAAGTTGTTAGTTTATTGTTTTTGTTGGTTAGGACTTTTGTAGTAAACATAAGTGCGGTGTTCAGTAGATTTATACCTCTATAATTGTTGGGGTCCTCTTTATCTCCTTTCTTGAACATTGGTATCATTATGCTGTTTCTCCATGCGTCTGGTATCTTGCAGTGCATTATTTGTTGTTGTATCAGTTTTGTCATCTCTTAAGGTTATACTTTCTACTCCGTGTTTAAGAAGCTCGTTGGTTATTCCGTCTGGTCCAAGTGACACTATTTCTGTCTTAACTGATTTCTATTTTGTGTCTTAATTCAGGTACGTTATTGTATTGATTATTATTTTCCTTTTCTTTAAACAGTTCCGTCAGGTATCTTTGCCATTCGTTTACTGGTATGTTACTGTATTCCTTCAATTCTGCTATTTTTTTCTGTTGGTTTCTTATGAATCTCCATATTTTTTTTTGTGTACCGTAGAAGTCGCTTTCCATCCTTTTTGTAAACTATTCCCAGTGTTCATTTTTTGTTCTTCTTACCAACTCCTTTGTCTCATTTCGTATTCTTCTATAGGTCTCTCGGGATTCTGGAGTATTTGATGTTTTGTACTTCGTGAAGGGCTCTCGTTTCTCTTTACATTTTTCTTTTGTTTATTTTCTGAACCATGGTGTATTGTTGTTGTTTCTTTTGTTCAGTATGACTTTGCGTTTTCCTAGAGCTTCTGTTGCTGCTTCTTCAATGTTGTTTTTAATTTTATCCCAGCTCGCGTTTATATCTTCGATTTCGTCTATTTGTTTCAGCTGTATCTTCCGTGCTAGCCTCCTTTGGTACATTTCTCGTAGAGTCGTTCCACAGTGATTCTACATTGAATTTTTCCTCGGTGATTTTCTGTAGAAAATGTTTTGGTGTTAGTTTCATTCTTATTTTTGCTAGTACTAGTTTGTGTTCACTCCCTGCATCTGCTGAGTTTAAAGTTCGGATATCTAGAATCTGCTTTGGGTGGATTTTTCCATTAGTGACTATAAAATCAATCATAGATGTGTGCCCCTGGAGTTTTCAAATGTATATTTATACTGGAGCTTATGGTCGAAAAATGTATTATTGATTCTCAGTTCACTATAAGCACAGATATTCGCCATGAGTTCTCCATTCGCGTTGACATGGTTTTTATTAAATCTTTGTTTTACTTCTGGAACTATTTCATTTTCGATTCGTGCATTAAAGTCAGTCAATTAAGGGTTCTTCATGAGGTATTTCATCCAGGATGGTTTGCAATTGTTCGTAGAATGCCTCTCGTTTCTCCTTAGGTTTACAGTCCTCGGGGCTATAGATAGATATGTCATTTAATTGTTGGTGGTCCATTGTGATATTCATATATATTATTCTTTAGGAGATATAACGTTGTCTTTAAATTATTTATGGACAAATATACCTACGCCTGCTCGTGATCGTTCTTCTTTCTCTACTCCACTGTACCTATGCTAGAAAATATTGGTTATAATCTCTTTGGCCTTTACCTTTCTTCTTGGTTTCTTGGATTGCACAAATGTGTTGACTATGTTTTTATTTATCAGTTCTTTTATTATTTTTTGGTCTTTGTTATTGAAATAAGTAATGTTCCATATTGCTAATCTGATTGTGGGCTTCTTTTTCCTTTTCTTTACGTGGTTCGCCATCTTAGGTTCCATCTGGTTCAGAGGCTTTATATCGGTTCTTTGAGCCATGTTTTCTTTTACAATGGGTAGGATGCTGACCTGGCCCATTAATCCTTCTCTTTTACCTAGACTTGGGACTGGCTGTGGGCATAACCGCTCCTTTTGAGCTACTCAATCCACCCAGTTCTTGCGCTCATAACCCCCAGGCAGAGTTGGTTAATACCCAATAAACATAATAAATCAACATTTATTTCACGAAATTATAAAAATTATTGTTAAAAATATAAACATATAGACTACTCGTATAGTAATTAATATAGACCAATTCATTACATTCATTAATTAATGAAAGCCATTTTAGTTTAATATAGATTACAATTCTAATGAAATAACTATTCCCAATTATTTTTTTATATTCTTTTTCTTATCTCAAAGCAATCTCAATAACTTTATTCAACCAATACTAATTCGAGTCCCGACATCTTCATCAAACTCATCATTATTCTACAATGCCGATAGGAATTCTCCTGCTTTTCTTTTGATAAAGAATGTGATAATAAGAGATAGTTAATGAGATAATACACTCTTGTTGAATCATGCATGTTAGATTTTACCGATATGACAATTTTAAGATTATACATGTTGATTTAAAAATTAAAATATGAAGAAACAAACTCTTTATATTACAAATATAGTGCGAGCACGAAAAATTCTGTAGACATTTTTTAAAAACAGAATATTTATCCGAGCATCTCCCTTCTTCTTTGAGTACTGTTTCCTTTAATCAACTTGGTAATCATCAAATCAAAGCTATTAGTATCTTCAAAGTTCTAAATAGATGGATTGGAGTGGTGTTGAACCATTCGTGCAGTTTTTAACCAGGAATGTCTTCTCCTTCCTATTGATCTTCTTTCGCTAATTGCTAATGCCAGAGGCATCACGTAAGAAGAAGAAGAAGAACAGACTCTCTATTGGTTTCTCAATTGAGGGGTCTAGAAGAAAAACCAGCAATCTCCACTTTGGCAAAATTTTCAGGAAATATAAATGTTTAATAAAATTTTAGCGTTTCATTAAATTTTTATTTTTTTTGTTATTTATATTTATTTGTACATTGGCTTTAGTTATTCACAAAATTAACCTAATTATTTCATTAAATTTTAAGCAATTATCAATTTCAGTTTGAAGATTTCTGGTTTTGCTTCAAACACTTGGAGATTGCCGATTTTGCAACAGAAAAAACAATAATATGATTGCAAAAAATACACATCCTCCTTGAAACTAAATTTTTATTGAAAAAATCTTAAAACAACTATTTATGGAACAAAAAAGATTTAAACAACCAAATCTAACATTTCATCACAAGCATCAGCTTCTTCTTCACTATGTTCAATATCTCCTTCATTTTCTTCAGAATCACTAACGTTTTCTAGCATATCATTATTCTTGTTTAGACCGTTATTTTAAAACTCAAGATTTTCTACTATTCAAGTTTTTTACTATTCTGCAAAATTTTTTGTTAGGATTTATTAACGTCCCAAAGTTTTAAGGGGTTAACTTTAATAGCCCCCAATTCAATAATATCAGGATAAATCATCCTGATATATTTTCCAGC
The DNA here is from genome assembly GCF_040954645.1 of Diabrotica undecimpunctata. NCBI lineage: Eukaryota > Metazoa > Arthropoda > Insecta > Coleoptera > Chrysomelidae > Diabrotica > Diabrotica undecimpunctata. The sequence goes on from NC_092805.1 coordinate 13,987,268, forward strand.
CTTACAAACACTTTTTGGTTTTCCAATATCGCTTCGATAGTGCGGCTCTCCCCGTACCAAAACGTTTAATCCATTTTTAGTCTTGGTTAAAATAATACGTTTAATAATTGAAAACTTAAAGTGTTCGTGTTCGATTCTGCCAAAAACGCGATCGCTAGGAAGAAATGAGTGACATGTGACTGCGGGTATATAAGTTCAATAGAATGGCAAATTTGTGGGGCAATTTTTATTTTGACCACCGCATCCATCGGAGACCAATCTCTAAGTTTTAAGCCTTCCAAATTGGTTTCATTAAGTCGATGAAATAAAGCGGAACTTACCTCACTGGATCCTTTATAAAACTCATTTTCGGTCCTTGTACACATGCAAGTTTTTTCTTTGGTTTGCTTATTTTTTGATGATCCTTGTACAAAGCAAAGGTTATAAATATATAACTGTCGGATATAGTAAGCGTTTTGATACGAGACCTTTGGCAGTAGCTGATTTTTTTGACAGTCGAAGCTTATTGCAATTAAATCATCTTTAGTCTCTCGTTGCAGTAAATAAAAAGTCTGCTCTTAGTTGATGAACGAGTTTGTTGATAAATAGGTCTTTTTATGCGCATAATTTGTTTCAACTTTGATTTGCTCATCAAATGACAAACATGTAATATATCCGTTCGTGGTATTCCAAACCCAAAGTTGAAACATTTGTTAAAAATATTTCGAAAATAATAATCTTTAACTTTAAGATTGTCTGTTACCTTGTTATTATAGATGCTTTGCGTTTTTCTTATATTCAACTCAGATAAAAGATACCGCGCAATAATTGTTGCGTTTCTTGTGTAGTGAGCTTCTACACACTTGAATTTTTAAATAAAATTCATCACCGACTCTTTTCTACTTTTAAACTTAAAGCTGATTTCGTCCCCTCCTCTGGAAAAACCATGGGGATTGACCCGTCATAAGTTAATTTTTCATAACGTCTTGAAAACTATGTTTCTTAATATGCAAAATATTTAAAAATGTTGCTTGACAAACGGAAAGCAAAATACCATTTTGCGTTCTAAGTAAACATTTAACTGTGGATGTTTTAGGGGCATGACGGTCATTTTTTGGGCGTCTTCTTTTACAAGGTGTAACCATTGATGGGTGGTTTATAATCAATAGTGTAACTTTACAAAATCTAGTAAGAAATGCATCCTGGATTTGTTTATTTCGTGAGGCATAAAAATTATTGTCAAAATCAGCAAGATCTGCCATTTTTGGTTGCATTTAGGGAAATCTGGAAGTCCCGCTGGTGCATATCTGTAAAAAACAAAAAATATAGCGGTAACTATTTCGTGTTGTTTTCAGTTAAATATTAAATAAAAAAGTGGCAAATCTAATAAAGCAAAGATTGTACATTATATTTTACATTTATAAAACATTATATTTTACAAAAAAAAATCGTTTTATTTTCTTTTCAAAAAAAGGAAATTACTTTGTCCTTATTTATTTTAGTTTCCCTCTAGTTTCGGGTATCTAAATTGATGAGCATATCGTAGGAAATTATGTAAATATTATACAGATGGTATTCACTAGGCTGGGTTTCCCCGATCGAGAATATGCAGTGTAAAGGCGGGTACACATATGCGAGCAGAACTGTTCTGAACCGTGGATGAACCGCTTGCGAGCTGTTCGTTCGTTGCTCGTCAGGAACCGCGGCCTGTCGGTTTTTGGGACGAACACAAAGAATATTCGCAGTTAAATTTGAACGGTGTTCGAGACTATAAACTGTTTCTGCTAAGTGTGCGATGAGATCATTCGGTTAAACAAAATTGCTGAACGAGCGCGGCTTATTCAAAAGTAACGAGAGAAATTAATAACAGATAATGTAAACAAAATACCGAAATGTTTAGAATAACGAAGTAAATTAATTCTTGGTTTGTTATTAGATACTTAGGGTATTGGATAGCCTGAACATAAACATATTTTCAACGAACTCTTCGCGAACAGCTCACGAGCAGTTCGCAAACAGTTCGGCTCGCATATGTGTACCCACCTTTAGATATGCCTCACCCTCAGTTGTTATTTTGGTTTCGTGTGAAATATGTCTGATAATATAGTGATTTCGCGAGAACTATACCTAGCAGTTAATTATTTTATTCATCAATTTGCGTACCTATTTTTAAGGTTAGTAGGTCTTTTATTAATTTTTGACATTGAAACTTAGGACAATTATTTCAGTGATGGGTCCTTATAAAAGAGAAATTCAACGTCTAACTACTCTATATGAAGGAGTAACTTCGGATGTAGAAAATGATTCCGATGCTGATTCTGAGCAAGAGGATATCCCGGAAGCAACACCAACGATTGAAGAACAAACAATTAATGAAGAACAATCTGACAGGAGATTATATTATTATGCGAAGAATGGAATGGAATGAGTCCCATTGAATCGTGGGATCTTCTAATGCAAAATATTATTGAACTTTTAGTAGAATACACAAATATTTATATTAGAGAGATATCTGGAAGATACAAAAATCAAAACGACGTCAAACTTACATCTGTTCCGGAAATGAGAGCTTTTATTGGTTTGTTATATTTAACAGTTTTGGATCACGGCTCTCGACAAAAATTAGAAGAATTTTGGGCAGACGATGGAATGGGATCAAAAATATTTGTAGCGACCATGGCACGAAGACGAGTTAGATTTTTGTTAAAAGTAATATGTTTTGATAGTAAACAAATCAGACTCAAAATCGATAAACTAACTCCGATAAGAAAGATTTTTGAAACATTTATAAAAAACAGTCAATCTTGTTATACCGTTGCTGACTATGTAACTCTTGATGAGATGTTTTTTGGTTTTTGTGTCGACGCAAAAACATTTTACACTAATAATATGGAAATATATGCTGTTCAACAACCTGCTGAACCCTATAAAGTAGATAATTCATGTGCAGCAGTTACTACAAGGATGTGTGAACCTCTCTATGGAGCAGGAAGAAATATTACGATGGATCGCTGGTTTGTTACTTGCAACCTTGTTATCCAACTGAAAAGAGAACACAGGTAACGGTTGTGGGTACAATTCAGTCCCAAAGAAAAGGATTGCCCCCAATTATGACCAATGTAAAAGACCGCCCTGCAGATTCCTCTGTTTTTGGTTTTGGTGCACATGTGCTGCTGACATTGCATGTACCAAAAAAGAATAAAAATGTTTTACTAGTTTTATACTTTTATCACACTGATGCAGTAGACGAAACTAGCAAGAAGCTAGAGATGATTTTATTTTATAATGATACGAAATGTGGGGTAGATATTACAGATAAAATGGTGTCTTACGATCTTACAATCTTACGATGTGTCTAGAAATACTAAACACAATTTATTAAAACGTTAGTAGGAGACCTAATAAAAAGTTATTTGGAATCAAGTGCTACAACGTCATGATTACATTCTAACATTCGACAAGCTGTTATTAAATACTCTGGAATGCCGACACATAATCCACTATCAGTTAAAAGAGGGCATTGCAAATACTGCAAGAAACGGAAAACCCGATATTTTTGCACATTTTGCAAATGTTGGTTATGCATGGATCATATCGTAGCCTGCTGTGAGGAGTGTATTCAGCAAAAAACCTCAGAAACTATCCGCGTGATTAATTTTCTTGTATTTTCTATGTCATAGAGTTTTACTGAACTCTTTGTGTATTTTAATATAGTTTCATTATTGTTTTGATCAATTTTTGTAAAATAGAAGAACAGTTTGATTTTTTGTAAGTGTGGTAAGCTGTCAAAATTATTATGTCAAATATATCACTTATTTTTGATCTACTTTAATTTAATACAAGATAGGCATAAACAAACAAAATATTTCCATCAGATGGAAGAAATCTCTATCCTCCTATAAGTACAAGTACAAATAAAAATATTGTGTTTCAAAAATACTAATTAAAAGAAAATCAAAATATAGCCTTATTTGTAGTCCTAATATAGCACCGTCGTGCGGTGTTGTTATTATTTAGGCGTCGTCGATCGGAGTGTTAAGAGAAGAAATGTATTATAAAAAAGAAGAACAAAAATCTCTGGATACTTTTTAGACTGACTATAAGCACATACGGGATACAAAAAGAGGAAATATTTTTTTAATAAATAAAATGTTTGATGTGTCATCTGAAGTTTTTCGGATTAACATGTTTTGAAAACGCTACCACTGGCGATAAGCCACTCCTGATATTACAAATCAAGATTAACTGTTTCGATATATAGAACAGACGTCACAGCAAAATATCGAATAAAATGCAAATCTAGAAGTAGAATTGCATTTGTTCAGGTGGGCGAGCGCGTTACATAACCTAATAGAGGTATTTATTACCTAGTTCGGTCGTTTATAAGATTTCTTTCTGTCAATAAATACGTCTATTAGAAGGATGTTTAAATCACTGTGGGAAAGGAAGGATTTAAGTATGTTTGTACAACGACGATTTACAGTTACTTGGAGAAATCTGCCCTATATTCCATTGTAAATCGTGTTAACGACACGTTCTTGTGTAAGCATTTAGAAATATAATAGCAAAACCCCTCAATCAGCCTTATTAAAAACTGTGATATATTTTATTAGTCTCGATATTTATTGATGATAGTCAAACATGCAAGAAAGAAAGAAATAAACGTAAAAATTTATCTAAAAACTCCTCAATAAAAGGTATATAATTAAAACACCCTATCGGGCTACATCACAGAACATTTTCGGAATTAATATTCCATCATCAGTTTATAACCAATTTAATTAAAGAAAGCACGAAATTTTAAATTTTTACCAAGGTTAATACAAAATGTGGTTAATACTTACTGGATGTACATGTTTTGAGCCCCTAAATGGCTCTAAACTAAATTTTTTGTGATACATGGTATACAGCCTGCTACAGAATCTTGGTTCCCTTGTGAAACATAAAAGTACTCAAACGCTCATACGATACTCGTTGATCTTGAGTAAGATAAGGTGCCTCGAAAATTTGATGCTGGATAAGGAATATGAGATAAATGTCATGACTGAACAATATCAGAGAGTGGTTTACTTGCTCTTTTTAGAGCAGCAATGAACTAGCTCAAATATTCATTCTGTGATATTTTCCACAAGGTTTTTTATGTATAGATAATATACTCGTATTTTCTATAATAAGCTCATAGAAAAAACAACTGCAGTCAACGCTGAATTGCACATTGTATTCGGGGACCTTCGAAAGGCCTATGATAGTGTCCCAGTTAACAACCTGTGGAAAGTAATGGAAAATCACGGAGTAAGTAACACCTATATAAATGTCGTAAAATAATTTTAAGGAACGACAATGCATGTAGAATAAAAGTCGAACAAAACTACTCAGAACCGTTTAGAATCGATAAAGGACTTCGATAAGTATTATACCTATTCCAAATAAGAATAACCGAAAAGAGCAGAAACACATATATCACAGAAAGTGATAGAGTCGAAGAAAGCTGAGCAAAAATTGTAACGTATATTTTACCTACCACATTGGGTATTACTATTGGGATTTGAAAATTGGGGACAGAAATTATTGGGGTAAATTTAAACACAAAAGTTACCTTGATTTCACTAAAATTTCTGGGGGTGGAAACTAGACTTCACTGGAATTTCTGGGTGTAGAACTGGGCTTAAACTTTCTGTCACACTGACAAATTCATCTCCATACTATGAAAAGGTATTCTGAAACGGCTTCTTAGGGACATAAAAAGGTTGAAATTGGGGCACTGGAACATACGGAACATGTAGATATCTTTCAAAATCTCACTTAAAACTGTAACTGAACCATTAACTGCCACAATACACTACATATTTTCCATGAAAAGGGACGAAAAATAAGAAACATTACAAATTTGACGTAAAATTTGGACTAACGCTGAAGTCCACCGCTCGTGACAACGCCTCAGCGAGAGTCAATTATCTTTCTGGTAAAACCTTCTCAGCGATCTAAATGGATGTTTATTTGAAACCTATATATCGAGCGGCTTAACGATCAAAGAAAAATACCAAAGAACTACGCGTCTGTGATATATAAGCAAACTCTAAAAATGTGTTTATATTAACTCGGCGACGCAAAGAGGAATTGAAAGAATATTCTTCGCTGTTTTAATACATCTACGAAGGGATTTCAATATATACCAAGGAATTTAAAAATGCTACAAAATTAAGTCTAATATCTTAGCCTCGGCCAAGGAAGTTCTTGGTGAAAGAAATATAAATAAAAATAAATCGTTCCCAAGGCGAAGAACTCCATGGTTTTGTACAGAAGTGAAGGAAAAATGTAAAGAAAAGAAAAAAGCTTACCTGAAATACATGTGTTGTAAAAACAACCTATTTATAATATTTTAATCGTAATATAGATATTTTGTCAACTTGTGAACTCATATCGTCAGCTCTCGTATTAATGTGTTTGCGACCCTCTCCACCATAATCTCTCCCCACTCCGCGTTATATAACTTAGGACGGTGCCAATTTGCCTCTCGGCAAGTAAGGACCGGGTGTGTTGTCCCGAGAAGTGCGTGAGTCACAGATGCGCTAACATGAACCGGTGTTTTGTGTTAAACCGTAAACCGTATACCAAATTTTGTTTCTCTCAATACTCTGTATCTTTATTATGATGTACAGCTAATGATATTTGTATAACTCTTTTTAGTATTATCAGAATTGCGATAATTATCAATGTAGAATCAGCCCTTAAGTTCACTATAAATAAATCGAAGGAAAAATACGTCTTAAGTATTTTATTGCTTCAGTGGTCCTTGATAAATATTTTGAAGCAATTAGGTGTTCAACTACGCCTCTCTGAAATGTGGAAGGTTTGGTAATAAATTTATCCTCTCCAAAATGTCAACCAAAACACAAGAGGCATACCATAAATACAAGACAATTTGAAACGAAACACATGCACTTGTAAGAAAAATAAAAAATGATCACTGGGAATGCTTTTCGAAAGAAATGGTACATGATTTTTACGGTCTGAAGAATGGAGAACAATCGAACTAATTCTGCTATTCAAAAAAGGAGATAAAAACAGCCAGAAAACTACAGAGGTATAAACTTGTTAAATACTACCCTAAAACTTACAACTAAAATTTTACAAATACTAATAAATCAGAGGATAAATTTAGCAGATGAACAACAGGGTTTTCGTAGTGGAAAATCGTGTACTGAGAAATCACTAGAGTATAATAGACCAGCATTTCTGTGTCTGATTGACCTAAAAAAATCGTTTGACAGAGTAAGACTCAAAGATTTAATCCATCTTCTGTGTAATAGAGAAGTTTTCCTAAACATTACCAAAACTATCAAAAACATCTACCAAAACAACAAAATGGAAGTCAGAATAGATGAACAACTTACAGAATCTATAGAAATAGGAAGCGGAATAAGACAGGAGATTGAGCCCCATGCTCTTCAATTTAATCATGGATGAAATCGTCAAAAGCGTTAACAAAGAAAGAGGATACAGAATGGAAAACAAAGGAATCAAAATACTCTGTTACGCAGACGACGCAATATTGATAGCCCAAGATGAAGATAGTCTGCAAAGACTGGTCCACAGGTTTAAAATAAGAGCAAAAGAATTTAATATGACAATTTCTTCTTAGAAAACTAAAACAATAGTAGTCAGCAAAAAACCAACCAGATGTAAAATAGAAATTGATGACATCAGTATCGAACAAGTAATGGAAATAAAATACCTGGGAATTACACTGTCCAGCTATGGAGACCTGGACAAAGAAGTGAGAGATCAAGTACAAAAAGCAAATAGACTGGCAGGATGCCTTAATAACACTTATGGCGAAATAGACACATTAATACTGAGATGAAGTCAAGAATTTATAAAGCCAGTGTAAGACCAATAATGACATATGCCTCAGAAACAAGACTACTAGAAACGGCAGAGATGAGTGTACTGAAAAGAATTACAGGATATACGCTGAGAGATCGAAAGAGAAATGAAGATAGAAGAAAATGTAAAGTACATTGTAAAATGAATGGACACAAAATATGAAAAAAAAAGACTGGAATAACCACATAAGCAGAATGTAGGAGACCCGTGTCGTCAAAATAGCAAGAGATAAAGTCACCAATCGGCAAAAGAAGTATCGGAGAATGGCGCAAAATATGGAGTGACAATCTTCCACAGAGGTAGTAATTTGCCAATGAACAAGCCGAATTGCTTATAAAGAGGAAGAAGAAGAAAAAGAAGACTTTTATTCCGTATTTATTAGGTTTGCTGGCCATGTAAATGCGGAATAGATATTTTTCACTAAAACTCACGAGCTGCTCATCAATTGTATAGTTCTCATGGGGCGTGTAGTATAGCTTGCAATTATTTATAAAATGTCCTATATTTGGCGATTATGGGTAAATTTGTCAACCAATTTTCTAGCAGTCCTGTCTGTTTTGTCGTCAACCCTTACGCAAAGAGCTAAAAACTGAAATCTTTGTTGACGCATGGTTGCCCGATATAGTCCATTGTCATATTTTATTGACCAAAGCTCATTTAAATTACAATTTGAGACTCGTAATGCACCAGCGAGATACAACAAACCAATACATACTTTGACTTCTGTAGTGTGGGTTACTTTTTTGTAAATCTGGGACAAGCCACCATGACTCTTCCTAAGAATTTCTTGAGAAAATAGTAAATTCCAAGATCCAACAGGACTACTTACTCTTCTTGCTTCATTTTTTGGACCTGGCAAATTTAAAACGATGTTATCGTTTGTTGGACGTCCTTGTCGTGTTGGTGTCCAATGATGACCATTTTTTCCCAATATACTGTCGATATTTCTTTGTGAGGTACTGGGTTCTTTTTTTTTCTTCATTATTGTCACTATGTTCATGATCAGTATCAGACTGATGTTAAGATCTTCGTATTTATCTGATGAGTCTTAAAAAACATCTTCGATGCTCCCAGGTTCATCTTCATTCGCCCACAGGTTTTCAGCTTCCCACTCTAATTCTTTTGTTGTCAGTGGACGCTGATATTTTTTCTTAGAATCTGCCATACTAGCAAATAACAAAAAATCACCTCAAAATTTGAACAACCTTTAACTGCTCACTGGGGTCCGAAGTATTCACAGCTCCACTAAAATTTGAAATGGTTACAGCAAACTATAAAACAAACTTATGCGGTGCAGGAACTGTCTCTCAACATAGTCGGCTCATAACTCATAACTGAATTTAAGTGAAAGTAATCGTCAAAAGACGCAGACATGCGTAAGTTACATTGAACGATTCATGGGCCTAAGTTTTTCGCACCCCACTGTGCAGTTCCAGGGTTAATTATGATAAAACGCAATACATGATAATTGGAAACCTAAGACCTGGAGATAATAGGGATGTTCACTAATTTTTAAATATTGGTAAATTCAATAGGTTATAACATATATAAAAACATAGCAAACATAAAATTGTTAAAAAATATATATTTCTTAAGATAAATCAATTCTTAATTTCAATTTCTGATGGAGGCTAGAAAAACGGCTCCTCGCAGCGAGGCTACGGTGTGTGACGTCAGCAGTCGTATCGACAACTTGTTTTGCATAAGTATTTACGAAGTTTGACCAGTTCTTGAAGTATTTAATCACCGATAATGAAGCCAAATAAGTGGTGTTTTGTTCCTGGGTGTCTAAATACATCTAAAAACAATTTTGAGAAGATTTTTATTACAGTTTCAAACAATTTAACACCATATTCACTTAAAATTGTCAAACCACAGGTTTTTATATCTGTACCTCGGAGGGATATAACACTATGTCCATTTTTTCAATTTTGACACTTTTACAGACTAATAATTGACTTTTATAAGTTTATTTAAAGGAATAGAGCACTAGGTCCTAAACCATTTGCTGATAAAGAAAGCGACCTTTAAAAGAACACCAAGGCCATTTTTACTTAGAGGGATAAACACCATGTGGACTTAATGTTGTGTCCCTCTAAGCATGTGAATTACCGCCGCGCATATCTCTATGATGGGAGGTAGACTGTTAGTGATCTAATAATACTTTTGCCATTTATGGTGTGTTTACAGTGGTTTGTTACTAATAATAAAAACAATGAACCATAATTCTCGTAGGAGAAAGATTCTTGAAGTACCTACTAAAAAGTTCTGCGATTTCTTCTACTGCATTTACAGGTAAGCTACCTTTTTGTTCATTATTTTTAAATTATTAAAAAGCATAACCTCAAAAGGGTAATGTAGTGATTTGATACCAACCTTAGACTAGCAATATTATTAAATCTTTTACAACCAATATTATACGCCTTGTTTAATTTCAGAATCAAATAATACACCAAGCAATGATGTTTTAAATGAAGAGCATATTATTAGAGATGCCTTGAGTTTTAATAACGAAGATCAGTCTGATATAGACAAAAGTTCTGATAAACTATTCGTAGTGGAAATGAAATAAGATCTGCATTACTTGTTTAAAAAGTAAGAAAGGGAAAAAACTTAACATTTCTATTTACACGCCGTGGGACTGGCAGCAGTTAGTCAGACAAACCTCAATGAAATATACCGTACATAATATGGAACTAGAAGGTTTTAAAAATTTAAGGTCTTTGTATGATGTCAAAACATCTTAAAATCCGCCTTTGATTAATAGAAAAGAGACATTAACAAACAACAAGTTCTTCTGTCAAACTGTGTTTAACTGCAAGTTAAATAAAACAGCATTGGAACTCTGTTTTTAAAAAGTAATTTTCATGACGAAAACCAGAAGATTGACCTTGTTAGGTTTCGAAGGCGACACCTTACATTGCCAAAAGATTTGCAACTGGTATCACAAAGTCCAATAATAATATCACAACAAAAGTATAACGATCTATTGGCATTACTGTCATATGTTCCTACATTTTGCCATGATTTTTATCAAAACTTAAAGCATACCTACTGGTAATACTAATAGTGACTAACCAGAAGGAGACTTACTTGAGGATGACTGAGTGGTTTATACCTAAAATGCCATTTTGGTTAAATAAATAGATGTATTATTTGTATTTGTAAAGGTAAATTGTATGGTTAAATAAATTTTATCAGTAAAAATCAAATAGGATTGTAGTTTTTATTGAATACCCCAAACTAATTCTTACAGTACAATAACTTTATTAGATGGATACAACACCATGTCCGTTAAAAGGGTTAAAAAACACAGGAACAAATTTGTTTTTAATTATAACAAATGTATTCTGTAACTAACAATAAACAGAATGTTCTATTAAAATATTGTTTCGATATCTCAATAAATAGCTGCAGCAATACCTTTTGGCGAAAAAAAGTTTAAAACTGCTCTCCTGTAAAGTTTTAAAAATGAACATAGTGTTGATTCCTTCCGAGGTACAGATATTTGCATTTATTTGTTTTTCTAACTTGCATAATAACTGCATTTTCTAGTTTTTCCCTCTCTTTGTAGCAAACACCACTTATGGGGCTTCATTATCACTGTATAAATACTTAAAGAACTGGTTACACTTCGTAAATACGTATACACAACAAGTTGTCGATACGACTGCTGACGTCACACACCGTGCCTCGCTGCGAGGAGCCGTTTTCTAGCCTCCATCAAAATTAAAACTAAGAATTGATTTATCTTAAAAAATATATATTTTTAAACAATTTCATGTTTACTATATTTTTAAATATTTTATAATCTATTGAATTTAAATGAATTTAACTACATTTAAAAATTATTGAATATCCCTATTACAGTGGGTGAAAATGTTCGTTAGTTCAAAAAGTAAGCTAGATCGTATGAAAAAAAGCATAACGAAAATAACGAAACATATTAGTGTATCGTCTGTATAAGAGAAACGATAAGTGAAAAGAAAATAAGAATTCTCATAAAATTTGGTCAGCTATTTGATGGTTGTTTAAATTAATATAAAAAGAGTGCCGATTTAGCGAACACAGTTCTAGTTAAATGCTAAAGAATGGTATCAATAACAATGAATAAATTAATACAAATAATATTTCTATTAAAATGTTATATAAATGTTTGTTAGAAAAAAATATTCTTAACAACGCTTTGCCTTGTATAAGTATTTCACTCTCAAGTGTAATATAATTCTCATGAGATCAAGCTCATAAAAAACTAAGTGTCGGATATCGTCTTATTAGCTTAAAAGCTTTTCTTCATAAAATAACGTTCAATATTATTTTACACTCAACAACTTTTTTTTGTTGATTTTTCATTAAACCAAAACCAATCTATCCCATTAATAATTCGAGTTTTTTTATTTACAGGAGTGAGTCAAGCAGTGGTGTGGACACCTGGAATCACGTAGGTGCAAGAAAGACGTGGGCATTTTCGAGTTCACATCAGCACCAGATCGTGGTTGGTGATAGTACTCCCATATCAGGTGAGGATTAGTTATGTTATTGGATTATTTGGTTGTTTTGCGATCTTCGTGATGTAATATCCTGTTTTGCGAAAAAATTATCTTTTATAGACCAGTGCGAATGAATAACAGTCCCAATTCCCAATTTTACTAAATCAATTACTATATATTGTACCTAGTTAAATTAATATAACATTTCCATCAAACGATTGATGTTTCTTGCGGTAATAAAAGACAATAACTCTGTTTGCGCAAAGAAATTGAGCTGTATCTACGTTTTGTCTGTGGAACAGTCTTGTTAAAACTATACTTACTATACACATTTCATTTGTATTATTATTATTTGGTATTTAGTTTACGCTTGTTGAAATACACTGCTGAAAAAAAAACATTTTATTATATTTTTAGAGTATTCGAAATATATCACGCACGTTCTCGGTCGTGCGCTTTCATCTTGACGTGGGTCTTGATGTAATTTTAGCCAGTCTCGGTGCCAGGTTACTAAGAGAATTGAAATTATACAATGTAAAGTTGTACCGTCATAGTATGCACCAAAACTGTCACGAAATGCCTACCGGAGGCACCAGGACTCTGCTTCTTTCATAGATAAGGAGGTGGTTTAACCTCGTAGACCTATAAACATTACTACTTAAAATATCTTTGGTGTATATCCTATATCTGTATACGTAGCTTACGTATAGTCTTGAACAACTGCTTTAAGATCTCTTTTGGGTCTAGATGCTTTAACAGGCATTTAAACCTTTGCACCCGAACTTCACAAAAACTATGGTATTTTTTATATTTTTCAGGTTCATCGTTGTCCCACGAGAAGATAATGAATCCTAGGTGTCGTCTGGTATCCGCAGTTAAGCCGTTTTTAGCTTCCACTGCTCATTTCATAGAATGAACCAATGCAACAAAACTATAGAAAAAACGGCGACACTATTTAACACTCAAAAATTAACAAAACTTCTTGAAATATTATATTCATCAAACTAAAGAAAATTAACATTAATAAAATATTATTCCAGATTTAGCCATACGGCTCACACTCCCTCTAAGGGGAAAATTCACTCATCCCAGATACCTACGGTATCAAAAGGATTGAGCTCTGGTGGGACTCTTTCCATGTTATCGAGTCCTAGGTGACTTGGTATGTCGGTGTATCTCCCAAAAATTTTCGTACGCATCTGGACGTCGAAAGTAACACAGCTTTCTGCATAATTTTATATAGATGTTCATTTAGACCCAGCTTTTTTATGTTTTCTAGGAGGCTCTTCGGGATGACTCCAGTGGTAGAAAGAATAATAGGTATCGTCTGGGTACTTTCCATTCTCCATTGTCTCCTGATTTGTATTTCTAGATCTCTGTACTTGGCGATCTTTTCGTTGTATTTAACACGTAAATTATTGGTGTTGGGTATCGCCACATCAATAAGTGTTGTTTGCTTAGTAATTTTATTAACTAGTATGAGATCGGGTCTATTATGGGCCACTGGTTGGTCTGTAAGCACAGTGCGGTCCCAGTATAACTTGTAGTTGTCATTTTCAAGCATTCTATCAGGGACGTATTGATAATAAGGAAGATGGTCGGTTTGGAGAAGTCCCAGTTTGTCAGCTAGTTCTTGGTGGATAATCTTTCCTACTGAGTCATGACGGTCTTTATAATCAGTACCGACAAATGCCTGGCAGCCACCGGTAAGATGTTGGATAGTTTCTTGGGCTTGGCATCCATATCGGCATTTGTCATTTTGGACTTGAGGATCTTTAACAATATATTTCAGGTAATTTTTAGTTGGAATAACCTGATCCTGAATGGCAAGTAGGAAACCCTCAGTCTCGGGAAACATCTTTCCTGATGTCAACCAATAGTTCGACGCTGTATTGTCGACATATTCTTGGCTGATCTCATTAAGATGTCGCCCATGCAGAGGTTTACTCATCCAGGCGCGCATTTTGTCTTGCTTAGTCAGGTGGTTTATGCGCATTTCTTGTTCCCTCAGTTTAAGCGGCGTCGTATCATCTACTGCGCAAATTGCTCGATGTAAAGTAGATGTCTCAGCCTGTACCTGAAAATAAGTTCTTAAATTAGCAATTTGTTTATCCAATTGCTCACCTATATCCATAAGTCCTCTTCCCCCTTGATACCGCGGTAATGTTGTTCTCTCTACTGCACTACGTGGATGATGTTTTTGCGCCTTTGTGAGAAGTGTTCTTACTTTCCGCTGAAGACCCTCTATATCCGTTTTTGACCACTTTATAATACCAAATGAGTAGCTCAGCGCGGAACAGGCGTACGTATTTAATGCCTTAAACAAATTTTTACTGTTAAGATATGACCGATTTAGTTGTCTTACTCTTCGCACGAACTCCGAAGTTAGTTCGGTTTTCATTTGTTTATGGTCAATTTTCCGCGCTTGTTTTACTCCGAGATATTTGTACATATCATTTTCACCCATTGCCTCGATGTTTTGGCCATCTTGCATATCGAAACCTCCGGGCTGAACCTTTCCTCTGACTATGTTTAGTATACGGCACTTGTCTAGTCCAAAATTCATACTGATATCATTTGAGAAATTTTCTACAGTTTTTAGCATCTCATCTAGGTGGTTTCGAGTGGAAGCCATTAATTTTAAATCATCCATATACAACAGATGATTAAGCTTCGCTACAACAGTGTTGTTATTTTTGATGCTAAAACCTGAGTCAGTAGAGTTCAGCAGCTGAGATAGTGGGTTCATTGCTAGGCAAAACCAAAGTGGACTTAACGAGTCCCCCTGGAAAAGCCCCCGGTTAATAGGGATATCTTCAGTTTCGATATTAATTTCACCCGGTATTTGAAGGTGAATTTTAGTCTTCCACTCTGCCATTATATGCTTCAAAAAGGTCACGAGATTATCATCGACTTTATATATTTTCAATATATCTATAAGCCATTCATGCGGCACTGAATCAAAAGCCTTCTTGTAGTCAATGAAGGCAGTAAAAAGGTTTCTAAATTATTATTTCTAAATTATTATAAATACAATTATTATTAATAAATATTATATTATTTATATTAGAGAATATTTGCATATTAGATAGAACACCGATGGTCTTAAGTAAACTCGCCAATTATTATTCGAAGCTCAAAGAAGGAAGCTCAGCAACTTGATGGAGCATGCTACTAACACTAATAAAGTCATTATGCCTCGAAAACCTCCAATTGCTTATCCAGGAAAAACTGATGCGACAGAGGCTCCTAAGTAGACTGCGTTTACCAGAAATACTTCCACTTCTTAAGAGCAGAGTTTTAACATCCTTTCCAAAATATTATTGTTGTTATATACTTACAAAATTAGAGGAATCATAATAATGACAAGAACTACCACAGCAAAATGATATGCAAGATTGAAAGAGAGTCTATAAAATATGGTCTAATAAAACTTATAGCTGAAGCTAAATGTGGTCTCGATGAAGGAAGTTGACTTATGAGGCGCTGAGGAAGAGAGGAAGAGTCCTTTAATGTCAAAAAGATTTTACTGAAGAAAAAAAGCAGTGAAAAGTTATTAATTTCTTAAATCCAAGCGAATGTTGGCCTACTTTGTAGAGACCAAAAATGGGAATTTAAAAAAGACATAAGCCCTTCTAGTTAAACAAACTAAAATGTTAAATTGAAGCGGTGGGCAACTTGGAGATCCAAGGTGAGTGCATACGGAGAAATACAAGTTAGTCTCCTGGCTGACAAGGGGTCCGAGGTGGAATTGAACAGATTGCTATAATCATTTTTATGCAAGAGACCAAAAAGCAATCAATGCAGACGGAAGAAACGTAACAATATCCTCAATCTCCAAAAGATTAGGGGACTACATCTTATGGTATGATAGCTGATTGTGCTAAATCATTAAAGCTTTCACAAGAAAGTTGCCTCTTTTTATTGAGAGCAAAATATTTCTTGATGTAGTTTAATGAAAGAGCAGAGTTTGGTACAAAGATCTCACGACCAAGTGCCAGAGACAAGTAGTAAGTGTATCGACTGAAGTAATACGATGAAGATAACATGAGTTACGACAATCAACATCCCCACAGAGATATAGTCAAGCACTGATAAGAGAGAGACGTGCTTTGAAACATTATGATTTACATGATAGATTTCGAACGAATAAGAATTTCTTAATAATCTAGATCTAATTCTCCGTCAGCATTACGAACATTGTTATAAAATGCATCTAAGAGTGATAAAGGAGTAGGTGCTGCATTCGTTAACCATAGCGACACATATCAATTTCGTCTTCCAACCTTCTTTTCGATTTTCTCCGCTGAGCTCTATGCAATGCTTAAAGCTATCATGCATATAAATTCTAATAATATTCCTAACTTTGTTATCTTAAGTGACTCACTAAGCGCCCTTCAAACCCCTCAACAGATCTATCCTAAAGGTCCCCTTGAGAAACTGATAAAACTAGAACTCATGCAGGATCAAGAAAATTCTAGGAGTATCAGATTTATATGGATTCTATCCCACATTGACATTCCAGGCAATGAAAGTGCGGACCAGTGCGCGAGTGAAATTGCTAAATGTGCCGATATAGAAAAAGCAGAGTATCGAAATACCGCGAGTGATATTAAAGCTTTTATAAAGAATAGAGTTTTGTGCAAGTGGAAAAACGAATGGCAATCTTCTTAAACATCACTGAAGCAAATTAAAAATGACGTTACAACTTGGGAATCCTCAACCAGGAACAGAAGAGAACAATTGGTAATAACGAGATTACGAATTGGACACACGAGACACTCATTCATATTTATTGTCCAAAAGTGATCCACCTATATGTGAAACATGTAAGGTACAAGTAACTGTTAACTATTTATTAATTGAATGTCAAAGTTTTGCCAATTTTCGTGTTACATTAACATACCTAACAGTATAAGTAATTTATTAGGCACTAATTTTTCAGCTAATAATATTGTTAATTTCTTAAAATCTATAGGAATATTTTATAAACTATAATTTTGTAATTCTGTTGCCGCCGCTAATAATCATTATGGTGGATGCGGCTGTAATTTCTAAATAAAAAAAAAGAATTTTTCGAAATCAGAACTGACCATATTGTTATCCACAAAGAGTAGACGGTCTCATTGAAAATAAACGGAAAGAGTACAACTTTTGAAGCAGATTCTGTTTCTCCAAAAAATTAAAGGACTTTTAATCTCTAGTTTTAATTTTTAGAATACAATAATTTGAAAAATGAGGTTCTTTCAGATTTTTTAAATGCTAACTCCTCGTTTCTAGTTATAAATCCTTTCAACCAAACCCGGTGAAATGATTTCTTAAGGTCCACGAAACATACATGTCGATTTTTTGTAATCTAATGATTACTTTTGCACTTGCCTCATTATAAATATAGCGTGGGTGCATGATCTTCCCGACCTAAAACCTTGTGTTGTTCTTCGACTAGTGTTATAATTTTATTCAGTTTATTTGTTATCACTTTGGTTGTTAATTTTAGTGTTGTGTTTAATAAACTAATCTTATATACTAAAAGGCTAAGCCCTTTTCTTGTGCGCAATACTCCTCCTAAACGGTGATAGATAGGAGAATAATTTTTTCGAATAATTAAACAGATTGTTGAGTAGATTCCCCCTAAGGTTTAAAATTTAAAAAATTCGAACCGGTTTAAAAATGGCGCCCATAAAATGAATTTTTCCTATAGTAAAGCATAGGAATTCAATATTATACACAATGCAACAACGCGTCAATTCTCGAATGCTGGAATGCACCAACAAGTGTTTCCTTTTAAGGCATAACGATAAGGACCACTCAAAATTCGGGATCCTCCTGTCTCCGATTTTAATTTATGGGGTCTGTTTTACACTATCTGATGAGTTGGTATTTTTTTATTTCTATGTTTAGTTAGAAAGTATTCTGTTTCCAACAAGTGCAGCGTGTGTGAGGTGTTGTAATTGATATTTAGAGATTTAGACTACGTTTTGAGTTTAATACTTGAAGAATTAAATAATGAGGTAAGCATTACTTTGTTTTTAATTTATTAGTTGAAAATATATTATTAATTTTGTTGGGAATAAGTAACAATTTTACTTTAAATTAGGTTTATTTTAAATAAATAAATAAAAAATAAACTTATTATAAAGTAAAATTGTGGCGTATTCTCAAAAAAGTGGAACAGTAGGCGGTATTGTAGACTAGCGCGGAGCATCATACTGTTTTCTGTATTTTTTAAATTTAAATAATATTTAAATATAAATTTAGTTAGTTAGTTAGTTAGAGTTCTCAAACCGACTTCTTTTTCTTAAACGTGGCATTTTACAATCTAAAATATGCAAAAAAAAGTTACTTCGGGTTTTACTTCCATTTTTTATTTAAGAGGGGCGGAGTCTAACAATCATATTGTTTCCGTTTCCTAATGTAAATCTTCCTGAAAATCCTAAAAAACTACTGTATCGATTTTCAATTTAAAAAAATTGGCGTCGATACAGTTTATTTTTAGGATTTTTGGAACATTTACACCAGGCGACGGAAACGATGGATCGTTAGACTCCACCCCTCTTAAATATCAGCAAAATTTACATCAAAACTAGATGTCGAGTTGGTCCGCTAGTTCCTCTTAAGAGAGGTATTAGGATGATCTCCATTTTTGAGGTATTCTGTTTTGTTCTATTATTTTTTGAATTTTAATTTTTAATAGTTGTTTGGTCAGATCTGGTCCTCCGTAATTTAGGAGTTCGTTCGGTATTCTGTCCTCTCCTGGTGATTGTCTATTTTTTAATTTCCTTAATGCTCCTTTACCTCTACCTCCTCAATATTTATTTTTTCGTTTGTCGAGAGATATAAGTTGTTTATATACCAAGATGTAAAAACAAAAAAATCACAAATATCACTCGATTTATTGCTCTGAGTTTAAAGCCTTACATCAGCCAACCAATCTCAGTCTAATCTAAGATTAGCAAAATAAATGATTAAAAAAATTGCGGATTAGTATTTTACCTTTCAAGTAATCACTAACACTAGCATGTGTTTGAATGATTACTTTATAATCTATGGCATTTTGAAGAGGAAATATTATCTACTATTGCATAAACTATTCAATATTGCATAAATCAATAACAGATAGTAATAATATGATGAAACAGATGAAAATATTTTTCATTTATATTAAAATTACACAGAACACAGAAAATATAAGTATCAGTAAGAGATTTTTATAATGTGGATAACAGTCGACAATAAAAATTTATATTTACAGGTTTTAACAATAAAAATAAATCAAGATAACCAGGGTTAAAGTCATAACAATTTTTATTTAATAGGTCTTGTTATTGGTCGCTGATTTCATCACGTATAAACTGAGATAGAGTAGGTATTTCACAAAATAGTTATATTATAATCACATATTTTAATTCAACCATGTACTTTTTTATTTAAACAAATAAACCCGCATCAACTGCTAAGATTTATTAACGGGGGGTCCTTCATAAAAGTACAATTTACAATATGATACACAATTTGGTTGTACAAAAAACACGGTTGTACGGTTTTGTATACAATTTGAGAAATGATAGATTATGTTAAATTTAAAATAGTTTTTGATGATTTAAAATAGGTTTAGATTTTGACGAGATGGAAAATCTCAGATGCTAATTGGGAACTCTTTGAACTAACTGTAAAGGGATGCACAAAATATCAAAATAACATAGATGAAATGAAGTCATAAAACAACTCAACCATTACATAATTTCTTCCGGATATAGATCAGTTACTGAGGGTTTTTACCTCCGAATTCTTTATAACTGAATCGATTCATTTGAAATTTTGTGTGTTGGTAAATAATTACTCAAGGAACAAAAGTTATATAGTGCCGATGTGCGCCACAGATCACCTACCTCTAGATGCTTCACGACAATACTTTAGATAGATATGAAATCCAGCGCTCCAAGAGATTTGTATCGGAACTAATTCAAGCGGGAAATTACGCGGGAATTTCAAAATTTAATTTTGGTGGGAAAACTTATATAAAGCTTAAAATATTTAAATATAATTTAATAATTAAAAAAAAAATTGCATTTAAAATTTTAAAATGTGCAAATTATTTTTAAATTAAAATATACACGATACCATTAAAGAAAAAATAAGGCAAAATATAATTTATTTATTTATTTAATACATATAAAACAACTTTGTACATACATAAATTTAGAATACAATAGAAATATGCTTTATTACTACTGAGAATTGTACAATTTTATGGACAACGCTTACAAAAAGTCAAATAACAACAAAATTTAAAATGTACTGTTTAACTACGATTACCTTTTAAATCCTTACTCTCACCAGTTTTTACAATTAAAATCTCTTCGTTTGGTAACTGTGCATAATTGTGTTCTGCAACTAAAAAGTTTCATGAAATAGTAACCAATTGGAAAATTATTAATTTGTTATCTTCCCAATAGTTACTAAAATGGGGTATCTCAAATGATTGAAACATGTGTGTAGATTGTACATCTCTACTTGTTGAAGAACTTTTAACTAAAACAAAAAGTTAATATAATAATTTATAGCATGATTCACTTCAAATAAAATAATTTTTATTAATTACGTATCAGGGTTACTTACTTTCTGTTACATTTGCTTCCGCATACAACATTGAAATACTTCTGGGATGTAGATTAGAGCAGGAATCTAAAATCAATCAGCTATTTGTTCTCGGGAATTGCATTTTGGTACAAGCTATGACTCCATGTAGAAGCATACTTATCTTCAAAGTGGCTGTGGGATATTCGTTTTGTTTTAAAAACTGTAGTGGAATTGTGGAATTCATCATATCAAAATTAGGATTTTTTAAAACACTAAGCCACTTCCTAAATCGTATAATCTCTTTATCAGAATTTAGAAAGGCATGTCTAATTGTTGACAAATTGGTACTTTGTAGGATACAACATTTATTGTGAAAAACTATATTTAACTAATTATTATTAATCTGCAAAATACTATTTGAAGTCCAGGAACATTTAAAACACAAACTAATTTGAGGTTAATGCTAACAATAACCCAGATATATTAAACCAAGTTTAATTTGATTTTTTGCAATAATTACCATTAAATCAAACAATTTAGACGAATAATAACCATCTGATATATTGACGCTAATCAATTACTGACAATTTGCGATTGACAATTATAATTTTTAGTTTGGCTCTAAACCTAAACTGCAGAGTATAGACTATAGACAGAGTATAGCGACATCTTAAGATTTGTATCGGTACTACAAATGACATTTAGTTTAGTTTGACCTTGAGCTACCTGCGTGTAATGTCTAGGTGATGTGCGCTTCCACCCTGGGGGTGTTTGCCACCCCTTTTCGAGGGTGGAAATTTTTTCACTCAAAATAACCACGCTATTCGATAGAAGGACAAATTTCAAATAAAAAATGTAGTAAACATTTTTTTCGCTAGATCAATACTTTTTGAGTTATTCGCTGTTGAAAAGTGTCATTTTTCTTTAAAAAAAAACATGTTTTTCAAAGGTTTTTTAAGAATAGCTCTGAAACTAAAAGTTTTATCAAAAAAAGTGTAACGACTAAAATTAAAGCTCATAAAAAAACAAAAGATTGGCTTTTGATTGAATATTTTCAGCTTAATATTAACTGAGTTATGACTGTTCAAAGGTTTGTTTTTGTTTTTGTCTTTCAATACGAGTATTTAACGTTAAATAACGGAAAACGGGTACATTTTTTGACAAAAACCCATATAATATTTTTAAAAGAGCTTGAAAAGACCTTTAAAATGAGTGGCGGTAAAAGTCCTTTGCACCAACTGTACGTGAGATACGATCAAAAAACCATGGGTTTCTCAAATTTTTGTAAAAAAAAACGCAATAAAACTAATGTCATGTTCACTAGGATTGAAATAAATTGTTTTCCTTATAGAATTCACTTTATTTCAGTGTTTTTTATATGATCCAAAAGTTTAGCCACTTTAGAATACCCAGTTTTTGAAAAAAGTATGATTACATTTTTTTTTTTTTGTAAATATGTATTAATTTACAATTTTACTTTTTTTTATAATAACTTCAAACTATAAAAGATACGTAAAAGATGACACAATACAAAAAAATAGGTTTTTTTTTCAGCAAAAATTTTCATTTTTTAATTTTTTTGTAGCTTACAAAATAATGGATATATAGTTGGTTGAAGTTTGCTTTATAGCGCATGAAATACTGGTCTCCGACACTTTGACCCTTTACCCTTTAAACATGAAGGACTTTAGAATATTTTAACATTCCTATACTTATAGCCCGTTAAATTACCTGTAAAATCGTTTTTTTATGCATGTTGTAACATCAAAATTAACCGAGTTATTGTAAAAAACCAATAGTACTTTTTAGAATAACTTTTGGAGCATGGAAAATTTTTATAATTTGGAGCATTGGAGCATTTCGATGCTGTGCTGTGGAGACAATTGCCAAAATTGTCCTCCAGTAAACGAAGACCAATTGGACGGTGAAAATTATGATGGATAGATATTCATTTATTTTATACCTCGTTTTATATAAATATTATAAACTAAATTTTTTCTATTTATGTCCATGTCTAAGTTAAGGATTTTATTTTTATCAAAAGGTGTGCTTGTAAGGGTTGAAAAAAGTAGGCTCATTTTATAAATAAAAAATTAATTTTGTGTCTTCAAACAATGCACTCTAAAAATGTTTCAAATCGTTAAAAATATTTTTTAATTCATTTTTGACAAAGGCGGTGGTTGTGAGGGTTGAAATGTTGAAATTATAATAAAATGTTATTTTATAAGCAAGAAATTAATTTTTGTTTAATAAAATGCACTCAAGAAATGTTTCAAACCGATAAAAATATTTTTTAATTCATTTTTAATTCATTTTTGTTACAAGGGTGGTTGTAGAGCGTATATAACTTTTGAAGTGGAGGGTAAGATAAGCTTAATTTGAAATTTTCAAAGAAATCGATGCAGTTATAAAAAATTCGGAGGTATTACCATATTTTAAGCCTCAGTAATTGGACTAATAGCAGTGTATAATAGGCAAGTACAAAATTCTCACTCATAATTGAAGAAAGCAAAAAAGCTTTAAATAGATTCCGAAAATCTCGCACTATAGCTGACTTAATAAATTTTAAAAGAATTAGAGCAAAAACAAAACGCATAATAAAAAATAGTAAACAGAATTCATGGAATGAGTTTACTAGCTCTATTACCAAAGATGCCTCAACCCCGACTCAATTATGATCAAAAATAAATAAATGAAATGAAAAATAAATTAAATGAAAATGAAAAAATAAATGAAAGGAAATTACACATGATACAAAATTTCAGCTCTCATCATTCAGGACAATGTCATTACAGATGACCAACAAATCAATGATATACTTTCCCAACACTTTCTCAACAAATCAAACAATCCTGCCAATTCTCAGAACAAAATTGGTGCTACTAAAAACTACTTGCAATAATAATCATTCCATTATTATACCTTTCAGTATCCAAGAACTAAACGATGCCATTTTTTCGACAAAAAGCTCAGCTGCAGGTCTAGACGATATTCTCTCTATCTTTTTAAAAACTTTTCACCAAAATACATACGAGAAAATATTCCAAGTGTTTAACAACATTTGGTCTTCCCAACAATTCCCATCACTATGGAAACAATCCCTAACGATTTCTATCAAAAAAGGCGATCAATCTCTCTCACCTGTATATTATATAAACTTCTAGAAAAAATGGTTAGTAAAAGCTTACTTTGGTACCTTGAACAAAATAATATTCTCGACCAATTTCAATAAGGCTTCAGACCAAATCGATGCACCATGGACAATCCTCTACTTTTTCAATCCACAATTGTGCATGCCCTATCCAACAAAAATGAAGTAATTGCAATCTCCCTTGACATCGAAAGCGCTTTTGACTCTATACCGATTTCTGTGATACTAAACAAACTAAATCAGATCAAGCTATCTGGTAATATATATTATTTTATAAAAAACTTTCACACAGACCGATCCTTTAAAGTAATTACTAACGGCAAAACATCCTCACATCATACAACCAAAAACTGTGTCCCACAAGGGTCTGTTCTAAGCAGCACACTATTTCTCTTTGGTATAAACGATTTATGTTCCTTCATAAATGATCCTATACAATATGGATATTCTGTCATGGAAAGGTCACATCCACCACAAACACTTTACTATAGAACACGGTAAATAAGATAAACAAATTACACAAATTACTTATCATCTATTATATGCGATGAAGCAATAAAAATAATAACTGAAAGAGTGATGAGTTAAAACAAGCGAAGTATTTTAGCATTTTAGTTGACTCTACTCCTGATGTATCTCACATTGACTAGCTAACACTTGTTGTCAGATATGTTCTACCTGATGGTTCTCCGTGTGAACTATTTTTCACATTTATACCCTCCGTTGGATACAAAGCAGAACAAATATTAAATGCTATACTAAAAGAATGGAATAGTTTTAATAAAAATATCAGTGATTCGACTCGATGGCAGTCCTACGATAATGCGGCAAATATGGCTGGTCTGTACAATAGCTTCCAAGCTAAGATAAAGGAGGTTACCCCTTAGCAATTTTTATACCCTGTGCTGTTCATTCACTAAATTTAGTTGGGACATGAGCAGCAGAGTCTTGCAGTGAAGTTTATAATTTTTTTATGATCTTTTAAGAATTATATGTTTTTTACAAGCTCAACAAAAAGAGGGAACGTTTGATAGACGAGATCGATAAAGGAAAAATACTACAAAGCTATCAACTACTCGGTGGACGATGCTTGCCAAAGCCTTAGGGAGTCATGAAATGAAATTTTATCCATTTTAACTTCCATAGAAAGTGACTCCACAGAAAAAGCCACTACAAAATGCAAAGCTGTAGAAATTCTTAAAAAGTTACAAAAAGTTGAGTCTTTATGGTTTGCTTTTGGAACAAAATTTTATGCCGCTTTAATAAAATATCTAAAAAGTACAGTCTTAGACAATAGATGTTCTAACTGTATGCGTCTCTAGTAGAATATTTCTCTTCTCAAAGAAATGGATTTTGATTAATGAATCACTTGCTCATAAAATTGTTGAAAATAAAATTACGAAAAAGACTGTAAAAGGATTCTTGAAAGAAACAAAAAAAATATGATGAGGAACGAGATGAAGATCATGAACTTGATGAGCGGAGAATATTTTAAAATAAATACTTTTTTAGTCATCATTGATCAGTTCATAGTTAAATTTAAAAGAAGATATAAGTTATTCAATGAGAATCAAGAATTTTCTAGCACAAATTGTAAAAACTGCAAGAAAGTAGAAGAAAACATTTTGAGATCAAAGGCTCAAAATCACATAGAAACTTATATCGATGATTACTGCCATTTTCAAACATACTGGGCAGTATACGGTAAGAAGTTTGAAGATAACTCGTTGATAGGTATTTTAACTTTCCTCAGGTAATATTCTCTTCAACATGTCTACCTAACTATCGACATAGTGTGACGAATGTGTCTTTCGATTCTGGTTACAAACTACTCTTGTGAAAGAAGTTTTCCTGGTTTAAAGAGTGTGAAAAACTATTTGAAATCAACCACTAATGAAGATAGATTGAACGTTTTGTCTATTTTGTGTATAGAATCTGAAATTGCTGCAAAGGTAGATTACAGCATAGTGACAGAAAACTTTGCTCAGATGAAGGCTCGGAAGAGGAAGACGAGGGACTTATTTCTACTACTATTCATTATATACTAAATAGCATGTAAAAAAATAATTGTAAAAAAAGGCAATTATATATACTACAATTTTTTAAAATTTTTATTGTATTTTATCCATGTTTAATGAATCCCTTTAATTAAGAGTTGAGTATTTTAGGATAATATACAAAAAAATCATATTAGTTAACTATTTCAAATGTATTAATCTAGGAATAGATATATAACTAGTTACGGAGATATTAAACAAGAAGTCCGACAACAATGCTTAAAAGCAAGTAAAGCGGCGGGATCTAATAATGACACAATCTGGAAAAACAAACACCTAAGATAAAACACAAAATCAAGAAAACGAGACGGATACTAGAAACAACAGAGATGAAAATACTCCGACGAATATCAGGGAAAAGACTGTTGGATAGGGAGAGAAGCGAAAAACGACAAAACGGAAACAGGAGTGAAACGAACACATTAGTAGAATGGCAGAGGATAAGATAGTACGAATAGCACGAGATAAGTCACCAATATTGGCAGACCAAGAAAAAGATGGTGCGACAATTTAAACAATTTAGGAGGCTAATATTGAAGAAGAAATCATACTGTCATTATTAATCTTAATATCTGGTGATAAACCTTGTATGCCGATACTTAACATTTCGCATACCTACTATATTTCTTCCTGTGGTTATTCCTTTCTTTGAATTGTTAATTACTATTCTAATTAAAAGCAATTACTTAGTAGGCAATATTAAACGCAAATATTGCACAAAGCAAATAAGGCTTATACTCATAAAAATTTTTTGGAACAATGACTTAATGTATGTATTAGATAAGGAGTCATATTCACAACATTTCTGTTTAATAATGATTTAGTTATAGTATTTTAACACTTCCAGTTTATTCATCATAAAATTATAAAAAAGGCAACGTATAATGACACCTCTTACTCAAAATAGATACCAGGAAATATCCGATTTCTTTAATCACTATAATAACTCTTATTATGTTATTACATTTAATATTCTTCAATATTTAACATAAATTGCAAAATAATAAAGCAGCATAAAATTTTGTTTGCAATATCAATAAGATATTCATAAATACATGAATTAAAAACGAATCAAGTTTTTTTTAGAACATCGGCGTCGCCCAGCGAAGAACAAAGAAACTTTTATTTTTTACAGGTTTTGAGCTCTATCGTATAATGATTTGATAATAAAAATATGCACTAATTGTGATCTTGCTATGGTACTGAGGGTACGAACCCCAATATGTTATGTATTATTTACTTTGTTGTATGAAATGGAAAGCTGGACACTAAAAATAAATCATGTTGTACGCATTTGAAATATGGTGCTACAGGCGTATGAAAATACCGTGGATTGAGAAGTCTTTTTAATGTCTAGCATATTACCAGAAGTGATAATTATGAAGTACTGAGACTTACCAAGCAAGAAACAATTAAGGGTAAAATAAGCATAGACCGAAGGAGGATTTCCTGGCTGAGAAACCTTCGAGACTGGTATAATTGCAGCTCAGTACATCTTTTTAGAGCGGCTAATATAATACGAATAGCTATGATGAAATAAATATCATAAATCAAATAAATATTATTAGAAAAGAATTCAAACCGAGAATCAACTATTGTAATGATAAGGAAGATAACTTACTTACCAACAAAGAGGATATCCTGTTACGATGGGTAAAGCACTTTCGGGAGTTGCTGGAAGGGGAACCTACTAACAATATAGAGCTGGAATACCGAAATGAGGAACTCGTGGAACCCCCCTCGGTAGATGAAGTCAAAATATCTATAAAAAAACTAAGGAACCACAAATCCCCAGGCAACGATGGCATCCCAGCAGAGTTATTTAAGCACGGTGGAGAGCAGCTCACCAAGGTAATGATAGAAATTGTTTGTTAAATTTGGTCTGAGGAGCAAATGCCTGAAGAATGGAGCTTAGCCTTAATTTGCCCGTTACACAAAAAGGGAAACCAACTGGAATGCAATAATTACCGCGGAATAACTCTCCCAAATATAGCATACACGCTATTGTCAGGCAGTATTGAATATCAGGCAGGATTCAGGCGTGGACGTTCAACCATTAACCAGATCTTTACACTACGACAGATCCTCGAAAAAGCGCAAGCGTTTAACATAGATATGTATCATATATCAAAATGGTTTTCCTTGACCACTTCAGGACTATTTCGAGCCGCGGTCAATAAAGTTAGAATTGCCATGCTACTAGCCAACAAGAAGAATGTTTTTATTTCCATTGAGTTTTAAGTATATCCTTGCATCATGTTATTATGAAGATTTCCTTTAGTTTAGTAATCTAGCTATAATTGGTTTCAAATGAGTGTAGAGTAATAAATCATGAAGTGTCATAAAATTTGCCTGAATTTCGGTGTCGTCATGGGCGTAGGCAAATGGACGGATGTCAACTTCGTCGTCAAAAATTGATGTACCTCAAAATATCATATTTTGGATATTTTGTGATAACCAATTTTATTTAATTTTTCGATTAACTTATTCTTCAAACTCGTATTCCATTATATGGTCATTAAAGCTAATTACATTTTTATTTATAAAAACAAATTCACTTCCTTACTGAACGAATAAAAGCATTAGAAGAAACTGATAAGGGTATGACGCACCTCCTAATATTACTAAGAACTAAAATAAATCAACATGAAGACTAATAACGCGTAATGAGGTTTTACTTACACTTTCATTATAATCCCTCTTTTATTTTATTATTATCATTCGACATTCGACATTCGAGTTAGTAATTGTTACTACACCAATTAAACGTACAGTAATATTGTGATATAGAACTAGTGAAAAAGTTATAAAATGGCGACATTTACTCCAAAGAAAAGAGGTGTAAAAAATTCTCCGCTATCTGTTAGTGAAAAAGTTATAATTTTAAATGTATATGATTGCATAAAACACGATCACCCTAGTTTGTCTGTGCAAGAAAGTGTTGAGCGATGTGCCCGAATGACTGGAATTGGACAGTCCACGATTTTTAAATTATTGCGAGAAAGAAAGATATCAGGCCAGTTAAGTCCATGCAAGAGAAAATCAGGAAGACCAATAAAAATCTTAGGTGAAGACACCAAACGTGACATTCGAAGAAAAGTTCATTCGTTTTATTTTAAAAAGGAAATACCCACCCTTGACAAAATACTAATGGAGATAAGCCAAGATAACGATATTCCTTTGATATCCAGAAAACTTTTATGGAAAACTTTAAAAAGTATGAATTTTTCCTGGGAAAAGCACAATCGAAAGGCACTATTACTGGAAAGTGATGAAATCATTTGCTGGAGACGAAAATATTTGAGAACTATAAAACAGTACCGCAGAGAGCACAAGAAATTTTTTTATCTTGATGAGACGTGGATAAACGAAGGTTATATAGTCCAAAAAATGTGGCAAGATAAAAATGTAACAAGTGCTCGCCAAGCTTTCATAGAAGGCCTTTCGACGGGTATTAAAGTGCCTTCGGGAAAAGGGAAGAGGCTTATAATTGCTCACATTGGAAGCGAAGAAGGATTTTTAAAAGAAGGTTTGTTAAGCTTTGAGTCGTGTCGGACGGGAGATTATCATGAGGACATGAATTCGGATGTCTTCGAAGACTACTTCGGGGAAATGTTAAAACTTCTTCCAGCTGATTCGGTCGTGGTTATGGATAATGCAAGCTACCATTCAAGGCGCATAGAGAAGGTACCAACTTCAGCTTGGAGAAAGCAAGAAATTATTAACTGGCTGTCAAATAAAGGTATTCAGTTTGAGACGAATTCAATAAAGAAGGAACTACTAGCCGTAGTAAAACAACATAAATCTCGCTTCATAAAATATGCCGTAGAAGATGTAGCAGAAAAGTATAAAGTAACTGTGCTACGCCTACCGCCATATCATTGCGAATTAAATCCCATAGAACTTATATGGGCACAAGTTAAAGGATATGTTGCAAGGCACAATACCACATTTAAAATGAAAGATGTCAAGGTATTGTTTGATCAAGCCATTATGGAAATCACATCAGAAAACTGGCAAAAAGCAATCCAGCATGTTTTAAAAGAGGAAGATAAAATGTGGGAACTGGACAACTTGGTCGATCAGGTGGTTGACCCTATAATTATAACACCAGGGGATGATGACAGTTCTTCGGATGAAGACTATAGTGATGTAGAATTGTATTAACGTATCCAGTAAAGTTTTTGTAGTTTTTGTGAATAAATTGATTTAAACTCCCCACAAGTGTTTCAATATGTAAAGTTCATTCGTGTGTGTTTGTGAGTATTTCCCGATTTCGGTTCGTATATATTTTATTGTTACATTTTATATTTTTTTAATAACACTGTTCTGCTGTATTACATTTTTATTTCCTTTAATATGATTTTTAAGAATGCATATTCTTTTGTCAATTAACCCACTAGCGCGCCTCTGGCTCAGTGTTTATCTGTCGATAACAATGGACTAATCCCTTAAAACAGGGTGATACCTACCTGCTCTTTATGAAACGACAGAATTTTGCAATGCGGACGGAATTTATTGACGGATTATTGACGGATTACCCTGTAGCGCTTTTGAATACTTCATGAGATTTTATTACTCTACACTCATTAGAAATAGATTATAGTTTTTAACCACACTGTGTTGCCCTCTTTAAATTAGTTTTAGAAGAGTTATTTATAATAGTAAACAAATCTCCTTCGATATAGTAGAGTATCAGTTAAATTACTATTGTTGTAATAGGTCGTTAATTTTTCCTTATCTTAGATAAGAAGTGTGTAAAGAACAGAAACGATATCACATACATTATGTTGTCATCCACGCCAGATTATCTTCGACTGGTTTTAGTCTAAAGTAGTTATATTACTAGCACATGTTCGGTGTTCTTTTAATTTAAGTACAGGGCGTTTCTGTAAAGCCATCTCCGATATCCGCCCTGAAGATAACACAGAATTATCAATCATCTACAGATCCAATTCCCTCGCATCAATCAATCAACAACAACAACCGCTGCCGTCCTTGCTACCATACGCTAATCCTAATACGTCACAAAAATTGAATAGTGTGTGCGCTTTTTAATTTTATGCGCTTTTCTACGTACCAGCCCGCAACAATGTGCTGCACAGTGTGTTTTGCTCGGTGTTATTCAAATGTTTGGCTATAGTCACGTTCCTTACCGCCACGATCGTAGTAGGTAAAGAAATTCATTCACAAGCGACGAATTTCAAGAATTTTAAGTGGAAGGAGGGCAGTAAATGTTCTCAAAGGCACTTATTTTAAACAAGGGTCAGAGGGTGGTTCAGTGACTTTGATTTTTCAAAAGGTTTTGTTAGTGACCGTGCGACCTCGCGGGGTGAGTAGTGCTGTGAAATTTGTGCCGCATAGGGGGTGTAAAAATTATAAAAATTTGGTGATAGTGTGTTTAAATGGTTGTTTAGGTTGGATTTTAAACAAATTTGGAACATTTTAAAAGGTAGGTGAAGTTTAACGGTTTTCTAAAAGTTTTGTATTTATGAATTTGCAGCATTTTCGATATAGTTTAATTTTTCACAATTTGGTATAAAGAGATTGTTCCATTCATAGCAAACTTATGTAAATATTTATTGACTATTTGAAATATAATAATTATCATAATTTTTGTTCTTCATTTACTCGAAACATTTCAAATTTCCATTTTTTGGTTTAAAATAAATGCAGATTTTTACAACTATTTTTATTGACAATTAACAATGGTTATTTTAAAATTATGCATTCACTATGGACTATGGTAAATGTTAATGTTTTATGTTTTTGATGATAAAACAATTGTTGATGTAGCCGAAATACGATAGACCAATCATTAAAAATAATATAGCATACATTTATTCGTAATAAACATTTTATAGTTTAAGATTTCGTTTCCGTTAGAATATATTTTTGACATGTTTAAAATGTCTAATTTCTGGCTCTAGGCTTTTAATTTAATATAATATTGGTGTTTTGGTCATGAAGAGGTATGATCAACTAGAATTTCTGCATCAATGGTTTCCTAAAATATAAAACACTCATTCTTCTTCTTAATGTCTTTAAAACCGTATATATTATTTCGATTAAATTAAATTTCTGATGATCTACTTCTATAAAAGATGTGTTTTATAAATGTGTAGGTATTGTTTGTGAATTGTTGTATCGTATATGTCTATCTAAAGTCTTTTATTCGTCCAGTATTGGACTTGACCTCCCCTTACTGTTTACATTTTCCTATTTCCTTGGTTATGCTTGTTGATCTTGTTCCTACATGTTCTCTGGTACCACCTGTCCATCTTTTGTGCAGTCTCCCTCTTCCATGTTTGTATTCTTATAGTATGACGTGAATAATTTGTTCGTTTCATCTACCATCTTTCTATTTACTAGTCATTGCTTTCCTTGTCTTTTAGTTTTATGTGCAGTATCTGCTTTTCTATGTCAGTGTCCATGTTTGTACTTCGTGTTAGCTTTATCATGTCAATGTTTGATGTGGATCTTGGGCTGACGGCTCATCGATCCATATTTCTCTGAGAACGACATGGCCTAGGTTATCACCGTTAACGGAGAGCGCTATAGGTCGATTAGTACCAACTTCTTTTAGTTTGAACTGGATGGTATGGAAACCAATGACATGTGAGTTCAACTACACAGCTCATGGCGCATTGAACATTCTGCATGAGCGATTTGAGAGCATATTCATTACACGTGGACGTGATATGAATTGGTCACCGAGATCGACGGTTTTACCCCGTTAGGCCATTTCTTGTGGGGTTTTCTTAACTCGCAGGTGATCGATCAAATTCAGCCTGATTTACGGCTCCAGAGTCATGGTAAAATTGAACATTTGAACCATGTTGTATTATTTACATAATGGCATCGAGAGAGCTTTGAAACGAAAAAAAAACTTCGATGATTTTAGACACGTTTTTTTATTTAAATTTAAATAAAAAAGCGCTTAATTAAAACCCTGCAGTAATGGTCGTTTCAACAATGTATCGTAGACTATTTAAACTTACCTTTTCTCAGAAATCACAATTTTAGCTTCTGCTATGTTATATTTATTTTATATTTAAAGCATATCTAAGTCTATGAATAACTTTTTTTATCGTTCATTGCACCCGTCTATGATTTTTAAAAGGATCGATTATTTTTTGGTATGAGATAGATAAGTAAAAATACGTACAATCACTGTTCTTTTATCATAAATCTTTATATCTTTTGGTGTATATGTCAATTGTATGGAAAACAGATAGCAGAAGAAATTATGCTCCTCCAGTTATGATCCTCTGTCAGAAACAATTTTTATGTTATAATATAATAAAAATTAAACGTATTTTGTCCTAATACTATGTACACTTCAAAAAATTTTAATCTTCTTTTTTCTTTCCAAGGTTCCGCTTCTGTAACGCTTGCTTTGGGGAACCACATCCTCTTCGGGTACCTAATTCTCTTTGTTTTGGATTCCTGGATATTTTTTTCTGTAGCTACTATATTCGGCACCGTACCTACTTCCCTGACTGAAGAATCTTAACATCTCAGAATTCTTATGCGTGTATTGATACTTAAAGATAAGTTACAATACTTAAGAGTTTTTATTTCGTAGTTGTGATCCCAAGTATCCTTAATGTTGCAGCGCAAATAGCATATTTTAGACCATATTTGTTACATGTTTCTACAACGTTATCCATCTTCCTTTGGAGTCCCTGTTCACTATCTGCCAGCAACACTGTATCGTCTGCATATCTAATATTGTTTATAAGTTGGCCATTTACAGCAATCTCATCTTCTGATTCGTTCAAGACCACTTTAAATATGTTTTCAGAGTATATGTTAAATATAACCGGTGACCATATGCAACCCTATCTAACTCGTTTTTCGACTGTGAAGATCACGGACTGTTCATTTGAAGTCCAAGTGACTCAGAGAGCTATGGAACGAAGAATGCTTAACATAAAACTTAGTGATCGCAAGTCCCATGAGGAAATAAGAAGACGATCAAAAGTTACAGATGTACCTAGTCCAAAAGTTACCATGTTAAAATGGAACTGCCAGGACACATAGAAAAAATGGAAGACAACCGTCGGACGAAGCAGATTATTGAATGGCGACCAAGAGCAAACAAGAGAAGTGGAGGCAGACCTCAAACCAGATGGACTAATGACATCAAGCGAATGGCTTGTCACGAATGAATGCAAAAAACAACAAATAGAAATGAATGGACACACCTAAGGGAGGCTTATATCCGACGATGGATGGAATAGCTGTTGATGATGATGATTATCCTTGTAGGTTCGTCTGGTCCGAAAATCAACCTGTTCCTATCCTCGCAGTGTCTCAGTAGTCGTTCTCCTGAATATCCTATATCGGTACAGCCCCATGCGCAGCGCCATGTGTGATGTGAATTGAAGTCTCCTGCTAGTCTACGGTTTCTGCGGTGTTCATCATTGCGTTAATTTCTTTTAGAGCTAGACTGTCGATGCCTCTCCTTCTTCTTCTTGTAGTGGCTATCCGTTTCGGATGTTGGCGACCATCATGGTAATCTGTATTTTGCAAACTGCTGCTCTGAAAAGATTTGTGGTTGTTGTGTTGAACCACGTACGTAGATTTTTCAGCCAGGAAATTCTTCGCTTTTCTGGTCTTCGTTTTCCTTCTACTTTTCCTTGTAGAATTAATTGCAGCAACCCATATCTTTCGCTGTTCCTCATTATGTGACCGACGTATTCGATTTTGGCTCTTTTTATTGTGGATAACAACTTCTTTCCTTTTTGTATTCTTAATGAAACGTCCTAGTTAGTATCGTGGTCGGTATAGGATATCTCCAGAATTCGACAATAACGCCACATTTCGAAAGCCACATTTCGGAAGTTTGTGATCATTGGCAGTTGCTTTTCGGTCATGTATGACGTTTCTGAGATGCAGATAACCTCCGGATTTTGTTTCATGACGTCCTATCGTAGTTCGTATAGTGTCAGTGAGGCTGTCAGTTGAGTTGTAAGATCTTCAGCCTTTTAAATGGCATTGTAAAGCTCTTCGTATTTTACGAATACCATTGCTTGTTTCGTAAATGAATTGGCCGTTAGAAGTTCTTCCTTCATTCCTTGTAGCAGTTGCAACTTTTTTTTCTACGTTTACTATTCTGTTAATTTCAGCCCATGCTTCTTTAATTTTTCTTGTACCGCTTGTTTAGCTTGTCTCTTGTTATGTTATGTCTATGTCCAATTATTTTATATGTCGGAACCTAGTCTTTCAGCCACTCTCGTCAGTTGCCTTCATTGGATATTACATAATAAAAAAGGATGAGCCCTATAATATCGTTCTGAATTTTCTTGGAGAGTTTGAGATGTAATGAGGTCTATGTGCGATTGTTTGCGGGTATGGAAATCTGTGTTTCAATTTACCGCCGAGTAAAATGAAATGTGTGGCCGGTCTGTTGTATTTTGGCAAATAGACCAAGTTGTATGTGATGATACTGTTAGCAGATACTATTGAAAAAAAAGATTGATACCTTACTTAGGCAATATTCATCGATTGCATAAAAACTCTCAAAAATTGTATTCATTCGTTCAAAATTTAGGAACAAACTGCTGTGAAGAAGAAACAAATCTACTAATACTACGAAGTTAAAAAATACGCCCATCGTACTCTTTGCTTGTCACCTTTAACTTTTTTTATAGAGAATGTCTACTTCAATATCACCTTACACAACAAAACTTTGTATATAAAACACATACTCTTCAACATAAATAGCTTCTTTTACTGTAAATTCTTGTTTAGAAATTCTTCGCTGTTTGCTTACAAACAAGTTTAACTGCCAAATTATACTTTTGTTGTTATTAATGGAACATTCTCTTATTTTATACCAACTAGTTTACATTATTGAGGTTTTGAATTTGCTGTTACTGCTTATGTTCACCAGTTTATATATGATTTTTTTTAAAGGTTAAAGTACGTTTATTGACGTTTCAATTTCCACTTCGGAAATCGTTCTCAAAATACAGAACGATTTCCGAAGTGGAAATTGAAACGAAATGATTTATATTTACATTTGTATAATAATATAAGAAATAAAGCTATAATCTAAAAGAATTGAAAAGTATCGCATTGTTGGCAATTTAGTAGCCATATTTTTGTTTGGAGAAAGTTGTATAATTCTACGAAATGTAGAGATACAAGAGTTTTGTCAATATTTGTTTATTTTGTGTTAAATTACAATACAAGTGATATCAAAAACAAACAATTATGTTCCCAATTTGTTCAAATGTGTAGCTATTATATACAAATATCAATTTTTGTACTGAATTTCCAAAGGTGTAGGTATAGTTTGTAGTGCACTTCAGATTCAGTTTTTGTTATCCTAGAGAACAGTGTGGATTTTACGTAAAAAGTGGCCAAAACTAGAAATTTCAAAAACTAGCATTTTGCTAGATTTGTGTCCCTAAACCATGTAGTTCTATGTGACGTCATGTGGTATCACCCCCACCCCATAAGTCTTACCAAACAAATTTTACAGCGCTCGCTTCGTAACATGTTTTGGCTACGTTTAGTTGTGAGATTTTACTACACTTTTTTGTAAGATTTGGTATTTTTTTATTTTTATAAATCAAGATTCAAGTGATTTTTGCGAAAGGGGCAGTTATGAATAATTCGTGAAGTCCCTTATGTCTCCTATGTTATGAGTAAAGGGCGAATTATATGTATGAAGATATGTACATATTATATATGTAAAGATTTTTTAAAATATATGTAAGCATTCTTCGAAAATAAGTAATAAATAAATTAAAGCAATAATTTTATAAAATGAGATAAATATTATATATACCTACAAACAATTTAATTTACAACTAAATATTTTTCAAAATTTTCTAGGGTAAAGGCTTGTCTTTTATCAGAAAACATGTGTTTATATAAAAAGAAGCTTCGCTCCTACTGAGGTAATTGGGGCATATTTTAATTTTGGCAACATGTTTCCATCAATACACGTTTCTATGTCAAAATGGTCTCTAAAAATGTATGACTTCATTATTTTCTAAAACCTGCTTGTATGTACAGCGTTAACAGGCCTTTTAGGCCCATTGCTGGATGGATAATTTCTATCGTTTTCTATTCTTAGCTAACAGCTTCCAATCTCTGATTCCCATCTTTCTGACATCTTCCATCATTACATCTCTCCATTTCTTTCTTGGTCTTCCTCTCTTTTTTTTTGCCCTCAGGTACTCTCCAAGCAATATTCTTGACTAGTCTATTACCTTGCATTCTTTCTAGATGACCGAGCCATTCTAGTCTACGTTTTTTCACCACTTTTGTTATTGTAGGGTTAGCATACAAATGATACACTTCTGCATTAGTTCGTCTTCTCCATTCTCCCTCTACTACTTTTCTATCAAATATTCTGCGAAGTATCTTTCTTTCCCATGCTTCCAATGTGTTCTGTACGGTTTTGTTCATAGTCCATGTCTCGGCAGCGTTGTCTCCATTGTGGGTCTAATTATAGTTTTGTATAGTCTTATTTTTGTATTACGAGATATATCTTTGGCCGTAATTATTTTGCTCATGGCCCAGCACACCTGTTGCTCTTGGTCAGTCTCAGGTTGATTTCATTTTCTTCCTTACATGTCTGATCAATAAGAGTACCTAAGTACATATATTCATCCACCTTCTCGAATTCTACAACTGATCCATTCTCCACCTCCAATTTAAAGGATCATCATCACCGTACATGGAGAGATCTCCATGTACTTCGATTTATTAATATTAACTTTCAGTCCCATTTTAGAGCTTTCCTGAATCAGTCTTTTTGTTACTACAATTTTTTCTAGAACTATATTGAATAGCAATGTAGACAACGGGTCTCCTTGGCGAACACCTTTTTTCACTTCGAATTCTTCTGAGACTGTACCGTTGCATCTCACAGCACAAATGGTTTGTCTAATTGTCATTTTTACCAATATTATTATCTTATTATTTTTTCTGGCACTTGGAATTCGTTTAGTGTTTCTATTAACTTGTTTCTATCTATTGTATCGTAGGCAGCTTTGTATCAATGAAAAGTACTTGTGCTGAAATGTTGTATTCATAGCAATTGATCAGGATTTGTTTTAGCATAAAAATTTGATCGGTTGTTGATCTTCCTTTCCGAAATCCTCCCTGGTATTCTCCTAGTTTCTTCTCTATATATATTTCTAATCGTTTTTTAATTAGTATGGCTAGTACTTTATACATTACTTCTAATAAGGATATTCCTCTATAGTTTGCGTATTCAGTTCTATCTCCCTTTTTGTGTATAGGAATTATAATCGACTTATTCCATTCTTGAGGCATTTCTTCGGCATCCCATACTTCTAGTATTAGCTCACCAAGTTTGTTTATTAAGACTTCTCCTCCATATTTTATGTTCTCTGCCACAATGCCGCTCTCCCCGGGACTTTTTTGTTTTTCATATCTTTTATTATTTCTTCAATTTCTTCTCTTGTGGGCTTTGGTATTTCTTCTATTACTATTTGAGGTCTAGGAACATAACAATTTTTTTCAGTAGTCACTTCTTCATTTAGTATCTCTTCGAAATATTCTTTCCACCTTTCACATATTTGGTCTTCATCCACTATCAGGTTTCCTTGTTTATCTTTTACATTCATCGTTCTTCCCTGGTACCCAGTTTTAATGTATTTTACTTCTTTATAAAAATTTTTTATTTAATTTTTCTTGTAATTTTCTTCAATGCGCTTAATTTTATTATCCATATACTTTTGTTTCCGCTCCCTTAGGATTCTCTTTACTTTTTTTCGTTGTACGGCATACCTTTCTAGGTCGTCTTGTTTTTGCGAACGTAAACTTTTTAATCTCAAATCTGATCTTTTTTTTTAACTCTGTTCTGCATTCGTCATTGAACCAGTGGTTTTTTCTAAATCTTTTTGTTCTTGGTATGTTCTTCGACGTAGCTTCCTTTATAGTGTTTGCCATTTTCAAGAACTTCTGTTGTATGTTACTCACAGTAGTACTATCTTGTTTGGCGTAGGTTTCTTGTATATCCTTTTGATAGTCCTGCTCTACCTCAAATTTATCGCAGTTTTTCAAAGTTAAATTTACGTAAATTCACGTTACCTGCTTAAGCTTTCCCAAAACTTTTGTACCAATGTCATCTTTTACTTTTTGGCATTCCTTCCTAAGATTTTCAATTAGTTCCACAGAATCAACTAGAAGTTGCGAGTTCTTTTCTAGTAATGTAATTGTTTCCGGGATAAAACTATAAGTAATTTCTTTTAATAAATATCAGACTTTTATGCATCTCCTTATTATCGATAACTGCTTTTGATGATATGACAGCCTGTGAAGAATCTGATATGTCGTTTATTGCGTTCTTTATTCTATTATAATTTTCAGCGTAAAAAATTGGGAAGGTAGCGGTACGTCGCGAAGCCTCTCTTTGTATAATTGAACTAGCACTTCTTTACATTGCCAGTTAATTCGTTCACAAGAGGAAATTGGGCTCTGATAATCTCTGCAACTCTGTTAACCCCATGAGATAAACAAGTAATATGAAAAAGATTCTGATAAAATATTTTTAAATTTTGCTCCACCTTAACCATATATGGGGCAGCATCCGCTAAGAAAATCACAAATTTATTTAATGGAATGGCATCTGGCAAAAAAAAAGTTTGTCAAATTGTTGGCTTTTTCAAGTTGTTTTGAAGATATTAAGAATGAGTTTCCTGGACCATGTTCCTCTAGTGCGCCAATTAGCAAATGAACAATATATCTTCCACAGGCGTCTGTAGTTTCGTCCACAATAACATAAAAGTAATTATCACGTATGACTTCCCGTATTTGGATGATTTTTGATTTATATATAGAGTCGACACATGATCTCCTCAACGTGGATTCATCCGGGATATTAAACTTGCAATATTTTTCCAAAAACGATCTTAGATTAACGTTATTCAATTTTTTTAATCGAATATTAGAAGCAACCATCGAGTTAGGAAGCAACCATTGCCTTGCATAGATCTTCATTAAATTGTGTTTTATCGTTTTATCGTAATGAACTCGAATTAAAACAGTTTTTCAATGATTGTTGACTTTTTTCCCATTTCTAATCCTTTTTATATTTGCAGTATGTTTGGCTGTTTTGACATGCTGATGCACGTGAAATTTTTTATCGACGTTAATCTGAAGCAAGGACAAATTGAATAAATATTTAGAGTGATGTATGTTTAATAAATACGCGAATTAAAAATAAACGAAATGCAAACTTTTGTTTCATTAAAAGTTACTTACAATTTTTGAACATACCGTGCAGAACACATTTTCAGCTTCCATTTGAAGTTCTGCGTACGAAGTCTGCTTGAAGTTTAGGTGGGTGTACGATCGACGACAGCGTTTGTCATCGCCACGATTCGTTCCGGGAGCTGTAAGTCTATTTAAATTATAAATGAAAAATAAAAAAATAGTTCATTTTATGATTAATTTTGGTTAATGGCCAGGCCTCACATTCAAGTCGGTCAACTCAATTTGCGGAGATTAGGAATTGTTAAGAGCTCAGGTAAATAATACCTAGAAATAAACGGACAGGCCCTGCATAATTACATCTTAATGGTTTTCGGGTATTCCATTGCAGAGTAAAGTGACGAAAATATGTAAATATATGAACTTATTTACCACTATATGCACTATTTTCAAAAAATCTATAAATATTTAACAGGAGAATTTTACTGTCATCATTGTTTGCTATTCTTTTCCAAGACAAATCACATGCTATGATTTTTTCTGACGGATATTCTTAAGTTAAAGTTGATTTCATATAATCAAATGAACTATCTTACAATAAAGTCGTTCCAGGAACGCAACTCAGCAATATTGGCAATATCATTTTAAAGTCGGCTACTTTAAAATGTATAATATGTGTCTGAATTGTCAATATAAATGAGTCAGATAAAATTAATTTATTAGAAGAATTTTTCACCAAGTAACGAAAAACAAAATTTGTTTAATTTATTAATGTTTGGTATTTTGGGAAAAATTTCTGTGAAAAAAAGTAAAAATCGAAACGTCAAATAAACTTAATTTTAAAGTAAAATTGTGGCTTATTCCCAACAAAAATAGTAAACTGATCTTTGAGCTATAACGTTAAAAACAATCAACGGCTCTCTGGTTCCTAGTCCGTTTCGGACGCCAACTGACTATCATCTATTCCTTCTTCCACTTTTTAAGCGAGCATTTAGCTTTGCATCATATCACTGTAAATTATTCTAAATATACAGGGTGAGTCATGAGGAACTTTACATACTTCTACCATATGTAGAGTCCCTCAGGGAGCATATCATGTGGCCACTAAAAAATGTCAACTCCTCTTCTTTATTAATTAACAGGGTGATTTGTGTAATTGACCATTTATTTCATTTTACTGCAGTGTTTATACGGCTCATTTGATTTTTTTAATTTTTGCATGATACAGTACACTACTATCAAGCATTCGACTGGTATTAGCTAAACTAAAAAATTCCAGGACTGGCTTTGGAAAAATTAATTTAGGGATTCGTATTAAATATTACACCCTGTATAAATTTTTTTTAAAATGCAATAAGTGATTTTCTAACTACTTAATTAGCCAATGAAAACGACATATGCGACAATGTTGTCGCACTTTTATTAAATTTTTATCTTACCAAAAATAGAACAACCATAATGAAGTATCTAATTATAAGGTAATTAATTTAAACAAATGTTATAAATTTCAAACATTTTAATTAAAATGAGTTCCTACAACATAATCTAATACGTAGAAAATTAACATCTTTACTGTCACTTTGTATTATCTCTATGATAGAATCAATTGTTTTTCAATTTTAAATTTTTACTCATAGATCGTATTGGGGCATTATTTTCGATAAATAATAAATTAAATTGATTAAAAAGTCAAACCTCTTGTATGTGTTAGTTTTTGTTGATTGTAAATGATTAAAATTTTATGTCAAATAATAATACATTGCATCAACTGTACTAAATAAAAATAAATCTAAAAAAAGTATAAAATCAAGGTTGGCGTTGACCGTTTGACGTTTCTTGATATTTTATACCCATTGTCATTATTGTCATTATCAATTGTTATTTATGTGTACAAGAATACATATTTCTTCTGTCATATCTACGTTAAGTACATTGTGTTAGTTTCTTTCAAAATGCCACATCAGTTTTCGACCACAGAATATGCAGACATAATATTTGTTTATGGATTCTGTAATGGGAATGGTAGGGCTGCTAGTAGAGAATATCGCAGGAGATTTCCTAATCGTCGAACTCCCAGTAATCCAACATTTGGGTCAGTTTTTAATTATTTGCGAGAAAATGGCACTTTTCCTAGTGGAACAACAGAGCGACATGTAGATGAAGCGCAGGAAGATGACATTATGGACGCTGTTACTATGAACCCTACAATAAGCACTAGACAAGTAAGTCGAGAACTCAATGTTACTCAATCAAAAGTAAGTAGAGTCTTACAAAAAAATAATCTATACCCATATCACATTCAAATGGTTCAGCGACTACATGCTGGAGATGAGATCGATAGGTTGGAATTTTGTAGATGGATTAACAATAATCGACCAACGCTATACAGGACACTATTTACAGATGAAGCCCAATTTACCAGAGACGGGATAAATAATTCACGAAATTCACATGTGTGGGCAGAAGAAAATCCCCATGCTATTCGAGAACGTCGTTCTCAGTTAAGGTTTTCGGTTAACGTGTGGATTGGTGTCATAAATAACCAATTAGTAGGTCCTCACTTTTTTGATGGTCCTTTAACAGGGCAAGTCTATTTGAACTTTCTACAAAATATTTTGCCGAATTTGCTTGCCAACGCGAACGTTGCTATCCGAGGGATGTATTTTCAGCATGATGAGGCACCCCCACACTTTTTACTGGCAGTGAGACAACATCTCAATAATGTTTATGGCAACAGGTGGATAGGACGTGCAGGTCCTATTTCGTGGCCTTCAAGATCCCCTGATTTCAATCCCGTTGATGACCATATTTGGGGACGATTGAAGCAACTAGTTTACGCAGTGAATATTAATAACCGACAACAATTAATTGATAGAATTATACATTGTTGTAATACTATTAGAAACGATCCCCAGAGTATCCGTAATTCAATACGTCAATTAACAATTCGGCAACAAAAATGTGTACAGGCTGCAGGGTTCCAGTTCGAAAATCTATTTTGAATTATTTTTATTTTGTTACCATTATTGTATCTTTTCCAGTTCTAATTTATGGGTTTATCATAACTATGTACATATTTTTAGTTTTTTTTTAATTGTTCTTCGTTATTGTTAGTAGTTACTGTTTTTTGTTGTGCAGTGCCTCAGTTTATCATTTCAATTAAAATGTTTGAAATTTATAACATTTGTTTAAATTAATTACCTTATAATTTGATACTTCATTATGGTTGTTCTATTTTTGGTAAGATTTGATCGTTCACTAAAAATTTAATAA
This sequence comes from Diabrotica undecimpunctata, assembly GCF_040954645.1. Classification (NCBI taxonomy): domain Eukaryota; kingdom Metazoa; phylum Arthropoda; class Insecta; order Coleoptera; family Chrysomelidae; genus Diabrotica; species Diabrotica undecimpunctata. Next base: position 14,030,890 of record NC_092805.1, read on the forward strand.
AAGTGCGACAACATTGTCGCATATGTCGTTTTCATTGGCTATTTATGTAGTTTGAAAATCACTTATTGCATTTTAAAAAAAATATATACAGGGTGTAATATTTATTACGAATCCCTAAATTAATTTTTCCAAAGCCAGTCCTGGAATTTTTTAGTTTAGCTAATACCAGTCGAATGCTTGATACTAGTATACTGTATCATGCAAAAATTAAAAAAATCAAATGAGCCGTATAAACACTACAGTAAAATGAAATAAATGGTCAATTACACAAATCACCCTGTTAATTAATAAAGAAGAGGAGTTGACATTTTTTAGTGGCCACATGATATGCTCCCTGAGGGACTCTACATATGGTAGAAGTATGTAAAGTTCCTCATGACTCACCCTGTATTATTACTAGACGGTACTACCACACGGTAGTTACTAAATCAGATAACAAAGGTCTAGTTTCCTTCCAAGTAAAAACATTACACAAAAGCGTGTGAATTATAAAAACTTACTTTAATTATACTAAACCAACTGCATTCCAAGGTGTAACTGTTAACGTTTTCATTCGGAAGTAATTAACCTTGTCTAAGATTTCAAACATTAACTTTACCCAGTACACTGAGGACAAACAAATTCAATCGACAGATTTTGTTGCAATGTGTAGGTTTATATTAATGTTTATGTAGATTGTTTAAAACAACAACAAACTAATGAAATTTTCAGCGTAGGCTTGCATGGTCAGTCATCAATTTACGCGTGGTTTTCCGCGTTAGAACCGTGTCGATTTTGAATGTGCAGTATGGATCCAATTGTTCGTCAAATTTTGTAGATCATCTTGCCATTGTGTAGGTGTGTGTCTTCCTCTGTAGGTCTTCAGTCGGTTAACATGAATGTGCAATGGAGAAGATGAAAGCCAATCAATCACCAGGAGATCATGGAGTAGTTGTAGAATCGCTCAAGAATGGGGGCGAGACGAAATTTACACGTTTTTTCGTAAGATATCTTGATTTGGCTTTAAGTGTTTTAAAGTTAAGTAAGTTTTCGTCTGTATTATGTTTTTAAGTTTGTTAAAGGTATGTTTACAGCGCTTGTGCAATTTCACTATTCCACCAAGGTACAGGTTGTTTTTTTACAAGGTTTTGTCTGTCTTTTATAATAACGCTATTCGTCAAATAGAAGAACCCGTCGTTGGCCGATGGTCATTTTTTATACACTCTTAGACATAACTGCATCAATTGTGTTGACATGTTTTCTATTAATCTCGTAATCCATCAACTGAAATTTCCCGTTTTAATTTTATAAAAATGTTGGGGGACAAATTAGTAAAGCCTCAGCTTTTGCTGCGACTAAATAATCCAAAGATCAACCGTGTGTTACTAGGAACAATTAGAAGAATTTCTGGCTTTCAAGAACCACTCCCTCTCCAGATTGATCAAATTGATAACACCCAAAATAAATGCAAAAGGTACTATTTATGTCCTGGAAGTAAAGAAAAGTGGACATCCATTTCCTGCGGTTTATGTAAAAAGCCTTCTTCTTAAAGTGCCCTCTCCTCAATGGAGGTTGGCTACTACAATTTTAAAATCTTCTCTATCTTCAGCTGTTCTTATTAGCTGTTCAAAATTTAGCCCTGTCCATTGTCGGATGTTTCTGAGCCACGATAGTCTTTTCCTTCCTAGGCCTCTCTTTCCCTCGATTTTTCCTTTCACTATAAGTTGGACATATTGGTACTTATTATTTCTCAGTATGTGGCCTAGGTATGATGTTTTTCTAACTTTTACTGTGTTAAAAAGTTCTCTTTCCTTGCCTATTCTATGCAGCACTTCTTCGTGTGAGGTATGCGATGTCCATGAAATTTTGAGCATTCTCCGGTAGATCCACATTTCAAAGGCCTCCAATTTATTTACGGTTGATGTTTTTAGGGTCCACGTTTCAACTGCATATAGAAGAGTCGACCAGACGTAGCATTTTGATAAACGTAGTCGAATTTCGAGTTTCATTCGAGAATCACAAAGCAGTTTTTTTATTTTTTCGAAAGATTTTCTGGCCTGTTCTATTCTCGATCTTATATCTAGATCAGGATTTAGGCTGCTATCGATCCAACATCCCAGGTACTTAAATCTATTGACCTGTTCTAAAATGTGCCCATTTATTGTGCAAGGTTGAGGTACGTTTTGGTTTTTTCGGATTGACATCACTTTGGTTTTTTTAATGTTTATTTTCACACCAAATTGCTCACAGGTCGAGTTGGTCTTGTCGATGAGTCGTTGTAGACCTACGTCGGAATCCGCAATTAACACTGTATCATCGGCGTATCTGATACTGTTGATATTTACGCCATTCACCTTGACTCCATCCTTGGAATCCTCCAATGCTTCTTTAAATAGAAACTCGGAGTAAAGATTAAACAGCAGAGGCGACAGAACACATCCTTGTCTAACTCCCCTCCTAATTTCTACTTCTGCGGATGTGAAACCTTCGATCCTAACTCTGGCGTTTTGGTTCCAGTACAAGTTTTTTAAGAATTTGATGTCTTTTCCATCTAAACCGACTTCTTGCAAACGTTCTAATAGTAGGTCGTGTCTTACTCTATCAAATGCTTTTTCGAAGTCTATAAAGAATATAAATATATCTTTTTGTTGGTCGTAGCATTTTTGGGCGAGAACTAGTAAACTGAACAGGGCTTCTCTCGTTCCCATGCCGGCTCTGAATCCAAACTGATCGTCTCCGATGATTGTTTCGGCACTTTCTATAGATACGATTATGTACGATTTTTAGTAGGACTTTTACTGCATGACTCATAAGGCTTATCAGACTGAACTCATTGCAGTGTTGTGGGTTTGGCTTTTTTGGTAGTGGGATGAATATTGACTCCAGCCAATCTTGGGGTATTTTACCTGTATCATAAATGCGATTGAATAAAAGGACAAATATTTCGATATTTTCTTCGCTGATTAATTTTAACGTTTCTGGGTATATTCCGTCTGGACCTGGGCTTTTATTTGTTTTAAGATGATTAATTGCATTTATGATTTCAGATTTCAGAATTGTTGGCCCTTCGTTGTTATTTTCCAATCTTGGTTCTTCTCGTATGTCGTGAAAAAGAATTTTAATATAGTTTTCCCATTCTTTCAGGTTGTCGTTCTCTTGGTAGTCGATGTAAACTCTTTTACCTTTTTATGTAAATTAAAAAAATCGTGCCTTTGTTGTAGTTCTTCTATTTCTACGCATTTTGTTTCCAGCCATTTCTCTTTTGCTTCGGTTATTTTTTTTCGAATTATTCTATTTAGTCTTTAGTATTCTCCGTCCTTGTCATTTTTTCCTTTGGATTCTCTTCGTTTGTTCATTAATTGTAAAATCTTTTCTGTCATCCATTCCTGTTTGTTATTTCTAGGTGTTACTTTTAGATGTTTTTCCGTTACATTGTTCATTTGTTCTTTAATAGTTTTCCACAGAACGTTTATGTCATCGTACTCGCTAATTCTATTGTGGTCGATATTTCCTAAATTTTTGTTTAATATTTACTGTCTGATGTATGGTGTCGTTTTTCAATAATTGGATGTCTAATAGTTGGTGTTGAGGTTTTTTGTTTCTTTATTAGTTTCCATCTTGCGCGAACTTTTGCAACAACAGGATTATGATCGGAATTGATGTCAGTTCCAGGATATGTTTTTGCACTGATGATTGCATTGTGATATCTTTTGTTGACCAATATGTAATCTATTTGGTTACGGATTACTCTGTTTTCATTGTGTTGTGGTGAAGTCCAAGTGTGTAAAAAGCCAGTTTGTGATAAATGTTCAAAAAATATATGTAACGAATGCGCTCGTGAATGGCTTGCCATGTTTTAAATAGCACTTCATATTGCACTTTTTATTGTAAAGTATGTTGTTTGCAATGGAGTATTTTCATTGCCGAGTTGTTTTTGATTTGTTTAAATACATTTATTATTATGTAAATTTACATTTACAGTAATACATTTATTATATTGTAGTATACACACAGTAGTTGCAATTTTTTTTCTAAAAACATCTTTTTACAATATTATTCTTTTCTTGGTCACTTACATTGTAGAATTATTTCACCTCCCAGTTAAGGGATATAGGCGATATATTTTCATAGTTCAAAAGCATTGCTTAAATTAAAATTTTGAGTTTTTTTTTATTGATATCGGTTTGGTAAGAAGTCCAATTTGCATTCTTCATTTTCCAAGACTGATAGATTGGGAAATTAAGGGGGGAATGTGATCTAATGATACAGAAATTGGAAAGTGGTCAGTATTGCGGTGTTTCATGACAATGTAGTTGAGAATGATTGACTTCATAAGGATATATCGATGGCAGAAAATCACAGTTTCTTATCTTGTTTATGGCGTTTACTAGCTTCTACAATTTTTTTTTGCTGCATATTCTTCTACATTGTCGATTTGATTTTTTATGTTACAGTCGTATTTCTGATATTTCTATTACATATACTTCTTTTAGTATAGTCCTATTTTATATACCTATCTTTATATACTAGACAATTTTATATTTTAATCCTCACATTAAGAACTCTCGCATAATAATATGAATAGTAGAATCAACATGCAGGTATGTTAACGTTTTCTTTCTCTTTTTGTCAGAAATATTCATTATAAACTTACTTCTAAGAAACACAAACTTATAATTTTGCCACTGAAGCAAATCCAAGTTCCACAGCCGCGGAAAATGCATAATAACTCAATTTATTCATAATTGTCAAGTGTATAAAGACAACGTCCGCTGTTGACTATTCTAAGTTTGATACCATCGCTAAAATTACACCTTGCCTAACCTAATGTTTTGTCATCACGATTATCTCCTCTATCCACTGTAAATCAAATTGTTCTTGATAATAGCAAGAGTGAATTTTAAACACGGTTATATTGTGGTTTACACAATATTTCGTCATTAACTGAACACGAAATCAGGTGTGTTTTTTCGTATAAATTTAAAAATTCAATGTATAACTCAACATTTACAAAGTCGTAAACCAGTTAATTATAATTTATAATTAGAAGAACCAATTCTAAAAAATCTTACGAATTTTATTGAGCAATCAATTAAAAATCAATTTTAAACGATACAAAAAACTAATGTAATAAACAAACTTATGTATAATTGAGTATATTGCATTCTAAAAAATAGTTTTTTCCACATAGAAATGTACACCTTTCTATGACTTGAGCAAATATTCATATTCATACGTGAAGAAGGTCTATGTAGGTCCACATTGGTTTCTTTCGAAAATTTTCCCTGGAAAATATTTGCCACTTGAAGAACTGTGGCAAATCCCACATTTTTGTCAATGGTATTATTTTTTTTCTTACATGACGCATCAACCACGCAGGGTTATTAGCGTATATGGATTGTGATACAGAGTTATAACAACAATAGAATATTAACCATAGCAATACATAAATAGAAATAAACCTAAATCTATACAAAGTAAAATATTATATTTTTGATAACAGTCTTTGAGAAAGCCGAAAATATTTTAAGTATCACTGTCTTTTCCAAGAGCACTATTTAATGTTGATGGTATGTTATACATTTTGCGTTGCACATCATACTTGGGGCACTGCAATAAACAATGTTTTACCGTTAAGACACTTTTACACATGTCACACACAGGTTTATCAGCACGTTTTAGTAGGTAGTCGTGTGTTTACCGAGTATGACCAATCCGGAGGCGAGTGAAGGTTAGTTGTTGTCTTCTATCGTTAAATTTTGGGAATTTTTTATGATTAATATCAACTTCGTACAGCTTGGTTGGGAGTTCTTCCATGTCTTCTTCTTGCAGTACCGTCTCCTATCGGAGGTTGGCTACCATCACAGCAATCTTTACTTTGTTGGCTGCAGCTCTGAACAACTGTATTGAACTGCACCCATACCACTCCCTTAAATTTCGCAACCAGGAAATCCTCCTACGTCCCACATTTCTCTTTCCCGAGATTTTTCCTTGGATTATGAGTCTAAGCAGAGAGTACTTTTCTCCTCTCATTATGTGTCCCAGATATTCCAGTTTTTTAGTTTGTATGGTTTTTATGACTTCGTATTCCGTCTCCATCTTCAGCAGAACATCTTGATTTGTTACTCTTTCTTTCCATGGTATTTTCCACATGTATCTTCCATGTATTCTGCTATATTGAATTAATCTTTTTTTTTTAAAGAATGCTTTCAGGTCGGTGTGAAGAGATTTCGTATTTTCTCCTGCGTTTGGGTTAGTAGGTGCATTTTTTGGTATTTTGTCTACAACCTCGTTTCCTTCGATTCCAGTATATGACGGTACCCATATAAAATTAACTTTAATGTTCATATTTTCTGCATGTTTTAGTTCCTTTTTAATGAGAAGGAGTAGTGGATGATTACAGTAGAGTTGGTTGAATGCCATTATTGAGCTGAGAGAATCTGTAATAATGATATGTCTCTTTTTATTTTTGTTAACTATTAGAACTAGTGCTTTTATTATCGCATACAATTTAGCAGAGAACGTTGTTGTATACGAAGGTAATTTGTAAGCTTCTGTATAATCTGATGAGTAGATTGCTGCCCCAGTTTCGTCTTCGTTTTTGGAGGCATCAGTATAAACTTTGAAACAACTATCATATTTGCTTAATATTTTAAGAAACTATTGATTAATTTGACTTGCTGGCGTTTCTGATTTGTTTAGGCGCAATAAGCTGGTGTCAGTAGAGGGAAGTCGAATTTTCCAAGAAGGAGGGGTTTGAATTGAGGAGATATCGTAGGTGTCTGGAAAATGGATACCTATTGTTAACAAGTAGGTATGTAGGCGGTAATAGAAAGGGTGATCGGTTCGATTTGAAGTTTGGAAACAACTTTTAAAGCGGTCAGCGAATGCGTTGTGTATAACTGGATTATCTTGATTAGATGATACTGCCGCGACATAAGAAAGTCTTAGATATTGTCTTCTAAATGCGAGTGGAATCTCTCCAGTTTCCCTGTATAGGGTTTGTATTGGACTTGTGTTGTGTGGAAATTCAAAGACCTGTATTTTTAATAAAATCTATTGTTTTTAAGTACGTTTTTTGGGGGAGTTGTAAACAATTGAGCCGTAGTCCGGATTGGAACGTACTAGGGCCTTGTAGATATGTACTAGTGTAGAAGAGTTGGCGCCCCATTTTTTGTTTGCGAGTGATCGTAACAAATTTATTCCAGGCTAACATGTATTTTTTAAATATTCTAAATGTATCGTCAAAGTTAGTTTTTGGTCAAAGATCATAGAAAGGAATCTAATTTCGTCTACATATTTAAGCTGACCTCCATTTAAATATAAGTTCTTCGGTTGTATTTGGTGACTTTTCGTAAAACATACTGCTTTGGTTTTGAGGGTATTGAACTGAAGACCACTTGTGAATGACCATTCTTCAATATAGTTTATGGCTTTTTGGACATGGCTATGGATGGTTGTTAGGTTCTTTCCTCTACAAAGTAATAATAAATCATCTTCATATAGCCTAGCTTTTACAAGATGTTTAATTTTTGCGATAATAGAATTCATACCTACAAGAAACAGCGTAGTGCTAAGGTTCGAGCTCTGTGGTATACCATTTTCTTAATTGTTTGTTGAGGGAAATGGTATTATTTAAAATACACAAGGAAAATGAAATTCCTGCAGTTGACTGTATGAATCACAAAAGTTTTATTTAAAAATTCTTTTTAAAAGGTATATAAGTAATTAAATTTAAAATTCAGATGTTGCCTATTGGGAGTTTTAACTTGCCTTGAAATAGTAGGGATACGTCCCGTAGCCTTCTAAAATTACATAAAACCAAGACAAAAACAAAGTTTACAGAAATTAAAAGAAATAGGCTGCATGATAAATTATTTCGAATATGTGAAAGAAATTCATACAAAAACTTGGTCCATATATTTCTATTCGTTTTAAAACAAGGGGACCAGTTTATATTACTATTATTGTTGTTGAAAGTAAACTAATTAATTATGAACTTGATCTACAGGTGGATGTGTTCCTAAGTAGTCTCGTTCTAAAACGTGTTAATTGCTTAAAAAATAACTTAATTATTAAATAATCTTCCAGTTTAAATCATAATGTTTTTCTATCAATTTTCTAATGTCAACTGCTTTTTCTTGTTTTACTTGTAAAAATCTTTGCCTTTTAAAGCACGTGGTCTAAGATATTTATTTATCAAGAGCGGTTTCAACATCCTATCTCCTGATGTATTGCTACAAAGTATGTAATAATGTTACTCGATCTTTACTTGTTTTATGTTCACTTGCAGTTTTTTCATTCTTTGCGATGTAAGTACGGTTAGGCATTTTTTTCCAATACAGTCCCGTTTCATCAGCGTAAAATACTTGATCGGCACAATAGTCCCCATCTTCAATAATTTTCGCTAGCTCCTGTGGAAATATTTTTGCTGCTGCTTTATCTGCTGTAGCACTCTCTCCTGTGATCTTGATATTATGAAATGCATTTCTTTTTATAAACCCTTTTAGCCATCCTTTACTAGCTGAAATATTTTTACCAGCTTGGGAAGTGGAAGTTGGTGGATTAAATAACCACTTACAGGAATTCTTCTTTGGATTAATTCCTCAATCCAAATTGCGATGGCTCTTTCTGTTCTTTCTAATAATACATCCCTTGAGTTAGATGAAAATTATAGATTTTCTTATAGCAACTTCACTTTTCTTAATTGCTCTTACAGTTGATTCGCCGAAATTAAAATGTTTTCGTTTATTCGTCTTCCGGGTTTGGACCGTGTCATTTGTGAGTGACCCAAAAGTGGGTTCATCTCGACGTTTCGCTACAATTGTATGTAGCTTCTTCAGGAGAACAAAAAAGAAAACAAAAGACAGGAAGATGGGTAGTTAGCAACGGTAACTCAGTTACTCAACGCAACCAGAGGCGAATACTAACTACCAAGATGGGCATTTGGTCACAGTAACTCAACTACTCAACGCAGCCAGAGGTGAAAACCAAATGCCAGGACAGGGATTCACGTCCAACAGCTCAGAACACTAACGCGTCGAGAGGCGGGGAGTGAATCCGACGATTACTCCGCTACCGCTCTATTTATAGTCGCGGTGACTTGTCGTGTCGGGACGTATCGGCACACTCCGTGGCGCGAACGTCAAGAAGCGCGCGCTGGCCAATCATGTGGCTGCATCGTGGTAGCGGGACCGGACGGCGGCTCTAGACTGAGATTCCAGATGGGAGACAAGTAGTATCCTTCCTCTCGATTGATATTATGTGGATTTTTTCGGATCTCTAGAGATTCGCCGATTTTCCTGGAATAAAAGAAGGGGCTCTTAGAAATAATATGGGTTTTTTGGAACAATATGGAATGACCGGTAAGCGGTCTATAAATAGAGCGGTAGCGGAGTAATCGTCGGATTCACTCCCCGCCTCTCGACGCGTTAGTGTTCTGAGCTGTTGGACGTGAATCCCTGTCCTGGCATTTGGTTTTCACCTCTGGCTGCGTTGAGTAGTTGAGTTACTGTGACCAAATGCCCATCTTGGTAGTTAGTATTCGCCTCTGGTTGCGTTGAGTAACTGAGTTACCGTTGCTAACTACCCATCTTCCTGTCTTTTGTTTTCTTTTTTGTTCTCCTGAAGAAGCTACATACAATTGTAGCGAAACGTCGAGATGAACCCACTTTTGGGTCACTCACAAATGACACGGTCCAAACCCGAAAGACGAATAAACTATAATTCTGACTCTGGCCGTGGAAGCCTACGATTTCATTTTAAAATGTTTTCCTATTGCCAATCCTTCTCCTTTTCCTAAGTGATCTAAAATTGCAATTTTGGTTTCCAATGATTGTCTTTGACGTTTTTTTCTCTATTGGGCCAAATAAACTCTTAGAAAAAGAAATAAAAAAAATTAGACTTACGATATTGAGATGGCAAAAACCTCTTCTAATGAAAAATAAAACTTTACGACACTCACTTGAAATCTTTCAATCTGAAAACCGTGCTGCTTATTATACTGCAATTTCGTATCAGCAAAATTTTAAATAACTTATTATAAAACGAAGCACCGCTAAGAGAAAAATTATTTTAAAACAATAACAGGGCCCTGATTCTAATTGAGATTTCGACTCAAAACATGTCGAAATTAATATGGCGACATCGAAATGCGACTTTGCGAACCTTGTGGATTTCAGCTGAACTAACCAAACGACGTCACTAATTTTCGACTTATCGAAATTAATTTCAACTTCAACAAAAGTGGTTGAAATTTCATTTCGAGTCGAAATTAATCTGACATGACTGACTGGACTGGGAGAAGTGAACTTAGGTTCAGTTTGGGTAGGGGTGTTTTGATCCTTGCAAGGAAAACAGAGGCAAAAAGTATTAATATGGCTGTGTTTTACGGACATTTGCTAGTTTTGGAGGAATTAGAGAGGATAGATATCCGACGCTCATAACGGAGGATAAGAAGAATGTTACGGGATACTCAAAATTCTTTTTCACTAAGTGATGCTCAATTTAGACAGCAATTCCGGCTAAATAAACAAGCTGCAAATTATTTAATAAGGGTATTAGAACCATATTTGGAAGAAAGTGTTTATGCCTCTAGGATACCCAAAATGTTTAGGGTTAGTATTACTAAGCTGCAGTAAATTTAAAAATATATTAGAATATAACCACTAAGTCAAATCTTAGTGGTTATAACTTAAGGATCTCCCACATCGCCTTTTTTTTTCTTGTCATCTTTTCTTTCAATTCAAAATATAATTGAGAATGGCCACTATTTATGATTTAACAACTCAAACAAGAAAAAAAAGACGTTCACGTAACGTAAACAAAACAAACATTTAACAAGCGTAGTGCAGCCAATAAACAACAGGGCCAACCCAAATTTTCAGCAGTGTCAAAATGATAAAGTAAATATCCCCAGTTTTAACTACAATCGAAATGAATGAGAATCGCTAGCGATTGCGACTGTCATGGCGTAGTCGCTTTTAAATTTCGACATCGAAATGAAATAGAATCAAGGCCCAGGTTATACTTTTCAATGCGAAACTCACAATGATGTAATAGGGACATCATGTAGCAAGGGAATTCCCGAATTGCAAAGGCCCACTTTACTGAAATCTGGATGTGAATAGTTTATATTTAATTATAATAGTTAATAATAGAAATTTTAACAGCACAACTTTAAAATCGCATAAAAATAATCCGCATAAAAAGAGACCTTACTGTAATTTTTAATACTCTTAACGTTAATATGATTTTGTTGCTAATGCAAAATTTCTTAACAGCCCTGGTATACAGAGTTCATTTTATTATAAAGACATCTTTAATTATAGATCTATCTGTCTATATCTAAAGTTACATTATAATAATACAATGTGACGTGACATAAAGATTTTTGTTATTCAACTGTTCACAGTAGCTACACATGCCCAGAGATCAAATTTCAAAATCGGATGTTTGAAAAGTGACTGCATGGAAATAATTTTTGCTTGTTACTTAAGCCTGACTCATATGTTGTTGACTTTGGCTCTAACTCGGATATTTATAGATGTAAAAAGAATAAATAATGAGAGAAAATATGAGGAATGACATTTCAAAATACAGCCATTAACGTAACATTTTTTGCCGTTAAAAGTTTGTTTAGGTACGGGACACATGTTTCGTTGTAAAAACGGTAATTATTACTCGAAAGTAAATACCAGAAGAGATGAAACGAATAAAATGCCAAGAAACATTTTCAGCAGTGATTTTTAATAGCTTTAAAAATAAACCTATTTAAAAAATTCGACCATAAATAGCTCAAACAGTATTGACTTTCTGAAAAAACTGTACAAAACAAAAAGTGCTTAGAATTTAATTGAAAGAAAAGAAAAAAGCTTACGTGAAATACATGTCAACCAAAACAGAAGAGGCATACCATAATTACAAGACAATTAGAAATGAGAAACACATGCACTCTTAAGAAAAATAAAAAATGATCACTGGGAAAGCTTTTCGAAAGAAATAGAACATGATTTTTACGGTATGCAAAAGGAAATATGGCGCTTCAAAAGAGGCCAAAGAACGGAGGTAAAGGAACTAATAGAACCAAAACACATAGAAAAGGGTACGTGGATTGACTACCTAAAAGCTCTATTCAAGAGAAAGAACAAACGACGCTAGAACCGGAAACACCAGAAATTACCACAAATGAAGAACTTAATATAAATGTACAGGAAGTTCGGAAAATATTTGAAAACTTGCAAGAACAGAAAAGCAGCTGGTAAAGACGGGATAAAAAACGAATTACTGAAATATTGTGGAGCAGCAGTGACAGAACAATTAACAACATTCATTAATAAAATTATAAAACACAATAAAATACCGGAAGAATGGAAAACGAGCGAACTAATTCTACTATTCAAAAAAGGAGATAAAAACAGCCAGAAAACTACACAGGGATAAACTTGTTAAATACTACGCTAAAACTTACAACTAAAATTTTACTAATTTGCTAATAAATCAGTGGATAAATTTAGCAGATGAACAACAGGGTTTTCTTAATGGAAGACCGTGTCTTCTTCTTCTTAGAGTGCCATATCCATACGGAACGTCGGCGACTACCATGCTTATAATATTGTTATACTGATCTCGGTCTTGCGCTACGTGTAGCAATTGGTCCGCTGTCAAACCTGTCCACTGCCGCAAATTCCTCAACCAAGAGAGTTTCTTCCGTCCTATCCATTTCTTTCCTTCGATTTTACCGTTGAGAATTAGACGAAGGAACTCATATCTTGGTCCTCTGATTATGTGTTCAAGATATTCTAGTTTACGCCTCTTAATAATATTTAATAGAGTTCGTTGATGTCCCATTCTTCGAAGAACTTCTTCGTTTCTGGTTCTGCTAGTCCATGGAATTTTTAGTATCCTTCGATACAACCACATCTCAAACGCCTCGATTTTATTCATGATATCGGCGTTTAAAGTCCAAGTTTCACATCCATACAAAAGTACAGACCACACGTAACATCTTGTAAACTTTTCACGGATTTCCAAATTTAATGAGTTATTGGATAATAGAGGCTTAAATTTTTGAAATGAGTTTCTTGCCTGTTCAATTCTACATCGAATTTCGAAGGATGGATCCAGATTTTGGGCAATCCAACATCCAAGGTATTTGAATCTCTGAACTCTCTGCAGCGGTTGTTGGTTTAATATCAGTTGGGTTGCGCCGATATCCACTTTACTGGTCACCATGTATTTAGTTTTATCGATATTTATCGACAGTCCCCCATTTGTGCATTCCATGTCAACTCTATTGATTAGCTCCTGCAGATCGTCGATGTTTTCAGCTAGAATCACAGTATCGTCGGCGTACCGTATATTGTTAATTATTTCTCCTCCTATGATAATTCCTTTTTGATCTTTTAAAGCTTCCCTAAATAGATTCTCAGAATACACGTTAAAGAGGGTGGGAGACAGTACACAGCCCTGTCTTACGCCTCGTTCAATACTGATTGGCTTTGATTCTCTGTTGTTGGTATTAATAATGGGCTGTTTGGTTCCAGTAAAGTTTGGCAATAAGTTTGATGTCTTTCTCATCTAGTTGGATGCTCTGCAAGGCGGTAATTAGTCTGGTATGCTGAACGCGATCAAATGCCTTTTCAAAATCAATGAAGCACATATATACGGGTTTTCTTACCTCCCAATATCGTTGAAGGAGTGTTTGCATAGAAAATAGTGCTTCTCTAGAAGGAGGAAAAGAGGACGACCCCGAAAATCCTGGAGGAACGAAGTAGACGACGCCATGACTAAGAGAGGACTAAACGATGGAGAATGGAACAACAGAGAGAGATGGAAACGGTTGAGCGAGGGAAGGCAGTAAATACTGTAGAATCCCTAAATATATATATATAAGAATATGCAACAGTATTTTAACGAAGACCGTGTACAGATGCAATATTCGTTATAAAGCAAATTACTGAGAAATCACCAGAGTAAAATAAACCAGCATTTCTGTGTCTGATTGACCTAAAGAAAGCGTTTGACAGAGAAAGACTCAAATATGTAATCCATCTTCTGTGTAATAGAGAAGTTCCTCTAAATATTATAAAAACTATAGAAATCATCTACCAAAACAACAAAATGAAAGTCAGAATAGATAGACATCTTACAAAACCTATAGAAATAGGCAGCGGAATAAGACAATGGGATTAATTGAGCCCCATGCTTTTTAACTTGATCATGGATGAAATCATCAAAAGCGTTAATAAATTAAGAAGATACAGAATGGGAAACAAAGAAATAAAAATACTCTGTTACGAAGACGACGCAATATTGATAGCCCAAGATGAAGATAGTCTGCAAAGACTGGTCCACAGATTGAACATAAGAGCAAAAGAATTTAATATGACAATCTCATCTCAGAAAACTAAAACAATAGTAGTCAGCAAAGAACCAATCAGATGTAAAATAGAAATTGATGGCATCAGTATTGAACAAGCAATGAAAATAAAATACCTGGGAATTACGCTGTCTAGCTACTCACAAAGAAGTGAGAGATTAAGTACACAAAGCAAATAGACTAGCAGGATGCCTTAATAACACTTATGGCGAAACAGACACATTAATAGTGAGATTAAGTCAAGAATTTATAAAGCCATTGTAAGACCAATAATGACATATGCCTCAAAAATAAGACCCGACACAGCCACAACGCAAAGGCTACTGGAAACGGCAGAGATGAGAGTACTGAGAAGAATTAGAGGAATTACGCTGAGAGATCGAAAGAGAAGTGAAGACATTAGAAGAAAATGTAACGTACAGTGCATAAATAAATGGATACAAAATAAAAAAAAAAGAATGGAATAACCACATAAGCAGAATGGAGGAGAACCGGGTCATCAAAATAGCAAGATATAAGTCACCAATCGGCAAAAGATGGAGTGACAACCTTCCATAGAGATATTAATCCGCCAATGAACAAGCAGAGTTGCTTATAAAGAGGAAGAAGAAAAAGAAGAAGAAGAAATATTAGATAAACACGACAAAATTACAGCAAAAGAGCTGTCAAATCGTTACGAAGCTCATCTTTACCGCAATTGTGCAAATTTTAACATAATATAATGTCAGCTTTAAGAAATACTGATTAAAAAAAATCACGTTTAATCAAGTTGATTTCAATTAGTTTATTCATTTAATCATTAAGTATAGCGCTAGCGGGTACCAACTACTATTATATACTGTCAGAACCTGATTATCTAACAGTTTTGATTTAATTTTCACGCAGTAGTTGTCTCACGTAACGACTTAACCGGTGTCATTTGTCAGCTAAACGTTCTCAACACTACACGACTACCAACAAGTTTTTTTGCAAATTGTATTTCGTTGAACTTTTGCCTTATGACCCTTCTTTGTTCGAGAGAACAAATCGGAATAATTTTCGAATAGAATTTGAAAACCAAATCGAGGATTTTTGTATTCATTATAGCAACAACACCTCGCACCAAGTGTTAAGATAAAATCGCGTTAGACAATGTTGATGTTTTGTTTCAGCTTGGTACTTGAAGACATGTCTGAAATTAAAACGAGTATACAGCTTTTGTTTTGGTTTGTGTGTTGATGGACAAAGAGCGATTAAACTTTGCGCTGACAAGAAAATTTGCTATTTTTTAATAAAGGTACATGATTCTTTTTGTACATTGTTGTAGCGATTAATCTAATTTATATTCCATCCAGCTTTATAAAAGCGGAAATAAATTCGAATTTTTTAAATTTTGTTTGTTTGTAACATAATTACTTAAAAAAGAGTTACATCCAGATTATTTTAATGATTGTGATTCTCTGAAAAGTTTTTCAAATCCATTGGTGAAGTAATGTTTAAGGTTTTTTTTATAGCCCTTTTTCTATCCGAATTGTCGAATAAAGGCCTCTCCCATTTCTCGCCATTCATCCCTGTTGTGTGCTAGGCGTTTCCACATTGGTCCTGCGACTCTTTTGATATCGTCGCTCCAGCGCATTTGAGGTCTTCCTCTTGGTCTCTTCACATCGTACGGTCGCCAGTTTCCGACTTCTTTGTTCCATCTACCATCTTCGAGACGTTCGTTGTGTCCAGCCCATTTCCATTTTAATTTAGCTGCTTGTTTCGCGGCGTCCTTTATTTTTGTTTTGTTCCGGATTTTTTTCGAATCTTGTCCATGTTCTTTTTTGTGAATGTCCAGGTTTGAGCTCCGTAAGTGAGAACGGGAAGGATACAAGAATCGAACACTTTGGTTCGAAGGTTTTGGGGTATCGTTTTGTCTTTCAGTATGTATGAGAGTTTTCCAAATGCGGCCCATCCCATTCTTACTCGTCTGCTTATTTCGGTAGTTTGGTTTTCTTTGTTTACCTTGATATTCTGACCCAGATATATGTATTCTTCTACATGTTCCACTTTTGTTCCTTGGATGGTTATCGTCGGTTGATCATCTTTATTCGACATTAGCTTAGTTTTACTCAGATTCATTTTCAGTCCTTTTTTTATGGTGGATTCCGTATGAAGCTCATCGATCATCGTTTTCAGTTCTTTCCAGCTGTCGGCTATTAGTACTACGTCATCTGCATATCTTAGATGGTTTAAATACTTTCCGTTTATCGATAGTCCCTTCGTTTCCCAATTTAGTGATTTAAAGATGTCTTCAAGTGCGGCAATAAATAGTTTTGGAGATATGGTGTCTCCCTGTCTTACTCCTCGGTAGATTTTTATTTAACCTCGTTTTCATTCCGTTATCCATCGTGACTACCATTTCAGCGTGTTGATATATATTATGTATTAATATCCTATATCTAGAATCTATTCTGCTGTTGACCAGTGCTTCCTCAATAGCCCATAATTCTATGCTGTCAAAAGCTTTCTCGTAGTCTATAAATGCTAAACATATTGGTAAATTGTATTCGTTAACTTTTTCTATTAGGACCTTTAGTGTGTGAAGATGGTCACATGTACTGAACCCTTTTCTAAATCCGGCTTGCTCTAGTGGTTGATATACATCGAACTTTGTTGTCAATCTATTTGTAATTATTTTTGTGAATGTTTTATAAAGTTGTGATAGTAGTGATATTGGACGATAATTTTTCAGATCTGTATTGTCCCCTTTTTTGTGTATTAATATTGTGTTAGCAGTATTCCATTCCTTTGGTATGATTCCTTCAAATGTTTAAGGTAAGTGAGTCAAATATTGCCACCTTAAGGTTTGGTTGTAAATAAAACCAACACTTTTTTTAATAAAGAAAAACAAAATTGGGTAGTAGTAAAGAAATGTATTGTCTTTAACAATATATTTGAATTATTTTAAAAACCAAACAGAAGCCAAATAAAGAATACTTTTTTATTGACGTACAGAATGGCAATATTAGGATTACAGCTTTCCTGTTATTTTAATGTCATGTCTCCCATGTCAATATTAGGCACTGCAAAACTACACATTTTTCTGAAGAAATAAGGACAATTAGGTAGTAAAAACGTAACAAACATTTCTGAAAAAATAACTTGAGAACATTGAGGGCAAGTACACTTTTCTTTGTTATCTTTAGTCAGTCAGTCACAGTCAGTCCTACACAGGCCTCTGAGATAAGGAAAGAGAGAGGAGGTAACACTCATTTAATAAACCTTCGAAAAGTGAAGCCAGTTTCTATGTGACCGCCATATTTTGGTGCCTGTACGTTGCCCATTACTACCTCTTGCAGGGTTACCAGGTCTACTGATTTTTCAGTAGATCTACTAATTTTAACTTCAATTTACTGATTTACTGAAACACTATATCGATCTGTACCATTTTTCAAAGTAAAAACGTTGCACGTCACAATTTATATAAGGTAACGTTACTTATATTTAAAACTTCCAGAACGTCAACCTTAGAGTTCAAAATTTCCTAACACAGCTAATAACACGAAACCCATACGGAACTGCTCGATCTTTCATAGACGTCAACATGCTATAATAATCAGAAAAATGTAATCATCATTATATTGGGAATTTTAGAATTATATTGATTAAATAACCAAAAACATTTGTTATTATTAATAATATAAATTTTATGAAATAACTCTTTAAGTCTAATATTCCACAAAATAATAATTTTAATTAAATATATTAGACAATTGTACGCAACTGATACCCGAATACTTTAAATTTTGTGACAGTTCAGCGTGTGGCAAAATTGTTTAAAGTGTTGCCACTTTTTTAGAGTAAGAATTTTGTTTATGTTTTGATTTCTTACACAATTTGATAATAATGTAATTATATATTAATAAATTGTATTTATAAATACATATTAAATTTAGATTAATAGCTTTAAAAAACTAATTCTTGTTGTGTTTGTGATTGTGCTATGCCGAAACAACTAAATAGTTTGTAGAAAGCTTTCAAATAAGATAGATTATTTTGAACAAGAAATAATGGCGGGACTTTTTTACTATTAATGCTCTAAAAGAGGTAAGTTTCAAATTTAGAATATATAATTTTGTATTAAAATGTTTTCTTTTGTATTTTAGTGACTAAGTGTATTTACTGTTAATATAATAGTTTGACAAATAGTTGACATTTTAAAAATTCCTCACTTATTAACTATTCTGATGTTTTGGCAACGCTGTGGGGTTCTGACGTCGTAAATCTTGAATGACGAGCACGCATTTTTATATGAAAAATTTTATACTAAAAAATATTTTATGATAAAATCATGTTCAAAAAGTGATCATTATGTCAGTGTTCAATTATAAATTTTGAAAAAAATTTATTTATTGATATATATCCATTATTCTCAATATATTGAAGACATAAAATATGACCTGGCAACCTTTCTGGTGCCGGTTTAGGCTTCAGTCAATTCCATACGATTACGTGCCCCTCTCTTTCCTTGTCTAAGGATAGCACAATATGCACAAGCGCGTATCTTCTTTACTTCAGATGTTACAAAGGAAACAATACCACGATCCTTCTTTCCTTTATTTCTTTGTCGTACTGCTCGTTGTTTTTTTGATAACTTTGATTGGATTATTCAATTTTGGTATTGGTACGAACAAATTTTTGGTAACTTGAAATTTTGAACAAAATTGCTTGAAGTTAGTGCTTCGTATTAATATTGCCAAAACAAAATTAATGCTGATTAGTAAAGAACAAAAAAAACAGGGCCGAAGAAGGTGTAGCCTTAGTCATACACCAAAGGTACCAAAATCACATCAAAGGGTGTCAATACATATCAGAAAGGATTGTAACAGCAAAGATAAGAATGGAGAAGGAGGTCCTGAACATCATCGAAGTATACGGCTCAGAAAATAACAAGCCTTAAACAACAAGGGAAACGTTTTATGACCAATTACAAACAAGTAGTAGATCAAGTCAGAGGGAAGATGATAATATTGGGGGATACAGAACATAACAAACACAACAGGCATATAACCACTATAAACGAATCAAAAATGAAACGAATACTTTAATTAGACAAATAAAAAGGGAACACTGGCAGAGCTTCTCAAAACAGATGGAACACGACTTTTACGGAACACAAAAAGAAGTATGGAGAATGATCAGAGGACAAACGTTCAGAAAGAAACATGACTAAACTACTTTCGATCCCTATTTGCTAAAGCTGACGATAATGAACCACCAACACCAGAGGTGACGACAAACGAAGAAGTAAATATTGAGGAGGAAGTGGAGATTCCCTGGGTACTTAATTGTTCAACCTGATAATGGATGAAATAATAAAAAAAGTAATAACTAAAAAAAGGATACCAAATGGGAGAAAAATAACTTAAAATAATCTGCTACGCAGACGACGCAATACTACTCTCTCAAAGTGAAGACGATTTACAAAGTATGCTGCCCAATTTAATATAACCGTCAGAATATTTAATATGTTAATTTCCCCAAAAAAGACAAAACGCATGGTTACAATAACAAATTTACTAAGATGTAAATTGGAGCTGGAAGGTCGGATAATTAATAGAACAAGTGATGGTGTTTACTCTAGGCATCACATTATCTACATACGGAAAGCTCGAAATATAAGTGGAAGATCAAGTGAATAGAGCAAACAGAGTCGCAGGTTGTCTGGATGAAACAATATGAAGAAATAAAAATATCGGGAAAGAAATGAAAGGCAGAATTTACAAAACAGTCATCAGACCAATAAAGACGTATGCGACAGAAACACGACCTAACACATAGAGGACAAAAAGGATGTTAGAAACAGCAGAGATGAAAACACAGGAACATTGATGGTAAGACGCTATGGAACAGAGCTAGAAGTACATATATACGAGGTAGATGCAATGTGGAGAACATCAAGAACGGGGTAATAAATAGAAGAGTAGAATAGAACGATCTTATAAGCCGAATGACAACAAATAGAGTAGTAAAGTCAGCAAGAGACGGTTCCCCAATAGGAAGACGATCCTAATGAAGATCATGCCTATTTCGACCCTCTTATATGAAGCCCCTGTGTGGATAAATATATTAAATAGGGCAAATACCGAGAAATTATTATCAGAGCTCAGAGGAAGTCCCCCTTTTAAGAACAGTTAGTGCGTTCCGACCTACATCCACGTTAGCCCTACAGATGATTACTCATTCACATTCTAGAAAAAGAAAGAAAAATTTTATGTCAGTGAAAAAAGAGACACCAAAGAAGAAAGGGACACCGAAAAGAGATTAGAGCTTAATGGACAAAGATACTTACACCAGACGTGATAACGTAGTATCACATCTGGTATAAAACCGTTCTAATCTTTTGCCATAAAAACTACTATCATGCATTTACAAATCGAATATAGTTTACTATCTAATTATTATTTTAATTAGGCTCACCAAACAACATGTTATGTTCATAAGTTGCACCTTAGTTATTGTTTTTAATTCGTGTGCCTCTTATACCCCAAGGTTAGAAAGGACATATATCACACTCATTGTCGTAGCTAAGACGTATTGTTTGGTATAAAAATGGTAATTGTTTCTATTATTCGATTTGCAATTCGATTTTGTTTATGCAATCCGTACTATTTATAGCTAGTTACGCGATTTTATAAAATAAATATCTAAATGGTATCCTTGTTGAATTTGCTTCTAGAAAAAAAATCTACAATGAAAGCACCTCATGCATGCCTGCGAAGGCATCTACCGTTCCATAATGTGTCTATACCTATACCTATAATAGTAGATTTCAAGAATTTGCTAATATTTTGGATCAGTGATGAAAGCTTTGACTTAACCGGTTCGTTGTGCTGAGAAAGTTAATAGCTAATAGATCATGTATTTTACATTCAGTTAGAGAAACATACAATTACTAATGCAGAAATAGAAGAAAATTACAAATTCTATTGCTTCTAAATTGTAGTGCTAAGTATTTACCGATAAAATAATAACAAAAACACTCAACATTTTTCTTAATTAGGAAATGAAAACATATTACCTTAGAGTGTAATCAAGAATTAGATCCAAACTCATAATCACAGTCGTCGGTATTTCCATTTTAATTTTAAACGATCTTCTTCTTGTGCTTTTTATGTAGACATGACTCTGTCTGTTTTTCAATGTGCCTCCAGTAAGTTGTCATTCCACCGTTTTCGTGGTCTTCCTACTGGTCGTCTTCCTATTGGGAACCATACTCTATTTGTTGTCATTCGGCTTATATGATCGTTCCGTTCTACTCTTCTATTTCTTACCAAGTTCTTGATGTTCTCCAACTTGTATCTACGTCGTGTATCTGTACTTCTAGCTCTGTCCCATAGTGTCTTATCATCAATTTTTCTAAATGTTTTCATCTCTGCTGTTTCTAACATCTGCTGTTTCTAACATCCTTCCACTTCAGTTTCGAGCTTCACATTTACTAGCGGTTATATTAAATTGGTGCAGCGTACGTTGTAAATCATGTTCACTTTGAGAGAGTAGTATTGTGTCGTCTGCATAGTAGATTATTTTAAGTTGTTTTTCTCCCAGTTTGTATCCTTTTTAAGTTCTTATTTTTTTTTCTATTTCATCCATAATCAGGTTGAACTATAGAGGACATAGGGAATCTTCCTGTCTTATCTAATTGTCAGCTTCAATAGGGTCGGTTAGTTCTTCTTCTACTTTTACTTTTATTGTGTTGTTTTGGTAGATATTTTCAATCGTTTTGATTATTCCTAGAGGTATCTCTCTTACATTCAATCAGTGGATAACGTCCTTTAATTTGACCTGGTCCAATGCCTTTTTAAGGTACACGAAACATAGATATACCGGTTTGTTGTATTCTAATAATTTCCCTTGCACTTGCTTCATTATAAATATAACGTCGGTGCATGATCTTCTCGACCTAAAACCTTGTTCTTCTGCTAGTGTTATAATTACATTCAGTTTATTTGTTATCACATTGATTGTTAATTTTAGTGTTGTGTTTAATAAATTAATTCCTCTGTATTTTTCCGGCTCCGATTTGTCTCCCTTTTTGAAGTGGGGTATTAGGATGCTTGATCTCCATTCTTGAGGAATTTTGTTTTGTTCTATTATTTTTTGCATTAGTTTTAATAGTTGTTTGGTTAGATCTGTTCCTCTGTACTTTAGAAGGATCATTGTACATTTTAAATGATCACATATTCTATTAATTTTTCACATTTCAGCACACTTTTGTTATTTATTACCTCATCATTTACCAATCAACAAATCTTCGCAGAATTAATTTCTTTGAGACCTACACTGGGGCCCTTACAGTGAAGTGTATTTCTTAATAACGATGGAAAAAATATCAAAAGTCTGTTCAGATTGTTACATTGCTGCAAAATGGAGCAAGCCCAAGGGATGTGGCAAGACAATTCTATGTTAGTCGTTCAACTATGCAGAGACCAGAGACCTTACCAACGATTTGTTGAGACTGGATCATCAACAATGACCCGGTACGGGTGCCAAAAGGAAGATAAGAGTCAGAGAAGATCGCGTTCTTACTATGCATTGCGAGACCGGATGAAAACTGGTAGAATGCTCCAAAGTCATATTCAGCAAGCCCAAAGACCAGTAATCAGCGTTTCTACTGTTCAACGAAGGTTAAGAGAACAAGGTTTGACAGCTTACAATCCACGCAACAGGGCCATTACTTATTAATGCTCACAAAAGACGCCGACTTACATTTGCTCATGAACTCATCAATTGGACAATAGACGATTGAAAAAAGTATTGTTTATGGATGAGTGTAGAATATCAATTTTTTTAAAAGATGGTCGAAATAAGGTCTACAGGAGGGCTGCAGAACGTTCTGCTGCCTGCACTTGGTCACACCGGGTTGCTTTTTGTGGTGGCTTAGTAATGTTTTGGGCAGGGATTTCTTTAGAGGCACATACGAATCTCGTCTTGATTGAGAGGGAAGATGCACACAAATACATAACGGAGATCTTACAAGATCATATGATGCCATATGCTAAGTTGATTGGCAATGTTTTTTTGCTAATGCAAGATAATGCGATACCACACACCGCACGGAGTGTAACACAGTATCTTGAAAATGTTGGTATTCCAAAAATGGACTGGCCTGCTCAAAATCCAGACCTTAATCCTAACGAGTATATATGGAGTCTTCTCAAAAGGCGTGTAAAGCGTCGTATACCTGCTCCAACAACATGCGAAGAGCTTCGAATGGCTCTCATTGAGGAATGGACTAATTTTCCCGAAAGGGACATCCAAAACGTGATCAGTTCTATGCCAAATCGAACGATGAGTGTCATCCAGAACCATGGTGGCAACATACATTATTAAAACTAGTGATACTTGACTCTATATTTCAATTATTTTTATAACTCTAACTGTAATGGTAAATAAATTTATTATTTTCTCAAATTGTTCCCTTGTTTTCCATTTGTTACTAACGATAATAGCGGGTTACGTGCTACAAGAGTAACTGACTCAATATACAATCGAGTAGCGTCCATACTAGAAGTATGGACCCTAAGATTACCAACGAATGATAGGAGAATGAGGTCGTCATACTTAGCAATAAAATGCATAAATCAAATAGCAATCGATCACTCTAATACATTACCGACAGCTTCACAGACAATTATTAATGATTTATCTTCTGATAATCTAGTAACGGGCTCCACTGATCTTTCAGAATTACAAGCCCGATGTAAAGATATTTCAGACATAAGTAAACTTGCACAATTGAATTCATTTGCGGAGGAAATATCTATTTTAAATTCCAATAAACCATTATTACTCAAACATAAACTTTCAAATCTTACTCCATTTTTAGATGAAGATCGTGTATTAGGAGTAGAGAAGCGACTTAGATTATCTGCATTAGACTTTAACTCTAAACACCCTATATTAATTTCATCTAACCATCCTTTCACTAAGTTGCTATTTGAACATAAATATAAAGTCCTATTACTTGCAGGTCCTTAACTCCTTCTCTCATCAGTTCAACAATATCGGGGATTTGGGAAGAGACCTTACCAAGGAAAATTATACTTGTTTTAAATTTAGACCTTCGTTTGCCAGTTGTCCAATGGCTACTTTGCTCGCAGATCGCAAAAGTGCTGCCATGTCAGCACTGTGGCATAGATTTTGCGTTACCATTTCTACTAAACATAAATCAGGTAGAGAAGCCAAAGAAATAAAAGGTTACGTTTGTATTTTTGTATGCTTTTGTACCAAAGTAGTTCATCTTAAACTCATTTCAAATCTCACAAATAACTCTTTCCTATTCTGCTTAAAACGTTTCATAGCTCGACGAGGTATCCCAAACGACATTTATTCAGATAACGAATCCACTTCGTTGGAGCTCGCAATGAACTCAACCAATTTGGTCAATTTCTTTTACAAAATAATACTTGTATCCACAATTACGCTATTGAACACACTATAAAGTGGTATTTCATTATAGCATATGCGCCAAATTTTGGCGGCCTTTCAAAGGACATTCAAAAGTATGAAACACCATTTAAAGAGGGTGTTACTCGACAAAAAACTAATCTACGAGGATTTCAATTCTCTGCTAATTTAGATCGAGGGAGTCTTGAATTCTAGACCTATGTTTGCATTCTCTAATGACCCAACTGACCTAACGTCAATTACTTATTTCCATTTCCTCATGGGCCGTCGTTCTATTATGTACTACCATTCCCGACACTGACTTAAGCACAATTCCAATAGGTAGGCTATACAACTACAAAACGATTCGGCACATGTATCAATAATTTTGGAATCGTGATGTGAAATAACACGTTTCTCAACTGAAGATTGGAACTTTAGTGTTAATCCTTAGCTATTATGTTATCAACAACTATTTACCATGTAGTGTGGATGGTCTTTGGGACGAATTATTAGCTTGCATTCCGGGAGTGAATGATCAGCTTTTAAGAGTGGCAGAAATAAAAACGAACAGTAAAACTGTGTTAGTGATAGTGTTGTTACATAAAGCTTTATATGTATTATCTAGTTTGAAGGTACCCCTCAACGGGGAGTTTGTTTAAATATATTTTATATAAATATTATATTCTATGTAAATTCTTAGCCATAAGTTTTAATTTGCCCAGACGGCAACCCTGTAAGCTATGTCCATAGCCGTTACAATTTTATACAGATAGGTTATTTCTTCACCCTATCGATCAATCATTTACCACGACGATTAACCAGCGACCAATCAATTTTAGTCAACAATTTAAACAGAATGTTAATAAAATAGAAGATCGAATAGGTGTAGACAGGAAGCTAGCTTCTTATCTGAGAAACATTAGCGATTGGCGATGCAACATTGGTGAGACTGGTTATACATAGTGATCGCTAATATCGCATAATTCTTATACAGTACAAAAAGAAGGAGATAAGGTGAACGACAGACAAGAAGTAGTTAAGGTGAAAGAACTTTAACGAAAGCTAAAGATATTGTATATCAACTTTGGGAGTGCTCAAGCAGCCAAAACAGGAAGTGCATGACGGTTTGGACATTCAAAAGATGATTAAGGAAAGGGTTCCTACCAAAGAGAAAAGGATCGACAAAAAAAAAGATAGTTACATACAACGCAAAATGACCTTAACCAGAAAAGTGTTCAAAATTGGAGAGCAAATACTAAGAGCTTTAAAGAGTGGAGAACAAGTGTCAAGAGCGATATAGCTCTTAAAATCTGCATTAGCTTTATGTACCGAAAAATGAAGTGATATTCAAGAAGTTTTCAACCCGCCATAGTATAACAAATAACGTCATTACTGAATTAATTTGAAATGGAATGTTTTAATGTTGTTACATGTGTTTTAATCAAAATATAAGAAGCGAAAAATCTCAATAACAATAAACTAAATTGAGTTTATCAACTAACTACACAACCATGTGCAATTTATTGACATCGAAGCTTAAATCACAAAATTGCAGAATTGGTATAAGGACATATCAATTTAGTGGCATTAATAACAAAATAATAAAATATTAGTCCAATAGCCTGCAAAACGCTAGTATTTAACCTTTCATTGACATTGCTTTATGAATTTTAAATACTGTATGTTCGACTATTTATAAAGAATTACGTTACAGCAATCCTCACCATCACGTATTTAATTAAATTGCTATAAAATGACTTCAAAATATTTATTAATGTTATGGGTAAAGTCCACGCCGCATTCGTAACCTTGTGCTTACCTTTACTTTTTTTATTTATGGCTAAACTTGGATCTAATTTACTTAGTTTTTGTTATTTATTACCGTGTTTGTAGTTGAAATTAGCATTAATGAAATTCTGCCCGTAAATCTTTTTATAACAAAGTGGAATAGTTTGTAAATTTGATTAAATAATATGTATATATCAAAATTGCTTTTCCAAAACATGGGGTTTGTATAATTAACTAACGGATTCGATTCTAATGCTGCTCTAGGTAGTAAACATTAGCTTCAATTTATTGCACAATGACACGGTGCAATATTGTTGTGCAAGCATTTAGTTCATGGTTGATTCTACAGTAATTAACATGTGGAATAAAATTAAACCAATGCAGGCGATCTGCAGCTGCACTTACAGCGAAACAGAAGCGCAATGGAGTGGAAGAATGGTTAAAACTTCAGTAGAACTTCTAGGAGTCAAACATCAAAAGAGACACCAAAAAAGTTTGAGTCCTAGAGTTTCTGACTTATGGAGGATTTCGACAGGTGGATTTTGATTCGATATAAAGAAATTGAGATTAATTCTTACTAATTTTGAATTAGAGACAAAAGTAACAAACATATTGTTCTGTGGATTCAAGAAGAAGTGAAGAAAGTGTAGTGTAACTAATTGATGGATTCGACCGTTACTTGATGGAAATTCATTTTATGTAACAATAAAACACTGAAAACTTTGTTTTCAAAACTTCCACAAAATTTATTTTAAATTCTTATCACTACAGCTGTTTCGGCTGATTGCCTTTCTCAAGTGATCTGTTATCTCAATACAATTTTGAGACAGAATTAAATATCATTAAGCAAATAGCAGTAAACAATGGATACAACGAACAAACAATTAATAAAATGTTAAATCAAAAACTACACAAGAAAGCCCTGAACTTAGTATTTCCACCACCAGAGAAAAAACCCAGTACCTTCTGCTCGATTACATATACAGGCAAAATATCAACAAAAATAGCCAAACACATAAAAAAGAAAGGAATAACACCAGCTTTCAGAACAAATAACACCCTAAGTAAATATATTAAAAACAACAAGAGCCAACATAAAAAACACTTACACAGTGGTGTGTACAAACTTAAATGTGGCGACTGCCCAAAAACTTACATTGGTCAAACAGGTAGAAATTTTAATAAACGAATAGCAGAACATAAAAGGGCTTTCAATAATAGAAAAAGAGATTCTACATACGCACTTCACCTTCTAGATCAGAATCATTCTTTTAATGACGAATTTAAAATTCTACACATTCAAAATAAAGGCCTTAAGCTATCTTTGTTAGAATCTATTGAAATCAACAAATTAAAAAACACAGATATAATTCTGAATGACCAGCTTGAGACAAACAGTTCTCCCCTCCTCAACCTATTTCATTAGAGACTATAAAGTGTAAACCCATGCCAAAAACCGATCACTTGAGAAAGGCAATCAGCCGAAACAGCTGTAGTGATAAGAATTTAAAATAAATTTTGTGGAAGTTTTGAAAACAAAGATTTCAGTGTTTTATTGTTACATAGTGTAACTAATTTTATTTAACTCACTCAATTACAAAAAACTCACTAAATAACAAATATCACGTTAATAATTATAAATACACTAATATAATTTTCGCCTACAATAATATGGATATCGCTTACAAACACACTTGTCTAATTTCTGTCTATTCAACCAAGCAAGCAATTTAATTAAACCCAGCCTGTGAGACATGTTTACCCCTAAGAATTACGTTCGGGTGTAACAATTCATTGGTGCGAGGTGTATTAACTCGAGAAAAAACAGGAGTCACTCCACCGCGTTCCAATGCTCCAGACCATCTTTTCCCCCCTATAGCAATCTGATGCGCAATAGAGACACAACTATCAGCCACATGCTTTTCATGTGAGAGTCCTGGGTAATAGAACTCCAACATGGTTTCTTAACCGAAATCAATCTCAGGACAGCGCATTGTCGCTATGATCCTCTTATCTTAATGTGGCTTATTCGCGAACTAAAAATTGCTTACTTGTGCGTCAAGTCTCCGCTCTGAGCTAGGCTCAGTTCGGAGACTTGGTGCTCAAGAGATAGGGCCCTACGTGCCCGGGTTTTTGGGGTTTTTGTTAGTTTTTTTTGTTGGCTTACGCCGGTTTTTGTCAGTATTTTTTAATTTTTTTGGTGGCCGAGTCCGTTTTTTGTGTTTTTGATTTTTTTTTGTAGGTTGCCTGAAACATAAAAATCTTAATTAGTACAATGTCTATACTATAATATTGAAAAATATATGCAAAGTTGGCAAAGGACAAAGTGGAAATTTAGTGGGATCCTTTGGTCTAGGGGAACGTAATGAACGCGGAGACCGTTTGATTGAATTTGCAACTGAAGAACAGCTCGTAGTGACAAACACCTTTTATGATCTTCCTCCAAGACGACTATATACGTGGAAATCTCCCCAGGATACTCCAGATCACACAGTACGAAATCAAATAGACTATATTCTTATTAACAAACGATTTAGAAACTCTATAACATCTGTTAAAGCGTTCCCGGGATCCGACATAAATTCGGACCACAATCCACTTATCGCCAAAATGAAACTTAGTTTAAAGAAAGTTCAAAGACCAAAAATTATGAAGTACGATATTAACCAACTGAAAAATAAAACAGTAAAGGAAAAGGTACAAAAACGCCTAAAAGAAAAAACGTGGGCTCGTACAGAAAAACCATGGGCCCGTACAGAAACAGATAACACAGATGTAGAACTAGAAAATTTGCACAAAGTAAGTCAAGAAATAACAGAGAAATACTTAAAACCTGAAAGAACAAATAAAAAGGAATGGATGACGGAGGAGATTCTATGTATGATGGAAGACAGAAGAAACGCTAAAGATAATAAGAATTACTACAACAACATAAATAACGAAATAAAAAGGGCTATTAAAATAGCAAAAGAAAATTGGTTTATCTCGAAGTGTACAGAGATAGAGTCATTACAACAAAAACATGATTCATTTAACCTCCATAAAAAGATTAAAGAAGCGACAGGCTTATATAAACACAAGAACACTGGATTCCTGACAGATAATCAGGAAACATAGTACTGCAAATAGAGCATAAAAGAGATATTTCGATTAAATACGTAGAAAAAACTTTTGAAGATATACGAAGTAACACTGGGATTACAACAAACACCAATTGCGAATCTGGACCACCATTTACAGTCGAAGAAGTAAAATATGCCATCAAAAGCACCAAAGATGGTAAAGCAGTAGGCCCTGATAATTTTCTCTCAGAATTCTTAAAACTTATGGACTATGATGGCATAAAATGGTTGACAAATATATTTAACAGTATATATGATACGGGCGTGGTGCCCCAAGTGTGGTTAGTGTCAACTTTTATAAATCTTCCAAAAAAACCCAATGCGAGAAAGTGCGAAGACTATAGAATTATAAGCCTTATGAGCCATTTACTTAAAACATTTCTAAAGGTCATTCACAAAAGAATATATACAAAATGTGAGGAACAACTAACAAGAACACAATTCGGATTTCGTGATGCTCTGGGAACACGGGAGGCCCTTTTTGCTGTACAGGTGCTATTTCAGAGATGCAGGGATGTGAATTGTGACATATACGTATGCTTTATAGATTACCAGAAGGTATTTGACAGAGTAAAACATGACAAATTAATGACTCTAATGCAAGAAATTGGAATTGACAACAAAGATCTTAGAATTATCAGAAACATTTACTACAATCAAACGGCCAAAATCAAAATAGAAGACCAGTTAACTGATAAAATTGCAATAGAACGTGGAGTACGACTGGGCTGTATTTTATCTCCATTGTTGTTCAACATTTATTCTGAATGGGTATTTAAGGAAGCTTTAGACGGTTGTGCGAAAGGAATACTAATAAACGGTGAATGGTTGAATAATATTAGATATGCAGATGACACTATAGTTTTTGCCGATAATCTGAATGACTTACAGATATTAACAAATCGCATAACAGAAGTCAACAACAGATACGGACTAGCTCTTAACATAAAGAAAACCAAATTTATGACAATTAGTAAAAAACCAATACTAAACGCTCAACTTACAATCAACCAACAGAATATCGAAAGAGTCGAGCAATATACATATCTAGGCACCAATTTAAATAGCCAATGGGACCACTCAACAGAAATTAAACAGCGAATAATAAAAGCAAAAGCAGCATTCGTCAGAATGAGAACCATTTTCTACAGTCGAGACATATCATTAAAAACAAAATGCCGTCTATTGAACTGCTACATATTCACAGTTCTGCTCTACGGAATGGAAGCATGGACACTGACTATTGCATCTATGAATCGGCTCGAAGCTTTCGAAATGTGGTGTTATAGGCGCATCTTACGTATATCCTGGGTTGACAGAGTTACTAATGTGGAGGTCCTGCGTAGAATGGGGAAAGAATGTGAAATTCTCATGACCGTCAAAACTAAAAAGTTGGAATATCTAGGACATGTAATGAGAAATCAAGAACGTTACGGCCTTCTCCAGCTGATTCTCCAAGGGAAAGTAAATGGTAAGAGAGGACCGGGAAGAAGACGCATTTCCTGGCTTCAAAATTTACGAAAGTGGTATAACACGACTACCACTGAACTGTTCCGCGCTGCAATAAATAAAGTAAAGATAGTCGTGATGATCCCCAACATCCGGAACGGATAGGCACTTTAAGAAGAAGAAGATATGCAAATATATGATAATATGACAATATAGAGTTTGTCCACTTAAAGCAACTGGGCCTACGCTATTCGTTGCGGTTGTCCACGAGTGTTTTCGAGCTACGAACTGTCTTCTTAGTGTGCTGTTATGTTATTTTTGTATGTTTTCTCTCTGGTGTTTTGTTTTCTCTCTAGTATATTCTGTCTATTCAAAACAGCTGAATAGTTTATATACACGAACATCTGTTTTAGAGTTCTACCGAAGGTACGAATGCCAAATCAGCACTTTTACACGAGTTTTTAGAAAAATACAGATAAAGAGTTCGAGAACTTTGCTGATAAAGTTGTTAATTCGACTGGGCCGCAATTAAAGCATTGTCACTCATAACATCGCCCCCTTCTTTTAGGTTGTTCGCCCCGAACAGTACTTAAGTGGACCAGATCGGTGGATTCTGCCCTTCATAAGAACACAGTCTCTAGGTGAACGACCTTCTGCTTGATTCGTGCAAGATTGTTTATCTTCTTAGTAACAATGTACGGTCCCGCCCAGGGCCGCTGCAACTTGGGACTTAGAACTTTCCTTCTGGTTGGTTGGTAGAGCCAAACTGCATAACCTTCTTTGAAACTAACAGAAGTGGATTTCTGATCGAACCTAACCTTCATCCAATCACTGGTGAGTTGTAGCCTATTCCTGGCGAAATCGTGGACCTTAATCAGTTGATCGTCTAGGCCGCTCACATACTCGGGGATTATCTCTTGGTTTGTCTCTCCGTCTGGTAGATTGCAATGTAGGAGATTGATGGGAAGCTTCATCTCGCGACCAGTCAATAACATTGCTGAAGTGTAACCTGTTGCTTAGTATAGTAAACACAATATTTAAACATCCTCCGAGGAGTTTATCAACATGGTCTTCGCCTGGAGGACGATACAAGAACCAAATAGATTATATAAAGACAAAATAACTAGAAAAAAAAACATTGGATGAATGAAGAAACTATCAATTTTGTAGAAGAAAGACGAAAACTTAGAAACGGTACATCAAATTCAAAAAATTCAAAACAAAAAGAAATAGAGATATGCACCATAAATATTTATACTAATAATACATACTGTATGTTCTCTTAAAGTAATATCCTATAACATCGACCTCGTGTCAACAATTTTACAATATAATATGATTTTCATATAATTTAAAGGCTTTTACACAGAATACATCAGAAATCTTTACTTCTTTGCAAGCTTTTCAAAATATGGTATACCGCCAACCACTAGGATTGTCCCTTTTACTTTGTATTTAAAAAACAGTCCAGTTTCATCAGCATTGAAGATATTGATAAATTTCGAGAACCATTTCCGAAGTTGAAATCAAAATGTCAAAATAAACTTATTTTAAAGTAAAATTTTAACGTTTTCCAAGTAAAAATGGTAAATTGTATTAAGATGCCACAAGAAAATAGCTCAGAATAGTACATCTGTTATGGCTTTTATATACTTTTGCAATTAACAACATCTAAACGAAACAATCATGGAAAAGCCGAACTGATTATTTCGTTATGTAAGCTATCAAATTTAAAAAGAATTTTTATTAAATCTAACATG
This sequence comes from Diabrotica undecimpunctata, assembly GCF_040954645.1. Classification (NCBI taxonomy): domain Eukaryota; kingdom Metazoa; phylum Arthropoda; class Insecta; order Coleoptera; family Chrysomelidae; genus Diabrotica; species Diabrotica undecimpunctata. Next base: position 14,063,781 of record NC_092805.1, read on the forward strand.
TTCTTGTACTAAGAATTGCGAATCTGGGCTTCGAATAACGTTCCAAAAATTGAATAAAATCGTGCACTGAGTAATAAGGAAATTAAAGGGAGATAGGAGCGAAAATCCCGTCGGAAATATTTCCACATTTTCGGAAAAATTTCACGAAAATGCTAAGGAATTCTTTTAATACTTCTATAAAACAACACAAATTGTGAAAATATTAAATTACTATGTAAGTACTTTGCAAGAATAACTTTTCTCTTATCGGAGAAATATTTAAAATTAGGTAAGCTTCAAAACATTGAAGATATTATTAAACAGCTCATTTTTTGTAAGAAATTAAAAAATTCTTCTGCATATAAATAAATTTTTATATATATAAAAATCTCGTTTCACGATATTTGTCCAAGCTAATATTCAAAAACCACTGAACCAATTGCAATAAAATTTTGTGAAAATGTGTTTGTTGGTCCAACTTATGAAATATGATATTTTTTGTCTCAATGAATGACCCTTTTTTTTTATTTATTTACGCTGTAACCACCAGGGTTATTAGCGACCTAAATATATAATACAGGTAAAGTTAGAAAAAGTTACAATAATTGATACAGTCCTGAGTCTTTAAGATAACTTATTGTGTTTTTAATGTTCATGTTTTTTCCTAGGGCTTCCTTTATATTATTTGGTATAGTGTGCTTCTTTCTTTCTGCTTCATATGTTTTGCACTGAGTTAGTATATGCTTCACGCAGAGTGTTACTTGACAATTTTCACACATTGGCGGCACAGTTCGCGTAAAGAGGTGTTTATGTGTAAAGTTACTGTGTCCTAGTCGCAAACGTGTTATTCTCACTTGGTCCTGTCTATTCGCTATTGGTTGGAGCCACGGTTTTAAGATGAATGACCCTTATTTTTTGTGATAGTTCATTTAAACATAAAGTGACGTTTAATAAACGTCATTCTATGACTTCGGATTCGACCTTTACTTGATGGAAATTCATTTTATGTAACAATAAAACTTTGTTTTCAAAAACCCATTACTAGCCCTCTAAGCTCATTACTCTACGTCCTCTAAGCCCATTACTATCAGATATTTTTATGGATCATCTAGACACATCTAAAACATCCCATATTCAAACAGTTTTTATATTGGTGGAGATACGTAGACGACGTACTGGTATGTTTCACAGAAACTAACAGGCAAGTCTACCAATTTTTATCGTATATTAATTCACTTCATAGTCATATTGAATTTACAATAGAAACAGAACAAAATCAATCCATAAATGTTTTGGATTTAAAAATTATCAGACTTAAAAACAAACATAACTTCTCCACATTCATACACTATACACAACGACTATACACAATTCATCATCCCATCCCATACAACATAAACTGGCAGCCTATCACAGTATGTTACATATATTAACAGAAATTCCGATGTCAAAATACAACTTTGAGACAGAATTAAATATCATTAAGCAAATAGCAGTAAACAATGGATACAACGAACAAACAATTAATAAAATTTTAAATCAAAAACAACACAAGAAAGCCCTGAAATTAGTATTTCCACCACCAGAGAAAAAAACCCAGTACCTTCTGCTCGATTACATATACAGGAATAGGAATAACACTAGCTTTCAGAACAAACAAACAACAACATATATTAAAAACAAGAGCCAAAATAAAAAGCACTTACACAGTGGTGTATACAAACTTAAATGTGGCGACTGACCAAATACTTACATTGGTCAAACTGGTAGAAATTTTAATTACCGAATAGCAGAACATAAAAGGGCTTTCAATAGTAGAAAAACAGATTCTCCATACGCACTTCACCTTTTAGATCATAATCATTCTTTTAATGACGAATTTCAAATTCTTCACATTCAAAATAAAGGCCTTAAGCTATCTTTGTTAGAATCTACGGAAATTAACAAATTAAAAAACACAGATATAATTCTGAATGACCAACTTGAGACAAACAGTTGTCCCCTCCTCAACCTATTTCATTAAAGACTATAAAGTATAAACGCATGCCAAAAATAGATTACTTGAGAAACGCAATCAGCCGAAATAGCTGTAGTGTTAAGATTTTATAATAAATTTTGTTGAAATTTTTGAAAACAAAGTTTTCAGTGTCATTCTATTTACTTTTTTCGTTTTATAGAAAAGATTTTTAACTTTCATAGCAGAATGAAAAAGGTATCATAATAATTATCATTATAAATTTAATTCCCATAAATAAAGAATAATGAACCATTTTATTTTTTATATTATTGTCAGTTTTTTGTCCAAAAAATTATTTTGAACATGGACCTGCATTTTGCTTATTTAGTGTTTATTAGGAAAATTCTATTTATTTAAGAATACTGCATAATATAATCTCCATAGTAAATTTCATGAAATCATTTATTTACGACGACAAATCTCCGGGAAGATATATTTAAGTTCCTGAGGCAGAAAAAGCTCATGCTTTCACAGATATTGTTTGCGGTTTTTTGGGATTTGTAATAAGCTCAAGTTAATCCTTGATTTATTATCTCTCTGACGTTCTTTGTTGACAAAGGATACGGAGAGCTTAAATTGGATATTTAAAAATGAATATTTCGTTAAGGGTTGTTTAATAGCTCAGTTGCGGAATAATATAAAGAATTATAAAATTCCCGTAACGTTTCATTAAAGAAAGTAGTCAGCGTACTTATTACTTATATAAGATTTTAAAATATGGAGAAAATACTAAAAATACTTGAGAATTATTACATTTTTGGTCAAGCAAAGAAAAATTAGTTAAGTAATAAAATATTTGTTTAAAATGATTTATTATAATATCTACTTCACTGGGTCATTAGTGTGGATTATTAGTAGATTACTAGTGGTTTAAAATCATAAATTACTCCCAGCTCCATTTAGACTTGTGGGAGATTTTAACGCTCATAGTACTATATGGGGATCTAAAAATACGTTTGGAAGGGGTAAAATTATTGAGGATATTATCATTAATCATGACGTTAACCTTTTAAATACAGGAAGTAGCACGTATTTTCATACCCGGTCTGGTTCCTTCTCTTCAATTGACCGGAGCATTAGTGATCCTAAAACAGCTCCTCTTCTTACCTGGTACACGCTCGATAGTCTCTACGACAGTAATCACTTCCCTATCTTTATCACCAGTAATTAGTGCAAGTGCAATTGGAGTATCTCAAAATCGGAACTATTCAGCGCAGCTGTTAAGGATCGAGTTAACGAAATTGTTTTGCAAAACAATGCTGATACGGATCTCAAACAATTTAGTACATGTATACTACAAGCAGCAAAACATTGGAAAGTATACCATCAATCTTTCCAAAAAATCCTTACCATGGTGGATGTTCAATTTTTCACATGCGGAAAACCATGTCATATTTTTCGCTGTGTTAATTTCTATCATTCTCTACCTCAATTTTAAAATCATTACCGTACTCCAACACTTCCTACTTTCACTTCAGCCCTACTCCTTTAGAAATACAGTTTTAAAATAGCAAACGAAAACGACTCTCTCTCGACTGTTGACTGTCACTAGCAACAGACGTACTCTTTCGACTGTTGACTGCCACTAGCAACAGACGTACTCTCTTGACTGTTGACTTTCACTAGCAACAGACTTACTCTCTTGACTGTTGACTTTCTCTAGCAACAGACGTCCTCTGTCTCGACTGTTGACTGCCGCTAGTAACAGACATTCTTTCTCTCTCTATCTCTCTCTCTGATAATTACGCGAAAAATACCGCGAATCCTCTTTTTAGAAACCTCCTCTTAGAAACTAAAGCTAATTGTTAAAAAATAATTAATGTAGGTAAATTCCTTGCTCACTATCACTGGGACACTGAAGAGGACGTACCTATTACTTAGAATTTACCGAGCTTTAATCAGGTCCAAACTCGATTATGGAAGCATACTCTATATGTCCGCCTGCAACTCTAAATACTCTTAACGTCATTCAAAACACATATCTTCGAATTTGTATTGGTGCCTTTAGATCCGCCCATCTGAAAGTCTCGATATCGAAGCCTGTAAACCCCCCCTGAACATTAGGAGACAAAAACTCCTTTTGAATTACTTTGCAAAGGTCTCTGCTAACCCCTCAAATCCAGCTGCTAATCTTGTGGCCAAACACATACAATTAGTGCCCATAGAAAAACCTAGATCGGTATGCCCAATTGACCGTAAATTACACCAGTTAATTGACAAGATAGATTTCTCAAACATGACTCTTAACGTCATTCAAAACACATATCTTCGAATTTGTATTGGTGCCTTTAGATCCGCCCATCTGAAAGTCTTGATATCGAAGCCTGTAAACCCCCCCTGAACATTAGGAGACAAAAACTCCTTTTGAATTACTTTGCAAAGGTCTCTGCTAACCCCTCAAATCCAGCTGCTAATCTTGTGGCAGACACATACAATTAGTGCCCATAGAAAAACCTAGATCGGTATGCTAAATTGACCATAAATTACACCAGTTAATTGACAATATAGATTTCTCAAACATGATTCTTTATCTCTTATTCCTCACCTTGGACCAGAAAGCTGCCTACTTTTAATACTAGTCTATGTAACTACTTAGTACTTCTACTTGGACAAGAATTCAATAAAATGATAGATATGGAAAAGTTTGACACAATATTCTACACTGATGTCAGTAAAGATGAATATGGTACAAGCTGCGCAGTTATTACAACGGACCAAACAATAGCATCATTTCGTCTTTCTACAATCTGTAGTAAACATACTTCTTCTTCTCATTGCGCCGTCTCCTTTCGAAGGTTGGCGATCCAAATGGCAATTGTAGTTTTGGAAACTGCTGCGCGAAAGATCTCTGCGGATGAGCGGTCGAACCATCTCCTCAGGTCTTTCAGCCACTTCTGGCGTCTTCCTACTGATCTTTTGCCCTGTACTTTTCCTTCCAGTATAACTTGAAGTAATTCATATCTTTCGCCTCTCAGCACATGACCCAAGTATTGCATTTTCCTCTCTTTGATTATTCTTAGTAATTCTTTTTGTTTACACATGCGACGAAGTACCTCAACATTAGTAACTCTTTGTACCCATGGAATCCTCAACATTCGTCTGTATATATACATCTCAAAGGCATCTATTCTTTTTTCTATTTCAGAGTCCATTGTCCAACTTTCACAGCCATACAGTAAGATAGAAAAAACGTAACATCTGATCATTCGGATTCTAAGCTGTAGACTAAGGTCTGATCTTGTAAAAAATGTTTTAATGCTCATGAATGTTTTCCTTGCTTGTTCGATTCTTGATAGGATTTCTTTTTTTTGATTACACTGACTATTGATATTTGTTCCCAAATATTTTATGGAATTTACCTGTTCTATTATTTGACCCTTGGCATACACCTGTACGTTTATTGGTGTCTTTGAAAATACTAAAGTTTTAGTTTTGGAAACGTTTAGATGTAAACCGAACATTTCGCTGTGGTGAACTACCGCATTTATTATATTTTGTAGTTCTTGTGCGTTGCTTGCTATTAAGACGGTATCATCAGCATATCTGATGTTGTCTATGCTGATTCCGTTAATCTTAATTCCGCCTTGGACCTCGTCTAATGCTTCTCTGAATATAGACTCCGAATACAAATTAAAGAGTAGCGGTGATAAGACGCAACCCTGTCTCACTCCTCGTCGGATTTGTATGTCTTCGGATGTTGTGTGCTCTATTTCAATTGTTGCCGTTTGGTGCCAGTATAGTTCTGAGATAATTCGCAAGTCTTGTTCGTCAACTCGAAATTCTCAGAATTTCGATCATCTTTTGATGGTTAACGCAGTCAAATGCTTTTCGATAGTCAATAAAACATGCATATACATCTACATTCATGTCTCTGCATCGTTGCGTTAACACATTTAAAGCAAAAAGAGCCTCTCGTGTTCCCAATCCGTTTCGAAATCCGAATTGAGTGTCACACATCTGGAACTCGCACTTCTTGTAAATTCGTGTATGGATAATTCTGAGTAAACATACAGCGGAATTATATGGAATACATAAAGCTCTGGAAGTCACACCAAAAAGCAGCAAACTCATATGCACAGACTCATTGTCATCGATTCACTCACGAAGAACCTTAAGCTCACAGCACCCAATAGTCAATGAGGTACACAATCACTGTCATCAGCTACTAACTTCGGGCACCTCAGTCTTCATAATTTGGGTCCTTTCACATGCAGGTGTTATTGGTAATGAAAAAGCGGACCAAGCAGCGAAAAGAGCTAACTGTCCTAATTTTCCAGCCGAAATACAGCTTCATCAAGTCCTAAAATATCTCTTTAATCAATCGGTATTGGAAAATTGGCAAGATTAATGGAGTAAAATCACATCCAAATTACACCAAATACAACCAAAAATACGATTATCATATACCCCTATACAAAAAAGAGGAGACAAAGCAATAATTAGAATCAGAATTCTGGAAATCCACCAGTTTGTGAACACTATAACACCACACGCCTTTCCATCCAGCATGTCCTTCTCAAATGCAATACTTTCAGTTCCACCCGACGACAGCATAATATTAGTGGTACCCTTAGTGATCTAGTTAATTCACCTGGTTTAATAAACTCTTTAATTAGATTTTTGAGAGACTGTAAATAATTTGATATAAGATATTTAAAAATTTTGTATATTAAAACTTTAACAAATTTTAACTAATATTGTAAACATTGTTTTTAGTTCACGTGTCAATGACCATTAGTAGTCGAGACACGTAAATTTAAATAAAAAAAAATCATAAATTCATATCGGTTCTATATTGCTAAACTGGTGGTAATAGATGAATCAATAATAAAGGCGGTTACTAATAGTATCATCCCGCCAGGAGTACTGTACTATTACTTTAATTGGTTTCTGTAAAGAAGGCGGAACTGGTTTGTTACTAATTGATAGCAAGGTACTTCCTTTTTATTTTTATGTTTTGATTCGACACAATTTGTAAAAAAGTTACAACCGTATGATTCACTAAGAATTTATTGGACGTGAGCATTTTAAAGGTTTGGTCTGAATATTTTTTGTTTTGTGTAGTAGTTTAGCAGCAGTTACTATAGAAAAGAAGTAAATACAAGTAATACAACGCCAGTATAGAACCTTCTCTTCAAAAAATATTATTCGACATATTCATTGTAATTTATTCGGATGGAGCCTTGAATTTTCGTAAACTGCAACAGGTTTTAAATACAGGTTAATATGCAGGCGATGAATCCGAATGCAATTTAGCGAAGTTTATTTTACGTGTTCCTGAAACTAAAAAATTAAATAGAAAGATTTTAAAAACAGTCATCTCATAGCGAACAGATGTCAAGTTTCAAGCAGTTTTTTTTTAAATAAATCTGGTGCAAACGACGCCTTATCAAAGATTTCTTAATTTTTGTTGACACATTCTCTCATACCGTTTAATGAAACAAAGCCCGACATGTTTTTTGCTTAGCTAATGTGTTCACGTTCTGCATTCTTAGCAGATGGCCGTTTATAATAATAAAACAATGTGCTTACGGTGGGTGGTCATTGTATCGTCTACTGTGACGTCATATTATGTACTGATAAGGTTAGTGTTTAGATAACAAACGTGAGATCGAGTCCTTATAAAATTGTTTACAGGGCGAGCACTAACGGTGCCAATTTAAGTACAGCTGCTACCCTCTAAAACAAAGTTAAAATAATATCAATATTTTTAATCGATATTAGGTTGAGTTTACCCAAAGTACAAGCTGATTATAGCCGCAAATGTCAAACGTGGAACAAACAATTTCGGTTTAGCAGTGTTGACATGTTTTTATAATGTATATGCCGTATGCTTCAAATATAAACAGATAACGCTTTAGAAAAGTACATTTTGATTATATTATGTTATGAATTCTGCAATTTTTGATTTATATAAAACAAGAATGAGTAAATGCTAAAGATTCTGAGTACGTTTCCTCCTGGGTTTCAGTTTATCTGGATAGATATTTTAATTCTGAACATCTTTTATATTTATTACATTCATAAAGAGAAGCTACAGGTACTGGCACTCTTAAACCAGTAAGAAGGCCCAAACACTGCAAGCTAAGAAGTGATGCTGATTTGAAAAAGAAGGTAGAGGGGTAATTTTAGTAACAAAGTGTGATTTAGTAACAAAGCCGTGGTTTTAATGTCAAACAGAGAGGTCTCACAATTTGTTGATAAGTGTACAATATGGTACAAATGGTTACTTGCCGTCTCCTCGGAAGCAAACAATATCTAGCAATGAAGTTTGGCCAATGAAACAAAGAACAGAGAAACTGTTACTAGCAACAGAAATGGACTTCTGGAGAAGAGCAGCAGGCAAATCAAGAAGAGATCGGATACCAAATGGGAGAATACGAGTAATGATGGGAGTCAAGCATACAATAGTTGATGACATAAAAACAAAACAGTTAATATAGTACGGCCATGTACAGAGAATGCCAGATGGCAGGATTCCGAAACAGATTTTGACGTGGACACCACAAGGGAGAAGAAAAAAAGGAAGGCCGAGAAGAAGCTGGAGAGAGGGAATTGAAAAAGAACTAGAGGAAACAGATGATGCAGTGGCAAGTTTAGCGCAGTGATCTGCAATTTCATTCCCTACTACATATACCAACATGGAATGGTAGCCAAATTATGATAACTATTATGTTTTAGAAAGTAATAAGTTGGTAAGAGTGTAGGATCTTTTGCACAATTGAATGATCGGTGAATATATTTTTAATATGTAGATAGTATTGATGAACTATTTACTTATCTTGTTATTGATATTTAATACTATTATTGATATAATGATTTAAAGTAAAAAACAAGAGAAATAATAAGATAAAAAATCAAAATAAACTGGTGAACGCAGTGTTTTATGTTTCTATGATTATTTTGTTTACAATAACTTGTTTATATTTTTTTCCAGCAAATACTTAATACATAAGCTAACACCAGTTTTTACACTAGAAGGAGAAGTAACTGTGATAGTAATGGGAAATGGGAAAAGGACCTAGCAAGTTAAAGAAAAAATCCAGTATTCAGAGTAGGTACTTTTTAAATTAGAGAAAAAAAGTAACAATTAAGGAATTTTCCGTTTTGGTATTAAAACAATTGCATATAATAATTTCTTCAGATGCGTTATTTTTTAAGGACTTTTCTGTTGATAATTACACATTTTACAGTCGCATAACACCTATCTATTCTACTGCTGAGCTCCACTTCGTTATTTCATGGTCATCGAGGTTTTTCCATTCCCTTATTATCTTTAGCCACGAATATTTACTTCTTCTGATACTCCTTTTTCCTTCAATCTTTCATTCTCCACTTTTGTAGATTCATCCAAGTCAGATTGGCATATCATTCTACGTTGTGGCAGTTTTATTAGCTCTGTATGTTTGACACAGTCAAACGCTTTTTAGTATTCAAGGAAGCATAGAAAACTTTCTTGCGCTGTTTTTTGAATTTTTTGAAGAGTACTTCATGTATGCCGAAGAATTATCTGAATCCAAGTTAAGTAGGACCAATTCTCTATTTCACATTTGTCATAAATTCTTGTATGTACTATCTTCAAGAACAGTTTTAGCATCTGACTTGTAGACTGATCATTTAAAATTGGCCACAACTGTAGTTAGCCTCATAGATGTTGTTGAATATTTCTACTAGTCCATCCATATTCTCGTCATGTAGCAGTTTTATTACTATTTCATCTTTCGCTGCCGCTTCAATGTCTTCCTTTATTCTGGTTCAGTAGGAGTCTATATCTGTCTGGCCTTCTTCATTTACATTTTGATTCCTTAGCCTGTTGGTGATAATTTCCGAGTACTGTTCTGCAATTGTTGCATCTCTGAGCTTTTGCACATTCCGTTTTTTTTATCCATTTTATTTTCTTTACTGTTGTTTGAAATTCTAGCCCTCAATGTTGAGATCACTAGGCAATGATCTGAGTCTATGTTTCTTCTTCTTCTTCTCGTAGCACTACAATCCGGGTGGGTTTTGGCTGACTGCACAACTTGCTTCCATCTTGAACGGTCGTCTATAATAGTTGGGTCAGTGGGTAGCCCCATAGTTCTTAGATCTGACCATATATTGTCTCTCCATCGCATTAGTGGACATCCTAAGGGCCTTCTTCCTGTGGGGGCTTCCTCCCATATTAGCTTGGCAGAGTCAATGTTTGCGCCTCTATAACTTCTGCAGTTTATTACGTCTGTTCCATGCCTTGAATCTATTAAGATGTGATCAATCTGACTCGTTGTTCTTCCATCAGGAGAGGTCCAGGTTACCTTGTGTATGTTGTTGTGTTCAAAATAGGTGCAATCGACTGTCATATTTAGTGCTGCTGCTAAGTTTACCAATCATAGTCCATTATCGTTACTGATGTTGTGTAGGCTATGCTTTCCTATCGTTGGCATGAAATCACGCTCTCGTCCTATTCTTGCATTCATTTCATCTAATACAATCTTAATTTCATTTTTGGGACATCTTCTGTAGGCTTGCTCTAGGTCTTCGAAGAACTGTTCTTTTATTTCCTCTGGTTTGTCATCAGTTGGGGAATGTGCATTGATAAAACTGTAATTAAAAAATTTCCCTTTTAAGCGCAAATAGCACATTCTTTGACTGTAGGCTTTAAAGTCAATAATAAGGCCTTTTGTTCTTTGGTTTACAATAAATCCCACCCCATCTTTGTGTTGGCTTTCATTGCAGCTATAATATATTTTCTGCAGTGCTAAAACATCTACTTTGTACGTGTTCATTACGTCTAGTAAAGATGTGAGTGCTCTAGTTCGGTACATGGGGTATTCCATGTTCCTAATCTCAATTCCATTGTTCGTTTGCAGAGTCGTCGTCGTGCGTTTCGTCCAGCTAATAGTTCTAGAGGTTCTGTAACATATTCTTTTTTACAGGAATAGGTTTTACGGCCTCTAGACCAACCACCAACCTGGAGGGCTAGGAACTCTTCTATTAGGGTTGCCATACCTTAGTATTTTTATTTCCCACCTACTCACTGGTCCTAGGACCAGTTAGGGCGTTCCCCTATCCACCACTTGGGGACGCGTCCAATAAGAGACAGACAGCTCTACACGGACCAATATATTTTTAGTACCATTTAAAATGATTTTTTTGGTTGTTGGTTTACTATTTCAGCCTTTAGTTTCTAGAGAGCCTTTCTTCTGTATAACTTAAACAGCAAAACCGGTCGCCCAATCTTTGTCTTAATAAATATCTACAACTTAACACCGATTGTGAGAATAAGACCCTTCTCCTTAACGTTCATGAATATTATTTTTCTTTACTATTTTGTTCAGACTACTGTTTTATTCGGCCTGATACTTCTTGTACTAACTTGTGTATGTTTAGGTGGCCATGTTTTGCCTCAAGCTCAAGAAACATCTCCGTGCATAACATAACATAACATAAATTTGAATTTTTAACCTATTTCAATTTTATAAAATTTGTATAATATATGTTTATTTACAATTTCTAAAATATAAGTTTATTTGATAAAATTTAAGTATATGCCTAAAAATTGTATATTTATTAAGTCTACTTAATAAATATATTATTGTCATTCTAGATTTTTAAAAACAAAAATCTGACTCTGACTTTATTACTTGTTGTGGTAAATGATTGAGCGTTTAATAATGACTTATATTTTCTGTATGATCACCAATAAGTCACAAAATATCTTAAAAAAACTTAAAAATAGACAATCTTTAAAATTTAAATTCTTTAACATACATAATATTAAACCGTCTAATGCACCGATAGATTTTATTTTCGTTCAAACTGTACTCACATGCTGGTTATCTTATCTTGCTTTATAATATTGATCTTACGAATACATATTTTAACTTTTTTATCATCCAATACTGACTGGTAGGTAAATATATGCATAAGAAGAAGAGTATGTTAAGATCTCACGTGAAAAAGTAATATTTGTTCTTTACATTGGACAAAAACAGTGGTATTACCGTTACGATGGTAGTCAACATTCGAGTGAAAAATATGTAACATATAATTTTGTAATCTTTTTATAATGTACATAAAAGAAAAAAATATGACATAGAAATTGTCACAGAAAGAACTACAAGAATGCAATATAAAAAACTAGAACAAAGAAAAAAATACTAAGGTACATGATTAGGGAATGGTGGAAGGATCTTTTAAAGAAAGACAAGGCATGTCAAAAGCTGTAGAGCTGCAAAAAAGGTGCAACAAAAATATTAATTAAATTAAGGAAATACAGTACCTGGCCAAATTATTAGGCCAAGCAAGGAAAAATTTACTATATGAAGTTATTTCTCTCATGATTATACACAAATATATTTGAGGAAAATTACTGTTTTGTTCTTTTTTTTTTTTAAAGTTAACAAAAAACTTTTATTTATTAAAAAAGTATAATTTTTACAAAGTAGTATGTCCGCCTTTGGCTGCTAAAAGAGCTTGAACACGTCGTGTCATGCCCTCGATACAGGCTTGAATAGTTTCCTGGAGGTGAGGATTATGATTCCACTCATATATGAGCGTTTCAAGTAACTCCCTTTTATTAGTAATTTTTTTTTTCACAATCTCCCTTTTCAGTAGTTCCCACCCATTCTCAATAGGGTTCATATCAGGCAAGTTGCTTAGCCAGTCAAGAACTTTAATTGTTTTTGTTTTAAATAAGTTGAAATACTCTATGCCTTGTGGCAAGGAGCACCATCGTGCATAAATATGGGTTCCTCTTCTTCAGGAAACCATTTCTGCAGCTGTAGCAAAAGTCTCATCTCGAGTAGGTACTTTCTGGTACTGGTCTTGTCTTATCGTGTTTTCATAAATACAAGCCTGTTACCACAGGCTTGTTACCACAGGCTTGTATTTATCGTTAGGACGTCTACGAACAACCTTCGTTTTTTCTGTCAAAACTTGAAAAACGGATTCGTCCGATAAGCAGACCTGAAATCAACAAATTTTTTAGAAATGTTTTTTTTTTAGCTTTTAATATTGATATTCAAGCAAAGAACACAAATATACCTCTTTCCAGTCTTCCCCATTCCAGTTTTTGTATTTTTGTGCCAATTCGAAACGTTTATTTATCACAGCCGGAGTAAGTCTTGGCTTTCGAGCTGGTCTCCTAGCTACCAGTTTGTTTTCGACAAGTCTCCGACGAACTGTTCTTTCTGAAACAAAAATTCCTTCATCTCTTATCTCCTGGGTAAGCATTCGCAGTGGTTTCTTTCTGTTTACAAGGAAAATATCTCTTATTTTGCGATCAGTCCTAGGAGTAGCCACACGATGTCTTCCTCTGTGACCCTTACGCTTTAATCCAAACTGACTCCAGACGCATTTTCTGTTTTATATTCCTTACAGAACTTCTTGATACAGAATAATAAACAATCAGAATGCTCACTCTGCTTGAAAAAATAAGTACGTGCATCTCGTTCACGCAGACGGAATCAGCCATGTTTTAGTCGGAACCAGTGCTGTTGAGTGACATTTTATCTGTTGTGCATAGAAAAATTAACCAGGTTTAATTTATGCACGGCCACTATAGACATAATATGCACTATTTTATTCGTACTTTTAGTTGAAGACTAGATTAAATTATTTCAAATGTACTAAATTATTAATCTCTAAAAATTTCAATTACCGTTCTGTCGTAGCTTCTCACAAATTTCTCAATTCGAGTCTATATTTCCGTTTAAAATATGGCGATCGCGTACTGACAAACTTCAAAAGCGGCATCTGAGAGTGAGCATTCTGATTGTTATTTATTCTGTGCTTCTACCATTACTACTATTTCATTTTGAGACATTTGTCCAGCTTTCAGGCGTCCAAATACCTGGCTTACTCGTTTTGGTGACAGATCAGCGTTTTTCCCCATCTAAAAATGTATAATACCTCAATTATACCAATAACTTCACTGCATATGTTTATAATAATCTAAAAAATAATAATAAAAATTATAAATCACTCACCTCTGCAATAAAATTTCAGGTCAAAACTGTTTAAAATTCAAATTTTCACAGACAGTATTTGAGGTTATAAAATGCAGACTAGTTGACAGGACGCAATGCTGTCTAGAAATGGCGGATAGGGCGGTGTTGCCAACCTTAAAATAGTACAATAATGTTACCTTACTATATTAAATGTTGCTATGCGAAAAATAATAACATTCCTGTTGATAAAAATTATTAATTTTAAAAATAGAAAATTTTTAATACTTGGCCTAATAATTACGCCAGGTACTGTAGTTAAAATTTTAATGTATACATGCAAAGCACAGTATTTCCTAACTTGTTTAATTAGTTATTATTATTAAATTGTTAATTTGTAATATTTTTGGAATTAATGTGTAATAATGGCCTACACGTGTTTACGACAAGAATGTCAAAACGATGGAATAGCAATAATATATAATAGAATACCGTCAATACTTTACGGAAGCGAAACCTGGCAGTGAAACAAACAAACAGGGAAGAAGCTGCTAGGATTGGAGATATATTTTTGGCGTAGGTCGGTCCATATATCCAGATCGACGCACGTTACGAATGGAAGAGTCGGAAAAATCATGGATAAGAAAAAACGATTATTGAGGAGCTCTACCAATAACAACTCATATGCTAGTATGGCCATCTACAAAGAATGAGAGATAATCGATTATCAAAAAGAATTGTGCAATGGCAACCTCTTGAAAGAATGAAGAGGGATGGACCTAAAGCGACGTGGGCTTCTGGAATCCAAAACCCCACGTCAGAGAGAGATTTACGTCCAGGTTATTGGCACGACAGAATATAATGGAAATTGGGAACTAGAGGGGTCAGTCAATACATTTGATATTCTTTTTTTGTTTTTACTTGTAGACCTCGTCTAATATGATTAAATATAAGTTGGCCCAATGAATCCCCTTGTCTGATTCCAGTTGATAAAATCTATCGACTCTATCTACTTTACTAAAGTCTTCTGTTTGAACTTTTATATTTCTTGCGTGTTTGGTCTTTATTATTTTGATAATATCTAATAGTATTTGTCTGTTGTATAGCAGTCGTGTCGCATCCTATAGTCCTACTCTGTCATAGGCCTTTTCTAAGTCTACAAAACATAAGTAGGCTGGTTTATTGTATTATATAGTATTCTCTACTATTTGCTGACTACGAAGACAAGTCTTGTTTGTCTGATATAATAAGCATTTTCGTTAGCTTATTTGTTATTATTTTCGTTAATAATTTTAGCCTCCTTTGATTTAGTTTTTTCGTCGACTTATCGTACAGCTTTTTTACATTAATTTTAGTTTCGAATTTAGGTATTTTGTTTATATCTTTTCTCGTCATATTAAAGTGAATTTTTATCAAAACTAACATGTAGTTAGTGCCCACTTTAGCTGAGCTTAGGCTTCGCACATCTCATACTTGTTTGTAATATATATTTATGTTGTAAGAAGATGTCTATCATTGTGTTGTCCTCTTGTGTTAGTAAAAGTTGATGGTCCAACTTTTCCTGATCTTTGTGATTGAAATCTTTTTCGTGTGTCTCATCCATTAGCGACATTGGCGATCATCACACCCCAGTTTACTCTGTCTGAGCAATTCTAAAGAGTTATATTATTGTTTTTTCACTCCACTGGTGACTTGAGTAAAAAAAAGAGGCTACTGTTGACAGAACAGATATTGACAATTCCTGTCTTTTGTATTGATATCCGTTATAAAACATTCACAATAAAAAGCGTTGGTGTCATCATCATCATTCTGGCTTTACAACAATGTGTGGGTCCTAGCCTCCTCAAGAATTTCTCACCAGTCGTCGCTATCCATCGCCTTCCTCCACCAAGCACGTCTTACCATATTTCTCATGTCTTCATCGATGTTATCAAGGAACGTTGTTCTGGGTCTTCCTCTTCTTCTCTGACCAATGGGTCTATCAAGGAGCGTTTTTCTAGCTGGGTCATTTTGTTCCATCGGCATTACACGCCCCATCCACCTCAGACGTCCCATCTTAATAGGTTCCTGGTATATTCTGTAAAGTTCGAAGTTGTATCATCTTCTCCACACTCCATTGTCATTCACTGCTCCATAGATTCGCCTTAGTATTTTTTTTGAAACATCCTAACATGTTTTTATTATTTGTTGTTAGAGTCCAGGTCTCTGAACCATATGTTAGGACTGAGCGTATTATCGTTTTGTAGAGTTTTATTTTTTGTATTTCTCGACATAATTGTGGATTTAAGAAGGAGATTGAGCCCAAAATAGCATCTGTTAGCCGTACAAATTCTGCGGTTTATCTCTGCGGTAATATTATTTTCAGTGTTAAGGAACGCTCCCAGGTATACAAATCCGTTCACTGCTTCGATGACGTCATTTTCTATAACAAGTAGTTGTAAGATTTGTGGTTACGTGCTTTTTTCATTTGGATTTTCATATGCTTCGTTTTGTTGGTATTTATTATTAAACCAATTTTTGTAGCTGATTCTTTTAATGCTACATACGTCTCTCTTACAGCGTTTTGCGTTCTCCCAACAATATTGATATCATCAACATAGGCCAGGATTTGCACTGATTTATTATATATTAAACCAGTTATTGTGATTTCTGACATACGTATTATTTTTTTAAAGAACCAAATTGAAAAGTATACAGACTGGGAGAGAGAGGGTCTCCCTGGCACAGCCCGTTATTTGTTTTAAAAGGTTCAAACAGTTCAGACAGAGCTAGGAATACCAAACTGATTTGGTATTCCTAGCTCTTTCATTGCTTTGAACATTTTTCTTCTACTCACAGAGTTGTAGACTGCTTTGTAGTTTATAAATTTGTGATGGGTAACTACGCCATATTCCAGTGTTTTTTCCAAAATTTGTTTCAGGATTGCAATCTGATGAGTTGTCGATTTACCACCTCTGAAACCAGTCTGGTATTTTCCTACTATTAGTTCTGCATATGGTACCATACGGTGACATAGTACCATGGAAAATATTTTTTTTATACGCTGCATTTAGAAGCGTAATTCCTCTGTGGATAGAGCATTCAAAGATATCTCCTTTTTTGTGTATGGTCAAAGTATAAGCGTTGGTGTACTCCCCCGAAATTAGCGGCTGGGTCATACCTAAACCATAAAGATAAAAATAAGATTTCTTCTTAGAGTGCTGCTCTAAACAAATCAATCGATCTGCATTGGTACCAATCACGTAGTTTCTTCAACAATTTATAGATTCACCATAAATAAGATTATGAATAGATAAATATTTTATTGAGTACTAGTAGTAGTAGTATTTAAAATAAATGATTATTATTTGATTTAGGTCATGAAGTTTATAATTTTTTCCCAAACTTTAACTTTTTCAGACACAAGGAGCCAAGTTTTCCAGCAAACAACGGATGTTTGTGCTGATGAGTTGATTGAATTTTTTGTGTATATCAAGTCTAGAACATTTTATTATAAATTTAGAAAGCAGGGGGGTTTCTAATAATATTTACATATTTGCCAACATTCTTATCTATGTGCATATGCTGTTCAATAACGAATTATACATATTATTCACTGTTGCAAGATAGCGATCACGATTTATGAGTTCTGACATTAAAATTTATATGATCGACGTTTAATTATATTAATACAATTTAAATTAATTAACGAAATTGCACAATATTAATATTACATATTTTTAAAATTGTGAGTTGTAGTTGTCGATCTTCCAGATAAGAACGGTTTTAAAGAAAAATCAATACGTTTCAGAGAATCGATTAATAATATAATATAAAGTTATCTTTAGTTTCAAGAGTGACTCAACGTGGATTGTATGAATATAATTTATCTCTATTCGGAGCCATAGCCACCTTGATAGGCTGATCAAACAATTGTCCGGATCATAATTGTGACGTTCGTAACATAACAATTTAACTACAGCTTATGTAGGTGGCTCGTAAAAAAAACAAAAACAGATTAGGTACAAATTAATTAAAAAATTGCAGGTTAAGTGGTCGTGACTAAACAATGCAGTGACAATTGTGATTTTTAAATAGTGAGTGATTGTTATTATGGAAAAGGTTACCGCTTTTAATAGGAGAATTGGTGCTCGTGAGTATTATCTTAATAGATACGCAATAAAGATTAATATTGTATTTACTAGATATATTGCTTATTGTTTTCTTATTATCGTATATATTGCAACCAAACACTTTGCAATATGTTGAGTAAAATATATTGGTAAAGTACAATAAACCTGGATCGGTAAAAAGGAGGTCCAGAAGTTATTCTGCTGGAGATATTCTGCTGTAACAAAACTGAGGAAAGACACAGGCGAAATGTAAGAAATAAAAGTAACAAAAATTGCAAAATGCACGGGTGAAGGAAACAAAGAGGCATAATGCATGAGAGTGATCACTAGAAAACTTAAAGATTGAATCAGCCAATTTGCCAATCAGCCAAACTGAAGTAAAGATTTGGGAACTGTTTTGGAGGACTCTAAACAATAGACTTTAGATACTAAATAAAATAGTGTTATACATGTAACTCTATTTAATACTAAGAACAATAATATTACTCCAATCGTCAGAGACGAAAATGCTACTGCACCTCTAAAAAATATACGAACAAGCTGAAATTTGATGGGAAGGTCAATTTTGAGATTCCAAAAAAGATTTTTTTTTTTTATTAACACCTGTGCGGTGTTTGTATACTGCTATCTGGTCACAAATGACAAATTATCAGTTATTTTCTGACCTAACATAATAACAGCAAATGATTAAATCTAAGGCTTACCCTATGGCTTACCCTTATTTTATCTATTAACTAATGCACTACAACTAACATGCAATAATTTCACAGCACTATACTCTGCTTTTTACACTAAACTGTTACACATTTACACTAGCTCAAATGGTTTTGTCCTTATGAGTCTTCTCTTTAGTTCAGTGTTGTCAAGAAGCTGGATTGCCTCGACATTCACATGACTATGCAGCCTCTGCTCGTGACTTGCTGCTGTTCTCTTGATTATTTCGATCACAGTTTCCATACCCAGGTCCTGGTGGATGTTGCTGTTACGGATATACCAAGGAGCATCAACAATGTTTCTCAGTACTTTGTTTTGAAATCTCTGGATAATATGTATATTACTAGCTTTGGTACAGCCCCAGAGTTGGCACCCATATACCCATACTGGCCTCAGTACTTGCTTGTAGATGGATAATTTATTATGAATTGATAATGTTGAATTTTTTCCAATCAGCCAATACAATTTCTTATATCTAATATCAAGCTCCCCTCTTTTCTTTTTGACATGGACTTTCCAGCGCAGCTTCGCGTCTAGGGTGATGCCCAAGTATTTTGCTGATGTTGCATAAGGAATTCGGGTATCATTTATTCTAACTGGCAAATTTTCTATTTTTTTATTTGTAAAGTTAACGTGTGCAGATTTAGTCTCATTTAATTTTATTCGCCATTTTCTGGTCCAGTTATGTATTTTATTTACTGATAGTTGCAGCTTATCAGTCGCTTCTTCACTAGTGTCTCCTATCGCCAGTATGGCTGTATCATCCGCGAAGGTGGCAATAGTATTTTGTTCTAGCTCTGGAATGTCACACGTATACAATAGGTACAGGACCGGACCTAAGACACTCCCTTGTGGCACGCCAGCTTTGATCTCCCTTAAGTCGGTGTAAACTTCTTCTTTTTTTACTCTGAAATATCTATTCGCAATGTATGATTTCAAGATTTCTGAATACTGTTTAGGCATGAACGTTCTTAGTTTATAGTTTAAACCGTCATGCCAGACTTTATCAAACGCCTGTGCTACATCCAAGAAGATTATAGAGCAGACTTTATTTTCTTCTAATGTTTTTTCTATTATATTCGTTATTCTGTGAACTTGATCTATAGTGGAATGTTGATTTCTGAAACCAAATTGATGATTTGGTATAAGATTTTTTCTTTCTATTATTGGTTTTAATCTTTTCAATAGAAGTTTTTCAAATAGTTTTGACATCACCGGAAGGAGTGATATTGGTCGATAGGATGTCACTTCATTAGGAGATTTACCTGGTTTGGCGATCATAATTACTTCGGCTACTTTCCAGAGTCTGGGAACATATCTCAATCTAAAAGCAGCATTTATTAGGTGTGTCAGCTTAACTATGGCTTTTCTTGGTAAATTTTTTAATAATTCGCCTGTTATGAGATCATATCCTGGAGCTTTCTTAGGATTTATATTCTCTTTTATCTCTGTTGATACTTCTCTAAGTGATGTTAACGTTATTCTTTCTTCAGTTTGGAATGGTTCTTCCCATCTCAGTATTTCGCCATCATTGTGGTTGGGTTTGAACGTACTTTCTAAATGATCTGCAAATCGTTCTGCTTTCTGTTCGTTACTTCTAGCCCAGTTGCCGTTTTCCAACTTGATAGGAGGAGAATGAATAATTGGTCTCTTCATTCTTTTTGTTGCCTTCCATAAAGAATAATCTGTGTTTTGGTCAGCTGTTAAATTACTTAAAAAAGAATTAATTGTTGAATTTTTTATATTATTTATCTCCCTTTTTAGTTTTTGTGTAGCATTATTTAGACTAGTTTTGTCTCGTGGAGCTCTATATTGCTGCCATTTTTTCCTTAACTTCCTTTTTTCTACTATGAGTTCTCGGATTTCTTTTGAATAGTTGTTCCCTTTTGTTCTAGAAGTTATTGTGGGGGTATTTTCCCAAGCTGCCTGTTGGATATTTTTTATAAAGACTTCTAATTCGTCATCAAGTTGCCTCGTGTTTCTCAATGGCACAGCAAGATTAATTTTGTGTTCTAGGATTATTTTGAAGCTCTCCCAGTCAGTTTTTTTATTAGTCAATATTGGATTAAACTCTTTTTTAATCACTGTATCACTCATAGTTAAAATTGATGCAAAAAGATGCAAAAAAGCTTGTCACTCCTACCCTCAGGCTTCCTTTTAAAACACCTACTCGTAGAGAGGGAAAGACGGAGAGCATCAATTTGTACGCTGTAGCTGATATAATTTTGAACAAAAATGTTTATTAGCACTTTTCTATAGAATGAACCGTTCTCTCAGAAACAATGCTTGAAGCATTTTGAATGACAGTTTTGGCGCGAAATCAATTTTTTTTTTAAAATTTGTATTAACTCGACAGTAAAAATTCGGTATCTTGGCAGCCTACCATAGCATGTTACATAGATTGAGTACAAGTCGACTGGTCCTACGAAGACTGTAGTAACTCATTTTTTATGTAAATGGGATAATTATAAAAATATATCTACATCATTACCAAAATTCATTAATCTATAAAATGGATGTTTTTATAGCATTAGGTGATAATTTTAATAACGATCTTACAGGAGTAAAACAGATTTAAGACCGAAATGGTAATAAGTGACTTTTGAAGGAGTTACTATAGTTTTCGATGGAGATATTTTTAAAGTAATAAATACCAGAATTATTTGTTTCTTAACTTTATTTATATAAAATACTACATTTTGAAGAAGTTACTGAGCTAATTTTTGTATTTTAATTCAATTTTGCTCCTCTGACTCTTCTTCTCTCTCAACTGAATCAACTTCGAACTCGATTTTAGGAGGTACATAACTCTTTGAATTAAGATTTTTATAAAGTAAAGTAAGTATTACACACAGTACATTCACAGTATTCCATTTAGCTTTTATTCTTTAAGTGGTAATAGTACATCACACAGTTTCTGTGGAAATTTGATGGTAGTGGAAGGCCGTCCTCTGCATTTTCGATTAAATTTTAGGTCATCTAGCCTCTCAAGTCCTAGCGTTCTCAATAATTTCTCTCCAGTCTCCAGTCCCTATTTATCGCCTTCCTCCGTCAAGTACGTATTCCCATATTTCTTCTGGGTCATTCTTTTCTTCTCTGACCAATGGGTCTACGAATGAGCGTTTTTCTAGCTGGGTCATTTTGATCATTTTAATTTTAGGTCACAACTTTTGAAACCATCATCGAATTCGTATTTAAACATTATAGAATTTTGGTGTTCATGCAAAAATTTTATTTCTCGAATTTTGCTAGCTTTTATTGATTTTTTTTCGTTGTCAACTTTCCAATTCTCGGTATAAGTCAGTTGTTTAAAGTTAAAAAAAAATATCATGGGACATTTCCGTAACATCATAAACTCTTCCTGTAGTTTTAGCCATTCTGATTTATGTGACCCGCTGTTCTGGCACATATACAACCGATTGTATATGTATGTATATGCCAGATAAAATGCGTACACGTAATCTTCGTTGCATAACTATATTTACTGAGATACGATTCTTTCCTGGGGAAGACATCATTATGTTTTATTGTTTTGCGCTCGTAACTCAAAAAATGGAAAATTTTAGTTACTACAGTCTTCGTTGGACCAGTCAGAAGTGTACAAAACAAAAGTTTTCGGTGTTTTATTGTTATATAAAATGAATTTCCATTAAGTAACGGTTGAATCCATCACTTATAGTAATAAACTTTATTGATCTCATGAGCAGAAAATAGCAAGAATCGCGCTACGTTTATTTATTCAAAAGCTTGATAGAAAAAAGATATCGAATTTTTACCGTCGAGTTGCTACAAATTTTATTTAAAAAATTGATTTCGCGCGCGTAACTGACATAAAATCACCGATCGCTTCAAGCGTTGGTTCTGAGAAAACCGTTTATTCTACAAAAAAAGTGATAATAAACAATTTTGTTCAAAATTATCTCAGCTACATTCCTTGTTTGATACATTTTTTTCTAAAATATGCAGATTCTTGGTAAACCTATGTTTAATGGGAAGCCCGAGGTTAGGAGTAGCAAACATTTTTGCATTTTTTTTTAAATCCGAAAATTGACATTCTCAGCAAAATTCAGCTTACTTGTATGATTTTTAGAGGTCAAATCTCTTGCGACTGGACTATATTATGGAAAACCCTATTTACAAAAATATGTAGAGTTACGTTATAAATGTAATTATAAATATAAAACTTTACACAAAAAACGTAAGCGACTGATAATATAAATAAAAACAGATGTATATGATTCAGTAATTATTGCATAAAAAGTACTAACAAAGATCCATATTTCCAATGGATCGAATTTATTTGAATGAAATTGTTAATAAAATATATACAGCATTTACAATATGAAAGTATGAACTGAAAAGTCGACGGAGTAACCATTCGACATAAAATAAGAAGCTACGATTACGGATCAAAAATTTGGAGTATAGCCCGATGAGATCTACAGATGAATTTTTGTAGAAATGTCTCCATAAGCTTCTATGTAACTATAAAATTCACAATACAAATAAAAAGTTCGGGGGTCGTTTGGAATTACTTCTTGCTTGCATACATCTAGGAACTGACTGACACCATAAAATACTGCGTAACTCTCAAATTATACTACTACGTTCATCTTCACAACTTTGCTTATTAAATAAATGAACGAGATCAACAATACATTAAACCCTATCATTAATAACAAAATATTGAAATGGTTCGGTCTGTATAAACTTTGAATTGCAGCGGTGGCGGCAAAATAAACGAAATGTTGCATAACATCGTGACAACTAAATGTTCGGACAATTCAAGAAATTACTCCTTTAAAATGGGGTTATATCGTCACGCGCCTTTACAACCGCAGCAATTCTGTCTGGCATTGTTCGTACTAAAGATTTATACAAGTCATTTACTCTTCAAATCGGCGACTGTTCTGTGGGGATCATTACGCACATTCTGTTTTATCTTATACTACAATGTCGCAATAAAATTAAGGTCTGAACTATTCGAAGGTTATGAGAGCAGTTTGATGTTATTATCTCCAAACTAGTTTTTAGTTGTTTAAGCTGGAAGGCATGCAGCACCGTCTTGCTGGAATATAAAAGTCAAATCCGGATATATATCGTGAGCACTTGGTACAAGACTATTTTTTTCAAAATTTCTTGATACTTTAATTTCTGCATTAATTGTGCCTTCCACCATTCATATCTTCCTACACCAGCTGATGACACGCACCTCCAAATCATAATTGCTTTGGGAAACATCACAGTTCTTTTGAGGCAATATTTATGGAATGCTTCATTTTTACTTCTCATAACCCGTTTTCGAAAGTCTCCCACGCAAACATAAAATTTCGATTCGTCACTGAATATGAATCTGGACCAGTCATCAACGGTCCATGGAATCTTCGCTCTTGCCCAATTGAAGCAGTTGCTTAAAGCTTTCATGGACCGTTGATGTTCAGAGTGATATTCAGTGACGAATCGAAATTTTATGTTTGCGTGGAAGACTATATATATATATATATATATATATATATATATATATATATATATATATATATATATATATATATATATATATATATATATATATATATATATATATATATTGCTACCCAAAGCATTGAAAGTGGTACACTATCGTATGCCTTTGTCAGATCTATAAAGACTATATGAGTTGAAAGGTTGTGGGCTAATCTTTTCTCGATAACTTGCTTTAGAGAGAATATACTGTCCATACAAGATCTGCCTGCACGAAAGCCATTCTGTTCTTCAACATATGTCATCTCTTTTTCAATTTGGTTTTTTATTATTTTTCCATACAGTCTTGAGAGTGAATATATGACACTTAGCCCCCTGTAGTTTGAACAATTCTTTCTATCTCCTTTTTTGTAGATGTTGTTAATATGTGCTTTTGTCCACTCCGGTGGTAAGTCGTGTCCATTATAGAATAAGGTGAAGACATACGCCAGTAATTCCCGTAATACTTGTGGGCTATGTTTTAATAATTCATTTGGTATACCTTGTGGTCCGCATGACTTCCGATTTTTTAGAGTTTGTATTGCATTCTCGACTTCCTGTACTGTTATTTCATCGTCTTCACTGAATTCCAGTTCATATGTTGTTGAACTGATGTTCGTGAATCGAGGTCTTGTTTCAGTCAAAAGTTGTGAGTAGTGTTCGATCCAAGATCTTTCTTCTATGAAATCTATTCTACTCGTTTCTTTTCTGTTTGTTCTCAGATTTTTTACCGTTTTCCATGCTTCCCTTGATCTTGTTGACCCTATATATTTGTTGAGTTCTTCGCATTTACTTTCCCAGGAAATATTTTTTGCTTTAGTTACTAAATTTTTTACTTCTCTGTTTGATCTTGCATATGTTCGTCTATCATCTGGATCATTTGTTTGTAGCCACTTTTGATATGCTTGTTTCTTGTTGTGTACTGCATTGACGAGCAGTGCCGAGCGCTTCGTAAGCTGCTTCATTGATTTTATTGATTATCTCTTTATAGGTATTCTGGGCTGAGGAGTAGATCAGGTTTGCCAATTTTTGGCTGAGTCGCAGCTTATATAAGAATGATGTCGAGTTGTTTTGCAGTGCATCAATATTGTATTTAGGTAGATTCGATTCCAGGGGTTTTGATTGAACTAGTTGGTTATCATTTTGATGTAGTAGCCGGGGTCGATACTGTAGGTAACATTTTGATCTTACCATATAGTGGTCAGTTCCGCACTCCGGTCCTCTTAATACTCTTATGTCTTTAACTTGTATGTGTGTTTCTTGTTTTGTGATGACATAATCTATAATTGACTTTGTGTTTCTCGTTGGTTGAACCCAGGTGTACTTATGTATGTTTTTATGTTGGTAGAATCCGTTTAGGATTTTCAGAGAGTGCTGTTTACAGAATTCGATTAAGTGTTCCCCATTTTCATTTGTTTTAGGGTCACCATATTTTCCTACGACTTTGTCATTTGTTTTTGTTCCTGTCCAAGCGTTAAAATCTCCCAACAACACAATTTCTTTTGCGGCTATTTATATTTTCAATGAGTTCCGATAAGGTTTCGTAGAATATTTGTTTAGCTGCTTTTGATGCATTTTCTGACGGAGCATATATTCCAATAATCTCGAGGTCGTGCCCTTTCCACGTAATAGATACTCTAATAATTCTCTCATTGATCTGCTCCCAGCTTTTCTGGTTTCCTTTTAAGTCTTTTTTTATCAATATTGATACTCCTGCTTGTGCTCTTTTGTCTTTCTCTACTCCACTATAAATATGTATAAAACCTCCTATGTCTTCACTACCTTGGCCTTTTTTCTTTGTTTCGGTAAGAACCGTGATATCTGATTTTATTTTCTTTACTTCTGCCATGACTTCGTCTGACTTGGTTCTCCACCCTTGGATATTCCATGTATTTATACTCAAAGTCCTTGTTCGTTTGCTAGGTCGTCTTCTTTTTTTCCCGTCCGTATTCCGAGGCTGGATTTTAGAATTTTTTGCCGTAAGTTTTTTCACGGGTGTAGAGGAGCAGGCCCTACGTCCCAACCCCCTACCAGGAGGACCAGGATTTTCTGTTAGGGTTTACTCCCTTAGTCAAGAGAAGAGTAGTAGAGTGTAGTAGACAGAATTATAGTGACCCGTCCGCCCTCGGATTACCCTAATAGCCACTCGGGGTCGGAAAAAACAAGAGTGAGCCAAGAGAGGCCGATAGGAAAGATTAAAGACATTTCACTCAAGACACATTGAAAAAGAGCAAAAGTGAAGGCCCCTATGATCCGCCAGGTGCGTTTCATAAGCGTATGAGTATTGTTACACTTTGTATTCCCGCTCATACCTCGGGGTGTCGACTACAGGCTGTATGGCTCGTCCAGCATGCCATAGCATGGAGGATAGGGTGCATGTCATTTTTACAATGTAGACTCCTAAACTCCACGGCCTGACAATTTATCAGAATTAAAAATGAAACATTCCATAAATATTGCCTTAAAAGAATTGTGAAGTTTCCTAAAGAAATTATGATTTGGGGCTACATGTCATCAGCGGGTCTAGGAAGATATACCACCTCATAACTTCATTCCTATTTGTCATAGAAGGTTTTTTTTAATGTGAGTTTTTTTACCAGCTATCCAATGGTTGTACGTACAAGTCTGTAGGTTAAAAAATATAGAAGTTATGACAATTGTGTATCAGTAAAAAACATACCCTTATTCAAACGTTTATTTTGTAAATAATTTCAATGAAAACGCAATATGCATTTAACTTCTGAGATAGTTTAAGTCTAAAAGAATCCTATGAAATTTGCTAAATGTGTCTAGCATCATTAATAGAGCAAGTTCAATAGTTTTCAATAGGGAAATTTCGCTCAAATTTAAAAGACGGTAATTCCTCGATGTTCAAATGTATTAATAACATTTTATTTTGTCGATAAAAAAATCAATAAAATTTATAAATTAGTGCAAAAAACTGCTTTTTTGCAAATATCTCCGTAAATGATTTATAAATTTTAATTTAAAAAACGGGAAAATAAAGATATTATTGATATAAAAAAATGATATAAATATTGTTTATGTAAAATAGAAGGGAAAAACTTAAAAACAAAAAATAAAATTGTGACCATAAATTATTGTTTAAAAAAACGCAAGGTAAAAATACGAGTACCTTTTCATCTATTCGTCATCTAGTAACCCCTACCTATGTCTTAAAAGTTTAAGATATCTGCGAAAAAATTTTCGACCTTTTTTTTAATCAGACTGGGCTGTCTAGTTTCTTATGAGTTTAATTAAATTTGCAGTAATTTGTTAATCAATTTGTTCAAGCAAAATCCTAACATTCATACGTTCATACTAATTACTTACGAATACAGGTTTGACATAATCTGCCTTGGCAAATTGTTCGAACTACACGAACTATGAAGAATTCTGTTTCACGTTACGATAATCTCTCCTGATAACTTATTAGACCTTCAGTGTCTATTACAGGTTATTAATAGGAAAGGTTGAGAAATTAGTCCCGGTGTAAATGTTAATAAAACTAAATTTATGGTTTTCTGTCATTTGCTTCAGGCTGTAATACTATAAATGGTCACAATATCATATTAATATTAGCATGAGGATTAATTGAAACCTCTCCTTGTATTAGCTTTGCAAATATTCGTTATGGTTCTAGTGCCGTTTTGCTAAACATATTTTCCAAGAAACCGATATAAAAGTCACAAAAATTTTCATAAAAATCACATTATTGTTCTCTTTATGGTATCGAGACCTGCCTCAGTGCTTTTTAAAATTTTTTTTCTTTTACCAGAAAAATACATAGTCCTACTTATTTTTTAATAAACATCTATTTTTTCAGATATTACCTGGAGCAAATTCGGTTCCTTACCGCTTCGCTCCAGTAAGTCTAGATTGAAAAAAGAAAATCCCTTCGTACCCGCTAAGAAACACAAGGATGTTTCCGTCTGGTTGCGAGACCTCGAGCTGGAAGAGTACCAGGAGCTCTTTCAGAATTACCAAGGAGTGGAGGATCTGTTGGAGATGTCTGAGCAGGATATCAAGGAGTTGGGAGTAAAGAAATCGTCGCACAGGGCCAGGATCATCAGTAGTCTCACTTGTCTACGAGCCAAGTATCACGGTGAGTAGTAGATTTATTGATTAAAGCGTTTGTTACGACAAATCAAAGATTGCTCAAACTTTACTGCACAGAAATTTTACGATTTCCTTTGCTTTCATAGGTATATTTGTTTTTATTCTATTTAGGTAGTAACGTGACTAGAACTTAATTTATTTATTTATTGACATTCACATTCCATTATTGGACATAGGTCTTCCCGTCTTGTTTTCCATTTCTTTCTTTTCTTGTCTATTTTTCTTTCATATTCCATATTTTTGTTCCTACATATTCTCTGATGTTATGTGTCCATCTTTCCATCTTTATCTGTATCCCTTTTATTTTTTATCCTTCTTCCACGTTTCTATTCCTATGGTATCCAATGATTGATTTGGGCTTTCATGGATCCATGGTTCCACCTATCTACTGTTTTGGCCCAAAAGTGTCCATTTAAGTGTAGTTATTTTTTGTATAGTATCTTTAACTTTAGTTGTGATCCGTATCCAAACATTGTTAACTCGCAAATAAGAAATCTAAAGAGGGAATACTGGTCTATATTCACAAAAGAAATGGAACCTGATTTTTACTGTGCACAACGAAAAGCGTGGAAGATGGGGAAGAGAAAGAAAAAGGCCGTAGCTATGAGTATAACAATATAAACAAACTATTCCAAAAGATCCTTGAAATGAAATGCATACCAAAGGAATGGAAATCAAATATAACGATACCTATACACAGAAAAGGGGGCAAAAATAACCCATCTACTATCGAACCATTACGTTGCTTGGTATCAGTTTGAAGTAAAAAAAAGGCCAACTGGATTGACTTCTCTGCGGAGCTAGATAAATGCCTAGGGTGGATTACACCTAATATCAAAAACTACCGCTTCTCTCTGCCATCTACAAACTATTAGAGAGGCTTATATATAATAGAATCAGTACAGAACTGTTCCAGGTGATCCCAGTCGAACAAGCGGGTTTTCGACCAGAACGAAGCTGTGCAGACCAGGTAATGTCACTCACCACCTACATCGAAGCGGGTTTCCAAAGAAGACTTAAAACTTCAGCGGCATTTATTGATCTCTTGGCAGCTTACGATACAGTATGGAGAGAGGCCCTTATATACAAAATTCTCCGTGCAATCCCCTGTAAACCAATAGCACGCCTAATAGATAGCATGCTCAACGACCGAATGTTTCAAGTAGTGATGGGCACAGATATCAGCCCACCAAAGAAACTTAAAAATGACAGGGGTCAGTGCTCTATCCACTACTATTTAGCTTATACCTAGCAGATATGCCGGAAACACAGTCAAGAAAGTTCGGATACGCCGATGACTGGGCCCTCACTACACGATGCAGAATACTAGAAACGCCTGAAGAAGTTCTGACGGCAGACTTATATATATTGGGCAAATATTTTCAAATGCATCCAAAACAGAAGTTAGTTGCTTTCACCTGAACAATAAACTTGCTGGAAAGGAACTCAACATACAGTTTGAAAATACCACACTTACCCACAACAAAACACCGAAGTACCTGGGCGCAACACTAGACAGAACGCTATCATTTAAAGAGCATTCAACAAAAACTGCCCAAAAGTTGAGTACAAGAAATAACATTATACAGAAGCTCTGCGGTACCACCTGGGGAGCATCGGTTTCCACTCTCCGCTCTACTGCCTTAGCCCTTGTTTTCTCCACCGCTGAATATTGTGCTCCAGTCTGGCTACACAGTCCACACGTAAAAAAGGTCGACAATCAGCTGCACAGCACTATGAGGATGATAGCTGGTACAATTAAATCAACTCCCACTCAATAGCTTCCAGTATTAAGTCACATCCCACCTCCACATTTATGACGAGTTGACGCACTTACACGTGAATACAAAAAAATCATGAACAATATAAACCTGCCCTTACACCAAGATACCGAGGATGCACGAAATACCCGTCTCCGTTCTAGAAAACCACCAATGAAAACGGCAAGAATGATACATGAGGAGTTCAACATCACGAATGCATGGTCCCAAGAATGGAACGAATGGCAAAATAACATGCTCTGCATTACCCACAAGCCACCAAGTTTTGATCTTCCACGCAAAACATGGTCCACTCTAAATAGGATCCGAACCAGACATGGCAGATGTGCATACATGCTACATAAATGGGGAAAGAACCCGTCTCCTCAATGTGACTGTGGGGAGAACCATACCATCGACCACATTATTCAAGAGTGTCCCTCAAGATCCTACAATGGTAGCCCTGAAGACTTCCTGTTTGCAACTTCAGAGTCAATTGATTATATAAATACACTTGATGTTTGTTTGTAACTATTTAAAGTTTGTCAAATACCTATATTACTAGTGTTTGTGTATTTGTTCTAAATCTGTTGTAATTGCCATACGATAAATAAATAATCAGTTTGAAATTATTGACTAAGATACTTGCTGAGAAAATAATTGAAAAGTATCAAATATGCGAAGAGCAACAAGAGTTTCGGTGTAATAGATCAACTGTTGATGCCATATTTATAATAAGATAAATAGGAGAGAAAGCAGTAGAATTTAATACATCTGCATGTGTTTTATCGACCCACTAAAGCCTTGAATTGTATTAGACTACAACATGTGATTGAACATTTACACACAGAACTATAACAACCACTATAACACAGATACTAAGGGATATTAGCTCTGATCACAAAACAAGAATAAACATAAGAACCGAACTATCTAAGGAAGTCAACAGCCCATCAGGTAAGAGACAGGATGATAGCTTGAGCCCGCTATTGTTTAACTTGATAATGGACAAAATAGTAGAAGAAGTAAAAAACCCAGGAACAGAGTGCAAAATGCAGCACACAGCAATAAAGATTCTATGCTAGGCAGATGCCACAGTAATAATATAAAATAATGAAGATGATCTACAACGAATGGTAGATTTGGAAGCTAACGCAGAAAAGTTTAACCTGGAAATATCAGCACTAAAACATAGTCCCTCTGTATTGCTAGGGAGCTAGTGAGATGCAAAATTGTAATAAACAAAGAAATCATAGAACAAGTATTGAAATTCAGCTATTTGACCCCCTAAAAGATAAAGAGATAGCTGGCAGTCAACATCGCAAATGCTGCTAAATCAGGCCGGAAACAACAGTCCTTAAGGCCTAAAATACGAAGAAAAAGAAGCTCTCTAATTTACATATTCTGTCGTCGTTGGACATAGTTCTTATATTGGACAGACATAATTCTTATATTGTCTTCTACGGTTCTTAATAGCGAATTCATGCTTGTCCAATTTCCAGTATCCATGCTTGTATAATTTCTTATATATTTTAGCCAGGAATATTTCCTCCTTCGTTACTCATTTTACCTTCCATTATAAGATGCAGGAGCTAATATCTCTTCTTCTGATTTCAGAACAAATTTTTCTTACTCGACCCTGTCAATTTGTCGCGAAATCTTTGTCCACAGTACTACCCTTCCATTAAACTCCATTAAGAAGTTTCATGCTCTTGGTGGAAGCCATCAACTGTCGTATGAGGAGTTTAAGTATTTCTCATGGCGTTTTGTACTCTCATCCTTCTTTTGAGTGTATCCGCTAACAACTCCATACCTATCAGACTTTAGATATTCCAAGACACTGTCTTAATTTTTGCTGATTGTATACGTTGAAGATTATACAGTGATAAAAAAATTTGTAGAGAGACAGTGTTTATGAAGTTAATATATGTAAAGATAGAGGTAGATAGGAATATTAATTGTTTTAACCAAATTTTATAATATTAGTCATTCTGGGCTGTCCTCATCTAGTTCTCAGTCAATCTTTTTTTTAAGTTTTACAGCCTCTATAACTATGCCGTCTTCGTAATGGGCTTTGTTATTTTTCATTTGTCTTAATGAGTTCCTGATTTCTTCTTGAGTTATATCCGGTATAAGCTAATATCCTTGGTTAATTAGTCTTTTTTGCTGATGGCTGTTGACTGTTCAGTATCTGTTGAGTACTTGTAAATAGTTCAGTGTAGAAGTTTTCTATTCTTATTTCATTTTTAGTAGTTTTTATTTATTTATTGTCTCAAAACCTTGGTTGTCTTTTAATTTAAAAATCTCTCTTCTTCCGTTTGACAGCTTTCCCTGCAACAGTTTCATATTTTTATTCTCTTCTCTAGCTTCCCTTATATTTTTTATATTGAGTTTTCTTACGTCTTTCCTGATTTATTTAGTTACATACTTTTTTGTTCAGCTGTTTTAGGTCTTCAGAGTCTATAATAATATAGTTTATAATAATATTAGTAATATAGTCCCGTCGTCAGAAACTTGACCTCTAAAAATCATACGAACAAGCTGAATTTTGCTGAGAATGTCAATTTTGAGATCCCAAAAAGATACAAAAAACTTTGCCACTTCTCTTCCAAAAAAGATACAAAAAACATCGGTTTTCCAAGAATCTGTACGTCGTAGAACAAAATGTAGAAATAATTTTGAACAAATGATTAGCACTTTTTATGTAGAATGAACCGTTCTCTTAGAAACAACGCTTCAAGCGACCGGCGATTTTAAATGTCAAAACTCAATATCTTTTGATCAGAATGTCCTATCGACAAAAATTAAAATGGGTTTTAAAGGTGAAGAGTGCTATTTTGGTATGAAAAATAAAAATGCAGAATATGAAGAATAAAATCCAGCGCTTTAGAGATATTTCAAATACCTCATATTTGTTGTAAAAACTTAAAATAAAGGTTTTTGACGATTAGGCTTTAGCAATAGAAATTCCATAGTGACCGGTCAATGGAAGCGTTTTATTTGATTAACAGCTTTATAAAAACTGACTTCATTTGCGTCAAAACGCAAAAACTGTGTACGAAAGCTGCACTCTTCACCTATTAAATTCATTTTAAATTTTTGTCGAAAAGACTCTGGTCATTGCCGTATTTTAAAACATATTTATTCAAAATTATCTCAGCTGTATTTCTTGTATAAAACATTTTTTCTATGGCTACACATTCTTAATAAATCCCCCCAACCGCTGGGGGACATTTCAGTCTCAGTGACATTTTCGTCTCTTACTACTCTGATATTAAAAAAATTAAGTATTCTCTCAATATTAAAGTTCTTTGTAATTTTGACGATATATTTTTAACTTTTAGAAAATGTTCGAGTTCCTCCAATTCGACATAGCGTAGCTGTGGACCATGTTAACAAGATTCACAGAGAAGATACACTGTAAGTAATAATATTTCTAACCATGTGTTCGGTCGTAGTATCATTTTTTTTACATTAATTAGATTAATCCATATTATTCTACCGTACACTTAGTTTGTGTTATAAAATCTTAACATAAGTAGTTAAATAAACATGTTAATAAATTAAAAAACGGGATGTAGCACTCCGGGAGTAACCGAGGAGGGAAACATAGTTTTGTTATCGTCTAAGCAAAGAGTGATCGTTTAAATTTACTTTAATTTATTTATTTTAATTTATTCTATTCTATTCTATTAAATAATCGATTCGATTCGCGTGTATGTTATTTTATTTTATTTTATAAGTACAATTTTATTTTATTTCGATTTGATAATTGATTCTATAATCATTTCGATAATCGGTTCCTGTCGATAATCCATTTTGAGTCGACCATCGATTGGATAATCGATTCAATTCGATAATCAAATCGATTCAATAATTGATTCGATATAATTCGATATTTGATTTGATTCGATTCTGATTCGATTCGTTAATCGATTAAATTCGATAATCGATTCAATTTAATAATATATTCGATTGATTCCATTCGATATTTGATTCTATTCGATCCGATATTTGATTCAATTCGATTCGATATTCGATTCGATTCGATATTTGATTCGATTCGATATTTGATCCGATAAGATTCGATACTCTCCGATAATTTATTCGATTCGAGAATCGATTTAATTGGATAATCGATTCGATTCGGAAATCGATTTCACAATCGATTCGATTCGATAATCGATTCGATTAAATTCGATATTTGATTCAATTTGATAATCATTTCGATTCCATAATCGATTCGATTATATTGTATTCGATTAAAAATAGGAAATTTTATTGTATTCTGTTTTATTTTATTAATAAACATGTATAGCACTGCCTTTACTACTGCATGTAGTGTGTGGTCGCGCGTAGTGTATATGGTCACGCGATATGTCGTTACTGTCGTTACAGTTTTATTTTTTCACACCTCAGCGCGATCCACCGCTACGTCCGTAGCCTGCGATAAGAAAACTATACTTCCAATAAACTTTATTTTCATTTCTTTTATGCTATAAGGAAATTATCATTATTATCTGTCCTTTTAATAATAAATTAATATGAATTTGCTACTTTCTCAATTTGTGTTTCTTACTGAGAACTTTAACATTTTTGTCACAATATTACTGAAAATAGTGTCATATTTCCAATTTCCTTAATCCTGTGCAATTTGATAACAAATTGCCTCAATTTTGCCTGGATTATTGTCTGTTCTCTTTCATTTATAACTTGTATCTAGATCAACGGATCTTAAAGGCATTAATCTTGACGTTACAATTTTATATCATATAATAGTATTAAGTATTATAAAATTCTAATTACAAATATAATCTTAGGAATTATAGATCTACAAAACTTTTAAACATTTTAGGACAAAAACGTATGTTTCACAAGTTCTAAAAACAACTATTATGATTCTTAATATCATTCAACCGCTCCTCTATTTATAATAGCGCTATTTTTTCTTATAGAAATTATTATTTGCTCTTCACGAAGTCAAGAGCGTAAAACCAGCAGGTATTCATCCGTAAATGAGTACACATTGACATAAATAAGGTAGATTGTAAATTATAAGAACACTTATTTATGCACAAAAGTACTTGAAGTACTTACATGTACTGCCCGCAGACAGGAATTTTAATCATTCTCGACTGAGAAAATAACGAGACTGCTATTAGTCAAGAAAAGACATTATATTCGAAACAATATTCAGAGTGAAAGGTTTTTTGCATCTGAACTGGTTTTAAATATAGATAGTCGGTTGGTTGTTCAGAAAAAGTTTTAATGACTTTCTTCCACTCTGCCTATTCAAAAGATTTTATTACTAAAATAATAACAAATATGATTTGTTGAGATCTTTAGAAACATATTTTTCTTTGTTTAATAAACATACTCATATATTTTTTGCACATTTTCGTTGTCAAAGTTTTTTGAGATTTATGGACCTCGATAAACAAAACCTCTATGTTTCCTGCAGTGGGTTCAGTGACTTTTTAAATGATCAACAATTTGGGGATAAAAAGGCACCATTTTAAAAACTTTCGTCTATCAGTAACATGTAAAACATTTTGAACATATTTTGAGCTAATTATCTATTTGATAAAACACGTTTAATTCTTTAAAATTGCGATTTATGAATGTTGATTTACTAATTTGTTGTTTAGAAAACTGTAAAAAACCTAAAAATTCTTCATTTTCAATAAATGTTAGTAACTTTTGTAAAAATAAACATACAACCTTGATATTTCGTGGAAAAATGGGTCTTATAGTGTCATGTCTACACCACAGTTTAATGCTTATCGGCGTTGATGGCTGATCGTGTGATCGTGTTTGATCGGCACAATCATCCTGCAAGGGTCCACACAATCGTCCGTAATAGATGTCAAACGACAGGCATCAAGCAATTCCCTTTGATGGGTCTCCACAAACCGACAATTCACGGTTTGTAGGCAAGTATAGACAATCAAAGCAAGTATAGCCGAGTATGCCCTGAACACAGTCATGCTCGCGCTTACTTGTCTGTAATCGCCGAAATTTCAAAGTGATCCATGAATTAGTTTAAAAGTTATTCAAATTGTTTATCCCAAACAGAGAGAGAGCGAGAGAGAGAGAGAAATATAGTTATTCTCAAAAGAATTTAAAACAGTTAGAAACATTGCCAAACTTTGTACTCTCTTTATAAACAAAAGGGAGGTTTACACAAAGAACAATAATAAAGTCCGGGCTTCAATCTGTCTGTCTCTCTCCCTCTCTCCCCCCCCCCCCCCCACTCTCTCTCTCTCTCTCTCTCTCTCTCTCTCTCTCTCTCAATTTTTACATGCTTAGTAAGTCAAAAATTATTTTTAAATTTGATGCTTCTGATAAAATCTTTTTTTATTAAGAATAATTGCTTTTGATAAGATCTAAATAAATTTGAACAGATTTGAATTTGAATTGAATTTGAAATTAAAATGTTGTGGACGTGGACACCCTCTCCTGGTCCTTTTATAGTTGAAATAAAAGAAGTAGAAAACTCTTTCGTGGATTTTTTTTAAACTGAGACAAAAATATCGCAAAATGTTGGACAATTTAGTTTTTGACTGGTTGGAACAACAAATTGTTAGGTCGAAAATGACCTTGAGTATCATTCCTTCGATGCTTATTCTACCCTTCTGCACAAATCTAGTTATAGAAATTGCTTTTGGAAGATTTGACCTTTGCAATTCCTAACACTTGGCACGTCGGCATCGAAAACATAAAATTTCGTATTAAAAAGAAACGGAAAACTAAATGATCTCTTCGAAATGAAAATTTTACCAATACGACCGAGTGTATTTTCCTTCCTGATATCAAATACGCCGTACTTTCCCGATAAATATCTGAAAAGTTTTCCTCTAGTCACATCCGAAAAGGTTTTTCCATGCGAACGAGTCTTTTCCATTTTAAATTCTGTAACTTTTCTGAACTTCGGTCGTTTCGTGACCAACACTGTCTCCTCGATTTCGAACATTTTTAAACTTAGATATGATTTATCATGTACTAAAATAAATTATTAAATTAGTAGATCGGTGATATATTTGAATGCTTTGCTTGGTTTCAAAAACAAGTTATTAGATGCTTATAAACGAATGAATGAATTTTATTGTTAGATAGTATATTAACATTGCAAGCATTGATAAACCAATCTAACAAACTATAAATTGCCTTGTTATTTACGTACAATCCACTTGAAATTTTTAGGTATTGTAATGTTTTTATTAATTTATAATTTATTATATTGTTCTTATTTTAATTTATTAAAACACACGATAATTTATATCAATCTATTTAAACCGACAATTTATTTGACTAATAATACATAATTTATCTAGGCGAACGTAACAATTAAATCGCGGGCGCGAGCTTCTTCATTAACTAACTCTCTTCATAACAAAATTCCTCTATAAATATAAAATCCTGTTATTCGAGAATAACGGTGAAGCGGCGATCCCCCATCGAAGAAACCAGAAGCTCAGACTGGTTTTATTCGGCCTACTTGGAAACTTCGAGTCGGATGACTCATCATAATTCGGGTCTAGAGGTAAACAAACGCCGAAATGACTACAACAAAAACAGAATTAGTCATAATATATTTACAGTTTTGTAGGCCATGATATTTATTATCGTAACAGTATGCTGGTTTTCTATTTTTTATGTATCCTAAATGGTGCTGTTGATTGAAGAGAAAAAATATTAAAAATATGCGGAAATATTTGTTTGCCTCGAAGTTTTACCTTTTTGGCAAAATTAAAGACAGTTTCCTGTCTAAAAACAGATATTTATTACCTAGAATGTAATGTGGTTCTAATCAGTGAAACAGTGATAATACAGAAAACATTTTCATGAAAAATGCTATCTTCTCGGCTTTGAACAATCGTTGACTAAAATGTCTACATATTTTGCATATTTTTGAGAAGTAATAACGTTTTCTTTTTATAAATGTGCAAAGGGAGACACATTATTCTGCAAAAGATGTTGTTTCCACAATTTGAGTTTGCGCTCAAAGTCCTGAATTTTATCATAGAAATTGCGAATAAACTGGCCTTTGCCTTGAAGTTTCAGATCATTGAGATGCTGAGTCATGTCGATAAGAAAGCCAAAATCATTCATCATCATTACGTAATTCATCCTTCATGACCAAAATCAGGAAAAGCATATCCCTTCATATCCAAGAATAATCTAGATAATTTCTGCACTTTTGTTGAGACCAAACATGAATTAATTGTAAGTGTCTTTCCGGTTATACTGAATAATTACTTGCATCATAATTGGCTTATTGAAAGCGCAATTTTGGTGGCGAAAAATGTTGATGTTAACGACGTTAATTTCCAGATTCAACCAGGAATGTTGATCTGATTACCAGGTGTTACCAGGTGATCTGATATCTTTTAAATCAGTCGACAGTATTGTTAATGAAAACGAATCCGTAAGTTATCCAAAAGAATTTTTAAATTATCTGGATATACCGGGGATGCCATCACGGATTTGCAGTTCTCCTGTACTTTCTTCGGTTTTATAGTTTGTACCAATATCTATTTATCTTCTCTTATCACATGATCCAATACTGCAACTTTTTTATTTTTATCATATTTATCATTTCCTTTTTCTTTTCATTCTTCTTCTCTTTCTGAGAACCTCAGCATTTGTTGTTCAGTTTACATAACTTATTTCTAATATCCTTCTGCACTTCCACATCTTTTATCATACTAATTGCGAATAAACTGTTCTTCGCCTTGAAGTTTCAGATCATTGAGAAACTAGGTTATCTATAACCTCTCGCCAAAGAACGTTATTCGAATTTTGCAATGCGTTCACGAAGCGTTGTTGCTATGTTCTTTTACAAGTCTTCAGTTCTCCTTGTAATGGGGAATCTTAATAAACTAATGTTTGCTTTATCTTCTCTACATCCGCAATGTGTTTCATTTTTTGCCAGTACTTGACTGACAACAAAACTAGCCTTTACTGCGGTATTTGATAAAATAGTTTACTTTTTAAAAATAGCCTGTTGTTTCCCAAGTTTTTCTCCATTTGATTAAACTTATCGATCCGGAGTTGTCCTGTCAAGTTTTTAAATTATTGTTCATGTTGTTCAGCTTTATCTTTGACGAAAGTGAAAAAATACTCAACCTTCCGTTTTTTGTTTGCTTTTGCTATATGCTATTATGGCTTAAAAATTCTTTTTCTTCTTCTTCTTCTTCTTCTTCTTCTTCTTCCTCTTTACAACCAATTCTGCTTGTTCATTGGCGGATTAATACCTCTATGGAATGTTATCCCATTCATTTATACACTGTATGTTACATTTTCTTCTAATGTCTTCACTTTTTTTTCGATCTCTCAGCGTATTTCCTGTAATTCTTCTCAATACTCTCATCTCTGCTGTTTCCAGTAGCCTTCGACACTTGGTTGTGTCGGGTCTTATTTCTGAAGCATATGTCATTATTGGTCTTACACTAGCTTTATAAATTCTTGACTTGACTTCAGTGTTAATGTGTCTGTTTCGTCATATAGTGTTATTATGGCATCCTGCCAGTCTATTTGCTTTTTGTACTTGATCTCTCACTTCTTTGTCCAGATTTGCATTGCTAGACAGTGTTATTCTCAGTATTTTATTTCCATTACTTGTTTAATACTGATGCCATCAATTTCTATTTTACATCTGGTTGGTTCTTTGTCGACTCCTATTGTTTTAGTTTTCTGAGATGAGATTGTCATATTAAATACTTTTGCTCTTATGTTAAATCTGTGGACCAGTCTTTGCAGACTATCTTAATCTTAGGCTATCAATATTATGTCGTCTGCGATTTCTTAGTAATTTTCTTTATAACGAATATTGCATCTGTACAAGATCTTCCACTACGAAAACCCTGTTGTTCATCTGCTAAACTTATCCTCTGATTTACTAATACTTGTAAAATTTTGGTTGTAAGTTTTAGGGTAGTATTTAATTTAGATTATTAAGTTTATACCTTTATAGTTTTCTGCAGCGATCATTCAAATCATTGAAGATCATTCGATTAGGAAATGCTCCTTCTTCGATGACTGCATTTCTAATGTACTTTATTCGGTTTTATAGTTTGTACCAATATCTCTTTATCTTCTCTTATAACATGATCCAATACTGCAACTTTTTTACTTTTATCATATTTATCATTTCCTTTTTCTTTTCATTCTTTTTCTCTTTCTGAGGACCTCAGCATTTGTTACTCAGTTTACATAACTTATTTCTAATATCCTTCTGCACGTCCACGTCTCGAATGGTTTAAGTCGGTCACTTATTTCATTTTTTAAAATCCATTAATAAATAATCGTAACGAAATATCTGTACTTTTTGACTTTTTTTTACTGATGCCACTCTTATATTTAAAGTTTTTTGTCATACATTTGTTCTTAACGCTAAGCGTTAGTCCATTTTTCTTGTTAATATCAACTACACGATCCAGGAGCGTCTGAAAGTCTACAAGGATTAAATAACTTATAGTAGCCTCTTCAATTAGTATAGTATCATCGACATATCTAATATTACTGATAGGTCTGCCGACTTTTATTTAAATCGTTATTTTTTTAAATGATTTTTGAATTATTTTTTCCGAATATAAATTCAACAATAATGTAGAAAATTTGCGTTGTGTCTTTAATGTTAATTCAAATATCTATTGATGTGTTAATTTTCTGTATACTTTTTTATATATAAATGTGATATAAACATAATGCCCTCTAAAAATTAAACGGTGTATAACTGCGTGTTTAGCCACTCAACCAAATCTTATTTTCACAGCGGTTGTCAGAAGTTTACAACAATTTGTTTGTCGACACCTCTATCGACCGGGTTACAAACCTTTTTTATTTACATTTAAAAGGATGACATTGTCTCTATAAATTTTCTATGAGCGTCTAACTTTGCCTACATTTCTACTTTAGTATTCGTTAATAATAGATAATAATAAAATAAAACACGGACTTTTCTGACTCTTTTGTCAACTGTTGTATACATTTACAGCAACACAGTTACCCCAAAATTACTTACGTATACTAACTGATTCATTTACGAATAGAATTACATTTGTCATATGCAAAATGTTTAACACGAAATTAATTTAGGTAAAAATATATCAAAACCGTCTATATGACCAAAAAACGAACACGAACCCCACCAATCACTTAATAAATCAACTTCCGTTTCGCCTTACGTAATTAAAGTGGAGTGAATCGAGACAACCTTGCCTGACTCTCTGTAATAAATTCTGCACAGCCAATTAAGCATATAATTAAGAAAATCGACTATATAAATTTCTGCCTTCTCCTAGTTATTACAGGCTCCGCTAACGTTTGCGATTAACCAACCAGTAGCAAAACCTGATCTTGACCTAAGTGGTAATTTTAAACGGCACATATACATACACGAAACATTCAACGAAAAAATCGGTACATCGTGTTTTCATCTTTTCTTGCAGCAGTTTTATTTTGTACAAATGTGAGATTTGAGGCTAATATACAGTGATGAGTGTTTTTCCACCCGGCAAAATAGCGGAAAGGATAGAAGACAGATTAAGTTGTGAGATAGTACGAGATAAGGCTAGTTATTAGACGTGTCTATTTGACTTCAGTCATAATTATACGGATGACTTCGCAAATATTTTATTTTAATAATTTCGGATGTTAGAATAAATGATTAAATATATTAAGATATATTATAGTAAAAAACATTAATTAGTAGCGATTTTAAATTATAAATCTTTAAGTTTATTTAATAATAAAAATAACTCAACTGAAATATTTGAGTAAACTAAATAGGTATGTTCAGTCCGAAAACAATTGTTGTTGTATGTAGAGTTGGCGTAATAGTTAGAGACGTTGTCTATTGATAAGAAGACTGGGGTTCAATTCACACCAAGGGTAAAATTTTTGTTTTACTCAATCAAAAATAATACAAAATATGATAGGAAATACCTACATATTAGGTAACAAGTTTTCGAAAAACTCAATATTTACAATTTATTCTTATTCCAATTTTATAAAATGGAAATACAAAATATTTCAAATTCAATTCCAGTTTTACAGTCTTCAGTTGTGAATGGAAAATAATCCATTGAAGACTGTTTAATGTCAAATCCATCACTAAATTCTCAGTGCTAATATCAATTCCTCTGTACAGGTAATGATTTTCAAAACAATTGACGACATTGGAATGGATGCGCGCGAACAGCTACCTGCTTTATAGCTAACCAAATCATCAAGCCTTCGAGTTATCAAATAATAACACATCGAGAAGTGTTTTTTACGGTAAACAGAAACTTTTTATTGAAAAAACAATTCGTGAAAAGGATTTTAACGGTCGAGGAAAAAGTGCAAATTGTTGTCTGGCATGTGAATGGATTATCAGACAACATGATTAGACAACAATTTGTAAATATGTTTCCAAATAGGCCGGCTCCAGCACGATCAACAATTCAGTCTATTATACTAAATTTTTTTACTTATGGATCCGTGTTCGATCCAAGAGGAGTTCGCGGACGAAGGAAGGTAAATCCAGATTTGGAACTAAGGGATACTTTGATTTGTGCAAGTATTGAGCAAAATCCTACCCAATCAACACCTCGTCTCGGAGAACAATGTGGGATTCCAAGATTTAGAGTAGGTGAAATTTTGTAAAGACATCGATACCGTCCCTATAAACTTCATAAATCCAACGAACAATTCCCTGGGGATCAATATAGACGTTTAGAATTTTGTCAAACTGTAATGGAAATGTCACATCAAGATGAACATTTTTTAGAGAACGTTTTGTTCACCGATGAATGTACGTTTTCATTGCATGGCCGTCACAATTCAATCAATGTTAGGTATTGATCTCGAGGAAATCCTCGTCAGATTTATGTCGCTCGTACCCAGCGTCTTCGAAAAGTAAATGTTTGGGGAGGCATAATAGGGAATCATGTCATTGGTCCATTTTTTATAGACGGTATGTTGACTGGGCGGAAATACTTGGAACTTCTGCAAAATGAAATGAAATGATATGAAATTGTCCCAGCCCTTTGTAATTTACCAATACCTTTCGATTCCATATGGTTTCTACACGATGGTTGTCCTGCACATAATTCTCGCATCGTCAGTGAATATCTCAGCGCGACTTTTCCTAATCGATTGATTAGTGGCCACGGATATTTTTTTATTTTTGTAGAATTTTTATTTATTTAAACATTCTTTAAAAGTTTTTACTTTATTTTCGAAAGTACGACGATACTGTTTTGTCAATAAGATTTTTTGTTTTAACTTTAGTTTTTGTTTAGTTTTGTTTAGTGATTCAAAGCAAAACGATCTTTGCATAATTTCAAATTATTAAAAAAAAAAAGAAAACCACATGTGGGTTTTGAACTCTAATCGTCTGCGATGTCTGTATCGCAATGTCGAATTCTTACCACTAATCCACGAAGGATTT
Organism: Diabrotica undecimpunctata; assembly: GCF_040954645.1. Taxonomy (NCBI): domain Eukaryota; kingdom Metazoa; phylum Arthropoda; class Insecta; order Coleoptera; family Chrysomelidae; genus Diabrotica; species Diabrotica undecimpunctata. The sequence continues at coordinate 14,107,343 of NC_092805.1, forward strand.
ATAATTATTCCGTGACAAGAGTGTATGAAACTCTTCAAATCATAGTAGAAATTATTCTTGGTTAATAATTTAAAACTTTAGAATAAATAATCACTATTAATTAAATTATTTTATTCACATTTTTGCTTTATTGTGGTCAATCAGTTTTTACTTTATGCGAAATTAAAAAATGGAAATACGTTACACATTCGACGTTACTCATAATAATTATGACCGAGGTGATTTAGCTCGAATCTAACGTCTAAAGGTGTGAGACTATCGATAGTGGTAATGTAATGTAATATAAATTATAGGTTTTTCCGATTATTTCTCACCTCTACGAGTTTCATCTCTTTTTATTTCACAAGGTAACTGTGTTTCCTATCTCTTACGTTAAAAAGCCGGGTGGTAAGACACTCATCACTGTACAATATCTTATCTAAATTTTCTGTAATGTTCCAACTACATCTTCTTTATATATTCCATATTTTCCATTGAAATCCCCAAGTATAATGTTGATTTAACCCGTAACCGGTGAGGTGCAATTTCAATGACATTGAGCGTGACGTGGAGTCCCACAGACAACTTTTTAAAAAAAATAAAAAAAAAGATTTTGGTATTTGAAAAAATCTGGATGAACTTTCATCGCTCATAGGTATATAAGTATTATACAAAAAAAAGTTATTAAAATACCTTTATTTTACAATAATACTAAAATTTCTCCTTATAACAAGCCTCCACAATTTCATCAATAAAAAAAGTATTTTTTTGCGAAGTTTAGAATATATGGTTTCAGTGAATACTGATCATTAATTTTTATGCAAAAAATAAACAAATTTATTCAGTAAAAAAATTCTGACAGCAGGTGAACTACACTAATTTTAAAAAACATTTATTTTCGTTACGATTATTTTGAAGCATATTTTCTTACTACATGATAAACAAGAAGCTCTCTCCTCAAGAAGCTTCCTTGCTAATTGTCAGACAGTTACAATATTAACCGAAAATCACCCTTCATCAGCAATACAGGACAGTTTGAACTATGTAACACCAATCATTAACTAATAATTCTTGTACCGGCATGTAAGTAGTATTTTGTTTGTTACTAATTTATTACAATTTGATAGATTATCTCATACCAATTTGTGGGTTTTTACTTTGTCTGCTTAATCAATTTTATGCATACTAATAAACACAGACATGTAATATTGGCATAATTCCTATAACTTTTTTGATCTTTATCTTTACAAGACAGCAGCCTAATATGGGCTTTTATTATTTCAGCATTTATTTAACTTTGTATCGAGACCTGAAGATGCTTTGCATATTGTAGAAAGCGAAACCGGTCGTTTTTTGGTAGTAAAATTAAATTGATTGTAAGTCTAATTTATTTCTTTTACCTATTTGAAATGGACTCACACAAGCAACACATTCATGATTATAAATAAATATATTTATATAAATTCGAACCGCTCATAAATAAACCTACAAGGCCATAATACATTTATCAAGCAAATCCCGACATATCCGAAAATTATAGGCTCCCAAAAATGTACCTTAGATGCAAATACCGACAGGTCCATTCTCGTTTTAAATGCAAAAGCCGACACCTCCAATCCGCCAATAGACGCGTAGTATTTTACTCGCCACCTGATTTCGGTTGACAACGTGTTAGCCAAGCAGATCAGTTTAGTTTATGCTTTTAAGTAAGTTGTTTGCAGTGTGTGTAATAAATTGCTAAAATAATGGATTCATTGGCAACTTTAAATACTGTTGGACAGTTTATTAATGTAAAACAGTGTGATATGACACAGGCTCGTAAAAGAGCGAAGGTCGAAACAAGAAGAGAACAGGCAAAATGTGCAAGGTATAACCTATAATATTACAATAAATTAGTACACTATTTGTGATGAAATAATTATTTTTAGATATGCTGCCAAAACATTACCTGTGTACCCCACTTGCGGCCATAAGGGAACGCCATATCAACCATTTCAATGTACATCTCATCTGTCCATGAACGATGTAAGAGACTTTCATTCAGCTTTTTATCAAAATAAGGATAAAAGGGAACAAGACATGTTCATTTTACGCCACATTGACTCACATATCCCGGTAAGACAAAGGAAACGAACAGCCAACAAAAATAAACCAAAATCTTGTATTTTATCCTACAAGTTGTAGAGAAGTAACAGCCTAATTGTTCCTGTATGTCGAACAGCTTTCCAAGGTATTCTGGGAATTAAAAAAGATAGAATTTTAAACATTATGAAAAACTACAAGAAGCATTCGCTTATTCCTACCGAAAGAAGGGGCGGAGATCGAATTGGACAAAAAATGAAGGTAAAAACAATCTATAAAAAAATTCATCGAGTCCCTAAAATGTGCGGAATCTCATTATTGCCGTTCAAAAACATTCTGACAGAATTTATTTGTCTGCTGAATTAAGTATCTCAAAATTATGGAGAATATACAACGACAAAATGGCCCAAAACTAAGACTTTAAAGTCAAAGAATGTTTCTTTAGAGATTATTTTAACAAAAATTTTAACGTGGCTTTGGAACTCCGAAGACAGATTTGTGTTCAACTTGTTTATAGTACAAATCCAGCATAAAAGGCGAGACTGACGAAGCAAAAAAACTAGTCTTGAAGCACAAAAACGTCTCCACAAAGTAAGAAGTGAGAGTTTCTATAGACTTTCACATTCACATTTTCATTTGATTGTCAGAAGAATTCTTTTGAAATTTTAATTTTGTGGATAATGTACGTGTTCTTCGGCTTATTTGCGATGGGTGTGGAGCACAGAATAAAAATTCCACGGTCATCACCATGCTGAGCTATTGGCTTCAGTTTGAAGCTCCAAGACAAATAAAGGAAATTTAGATAGTATTTCCCGTTGTGAGACATTCTTATATTCCCCTGATCGCGTGTTTGGACAAATTGAAAGAATTTATAAAAAAAACACACGCAAATTGTTCATCCTGATGAATATGTAAAGTTAATCAAAAAGTTTGCCACTGTTTACAGAGCTGGAACTGGTGTTGCAATTAAGGACTGGAAGGCTGAAACTCAAAAAGTAATAAAACAACCAGGCTATTGGCATTTTAAGTTCCAACCGTCAAAGAGAGTAATCATTACAAGAGGACAAACAGTACCACTTATAAGGGGTGAGGCATTTTACAAAACTGACTCATGCGCACCCTAAAGCTTATGCAAAAGAGGGGAAAAAGTCTCACAAATTAGTCCAAGAACACTGAATGCTGGGATAGCGATTAAAGAAGATAAGAAAAAAAGTATTACTAAGCTATTGGAAAAACACTACGGAAAGGGATGGCAAGATAGAGATGAACTGGTCTTTTTCAAAGAAGTATTCCACGAAGCTATAGAGGAGAGACAAGGCAGTGAGGCAAACGAAGAGGAAGATAATTGTGAAGCAGAAACAGCTTTGCAATATAAACTAGTGGATAAATGTTATCTTGCTTTGTTGAGTAATTAAACTTATTTTTCCAATAGATTTCGATTTTCTTTTCTTTCAAAATATTAAATTCATCTGCAAACCCCGACATGTCCAAAATATATCATACAATTACCTGTTTCTGGGTTCCCCTAGATTTTTTCAAAGTGTTTTTTTATGTATTATTATCAAAAACCTCAATTTTCTCAAAAAGTCGCTGCTTAATTTAATCGGATATAGATTTTACAAGTTTTTCTTCATTATCTCAAATCTCATTTACCTGGACTTGTCGGGTTTTGAATCTAGGACTGACATATAGACTAGAGTAAATGAATATATTTTCGGTTCTTTAAAGCTACAAATTTTTAACCCATTTCAGCGATTGGCATAAACTTTTGTCATCGATTTTGCGAAATAAACTTTTATACACTTTCAAATATATTTCTCTTAAAACTATTTGTGTTTTGTACGTTTTACTGTGCCAAATTTTAAACCCAAACTTATTTTTCTTTGTGACTTTTCATAATAATTTTTCATAACTATAAATTCCATAAATCATCCAAGTTCACAACACTACAATCCTTTTCCACCACTTTATAAAAACCAATATACTTACTGCCAAAAATTTCTGCTATACCTTGTAAGCTTTATCTCAACAAAAGACTCCAATTTGTCCAATAACTTATCCCCATAAATTTTCACATAACATAATGGCATTTTTCAAAACGTTCCGACTGTTGGTCGTGTGCACTTTTTTTCTTTCGTTCCAATACTTACTTTTCTTTGTCTGCCTTAAGTGATGTTATCTTCAAGATAATAAATTACTATCACGTTTTTCTATACTCACATATTTCTGCATTTTCTTGGATGTTTTAATCAGAAATAAAGTTCGTCACGGACAGTGATCGTGAAGAGGCAATAACTAGGTTTTTTCTCAAAGTCGATGTACGTTTTTTGTATACCTATAACGAATGATTTATTATATTACATTTTACTATAATTACTACTACGAAAACCTGGGATTACTTTATACTTAAAAATATTATAACATATTATTAAATCACATTAAGTTTTTTCGTAGATACCGATATCATTTCTTCCTGTAATATCCAATTTGTTTGAGAAACTTCTACTCATACTAATTAATCAAATTGTTTAAACAAAGAAACTGATTTTCGAAACATTCTTAGTTCGTTTTACTAACAAAAAATATACTACTGATCCATTGTATAAAGTTACAGATATTATAGAAATAATGCTATACAAAAATTTCCCATTTTTTTCCAAAGTCCCCTTTTTCTCCGCTTTTTTCTCTATTTATAATAATTGGGTTTTCATCCTTATACGAGGGTCATTTGTAAAATAAGGTTCCCTTGAATTTTAAAAAGAGAGCTTTATTTTTATTCTCAGTGTTACAACTTAAAACTTACGGTATTTTTCTACATAATCGCCATTTATGTCCAAACACATTTGCAGGCGATGCTCCAACTTTTCTATCCCCATATTATCGAATTCTACTGCCAACCCAGGAATCGAGTATCCTCTTCCTTGATTTCTCATCGGTACTAAAGCGTAAGCCACACAAGTGTTCCTTTAATTTTGAGAATAAGTGAGAGGATCTTCTTCGTTTCTCCAGGATCTTCGGGGTCGTCCTCTTTTCCTCCTTCCTATGGGGCTCCATTCGGTTACTCTCTTTATCCATCTGTTGTCGCTAGTTTTTCTTACATGTCCATACTACTTTAGTCTTTTTTGTTCTATATATGTTAGTATATCTGTTTCTATTGATGTTCTTTGCTTTATTTCGTCATTACTTCTCCTATCCATTCTTGTTACTCTGCAGCATCTTTGCAGGCATTCCATCTCTGTTGCTACTATCTTACTGCTGTTTTTCTTATTTATAATCCAATTTTCAGCCCCATATGTCATAATACTTCGCATTAATGTTTTATAAATCTGTGTTTTTGTCTTCATATTTAGGTGTCTATCCCACCATACTGAGTTAAGTTGTCGGATAGCTGTTCTTGTTTGTCCGAATATTTGCTTAATTTCTTCCTCTGTTGTTGCCTTTTTCGTGATTATAAACCCCAAGTATTTGAATTTATCCTTTCCTTTGATTGTTACGTTGTCGTTAATCTGTAGATCTTCTATGTCTTCTTCAGTTCTAGATAGGTACTCTGTTTTCGCTAGGTTAATATCTAGGCCAGCCTTGGTATTTTCTTCTTGTAGTTTCTTCATCATGTAACTGAGGTCTTCTTGGTCTTATGCAATCACTACTTGATCGTCTGCAAAGCTTAACGTATATATCTGTCGAATGATGTATGTTTTATATATGGTTTTTAATACAATCCTGAAGCTTTTTTCTTGTTTTGTTTTGTACTTACATGTGGAACGCTGTTTTATTTTCTATTAGGGCTTTGCTGATTTTAGAATAAGCTTCTCCAGATTTTGGTTATACTTATTCTTGTTCCGATCCCAAGGCTATTATTAGAATATAGGAGGTTTGGGTTCATTTGTTTTCTCAGTGGTTGCATTAGTTGGATTATCTTCATATTCAGAGTTAACATTGTTAAACATGTTGCCATCCGATGTATTTGAACCCAGCCTGTCTTTTTTTCGGGGTTCGTACTCTTTTTCGATACTTGACAGTTTGCCGTTTATACAGCTTGTATGGAATGTTCTATTTCGCTAGTAGATGAAGTATATGCTGGATGTATAATTGTTTAATGTGTTTGTTCACCTGATATTGGTTGGACAATTGAAGTAAATATTTGCTGTTGAAGAAAATATAGCTGTAAGTATGGTTACAGCAAGGTTTGTACATAATGGGTTCCTCGCGTTTTGTCAAAAGACCAAAAAAGACATGCTTTCACAAAACTGTATTGTCATATCAAGATTATCTTCATAGAACTCTTGAAGTATCAATAGTTTACAAATGGATACCATAAATTTGTAAAGTCACTTTTTCTGTTTTTTTGTCATCCAATGTTTTATTTTTAAAGAAACTAACGGCAAGGTGGATTTCATCAGAAGCATACTAATGAAGTTTATTTATCTGTGCGTGAAAATTACGTGTACGTGTTAATCTGGTTCGGACATGTTAAAAGAATGCCAGAGTACAGATGGCCTAGAAGAGTACTGGAATGGATCCCTCCTGAAAGAAGAAAGAGAGGACGACCACGGAGAAGTTGGCGCAACGATATTGATGAAGAAATGGCGGCAGGAGACTTAGAAGAGGCAACTGCATATGACAGAAAAAGATGGAAATTGGGGGCGGAGAAGCGGCGATAAACAAATTTAGAGCAAGCAGTGAAAGCATGAATGAAGGTTCACCCCTACCTTGCAAGTTCAGAGCTGTGGCGTCAGCCAATACGATTACGACACAAGGTTTATTATTGATTATTCTTTAGAATTAGGATCTATTAGAACAGGGTTTACTATAAGTAACTAATACCAAAATTGCCTGAAGCTATCAAACAAAAAAAAACGGGCAAAGTTAAGGAAAGGTGTGCTCTTTCATCAGGATAATGCAGCAGCATACAAGTTCTTGGTTGCAATTCGTCATACAAGTTTCGAAATTGTGGAGCATACCCATATTCTCCAGATTTGAGACCCCCATATTCTCCAGTTTTGTCACCGTGTAACTAAGGCTGTTGATCAAAGAAGATCATAGGGACATTTTTTTCAAGCAATGAAAGAAAATGTAGTAGATGTTGCGGCACTTGGCGCTGGGAAAATTTTACCGACCGTGGGAAAAAGTGGCATCCTTTGATGTTTGCACCTGCTCAGGTGTTCGGGTGACATTACGCTTACTGACAAGTCGAATCATTTTTTCTTTTCCTTTCTTTCGTCTTCTTCTTTTCTTTAGCTAATCTGTTTTTCATCTCATGTTACCTTCTTCTATTCACTAATTGAACGTCCATTGCTTGACAGGGGAACCCAATATTTTATACACTGTTACATATAAGCTTTCGTTCTTTCGTCTAGTGCTCGACACAGATTTTTTCGCCCAGTACTCTACATAGGTCTACGATTCTTTAGTAGATGTTGCGGCACTTGGCGCTGGGAAAATTTTACCGACCGTGGGAAAAAGCGGCATCCTTTGATGTTTGCACCTGCTCAGGTATTCGGGTGACATCACGCTTACTGACAAGTCGAATCATTTTTCATTCATTGCATTCAATGTAGTAGATGCCGTAAATGGCATCCTTGGTACCAAATGGAGCCGTTGAAGCAACGGCTCCATTCGCTACATTCTTAAATAAATTTTTGCTAAAAAATTATTTTAGAATGCTTTTTAATAAGTAAGAAAAAAAGGACTATCTGGAGAATACCATCGATAAGATTTACAAAACAAAATTCAATAAGTGCAAACTACTTACGATCGAAGCTTTATTATTAGATCGGTTTTTTTTTTCATATTTTAAACTAAACAAACTTATTATAGGAGTAGCATTTACCCTTGCTGTTTTAAAACTGGAAGCTAAAAATATTCACTGAAAGTCTCTCCCTTGAGTTGAGAATTTAATTACCACTGTAAGCCGAGAAACAATTCCTCATTTAGTTCAGAACTAATGATGACACCGACGATACAGCAACATCTTTAATGTGATTTAAGATTTGATTCATTTCTTCTAAAAACTAATAAATATTTACTCTGTTCAATATAATTCTTTATTTTTTTTGTTTATCTTTTGTTTTATTTTGTTTATTCCGGCCCTGTTGTTAACTCTGATGTGATTTACGGTTGAAAAAGTAACTACAATAGATCGAACCCAAAATATTGTGATGTTTGTTATTGAGAGCCTTGTTGGTCGTTTCCACAGCGTGGCATCAAAGATAAAATAAGGGATCCCACACTGATCAGAGTAGGGTCTTACCTATTTATGTGTATGATACTCACAGGATCGTATTGATTTAGATTGTAGGAGTCTAGTTCTATATATATTATAGATTTTCATTCCAAACAACAGAATATGTAAATTTGAATAAAAAAAATAAGAATTGTAATATCATCACTACTATCAGAGCATTTTGAAATTTATTTTTAACTAAATCTTGGTGTTTTTTATCTTTGTCACTATTCCAGTGTCTAAGAGATTTCCAAAGTTGCTTTAAACCAGTACCAATCACCGTTCAATTAGCCTACATTTGACCTTCTTTTTTGTGGACCTTCTGGGTATCTTTTACTCTCATCTCTCTAGCTTCAGTTCTATGGTTTTGCTTAAGACCCAGTTCTCGCTTCTTTTTGCTCCTCTGGATATTTTCTTTGATCTCAGCATCTTATTTAGAGTTCCAGCACTTTTACTACCCTTGGCCATTCTTTTTTTTTTTAATTTCTTGAGTCTCTTCATTTCTATTTGTTAACGTTACTCCCAAATAATCGAACTGTCAAACTATCTTATAGTTATATTCCTGGTCTAATATAAAAAGTAGATTACTCTGGCAATACTAAAGATGTGGTTCCTATGCTATACAAGTTTGGGATTTATTAGCTTTGTTGGGCCTCTTGTAAGGCAGTTTACGTTGACCAAATTGGTGGGAGAACAGAGACCCGTATTTCAGAACATTTAAAATTAATTAACAAATACAAAGACACAGATATTTGCAATACTAACTTAATTTTCTCCAACATATTATTTTATCAAACCTTTCCTGTCCCCTTCTAGAGTGTCTAAACTCTTACACACATACAAAAAGAATAATATATTGGATATTTTAGAATCTCATGAAATTAGTAGATTTAATTCAAGTGATATTGTATAGTTTTGAATAAGCCTTACGTTTCCATCAACATAAACTTTTAATTTAGTTTAATGCGGTAGTTTAACTTACCTCACTAAATTTTCAGACCCCATTTGTTATGTCATTAGGTGAGTTTTACTTTTAACTTATTTGTTGTTATATATTTTAACTTAATTTATGCTGTAGATTATTTATATTGCTCGACTGGTGTTGATATCGGACTTATTATAAGCTGTATAAGTTGTTATATTATGGAATGCGGCGCAGGAGTACACAATAACTTAAAAGAAGGTTAATACCCATACCATCCCATACCATATCTATCATGGCACACACTTTTACATCACCTCATTTATCCTTCATAAGTGAGATTCTTTTTTAGTCTCTTGTTAAATTCAAAAGTAATGTTGGTTGCCTATCTAAGTCTTCTTCTTCTTCTTTCTTCTTGTATGTGGGCTTTAAAGTCTGTTTCTTCTTCAGAATTAGCCTAATAAATTGTTTAGATTATAGCACCATCTTTTTCTTGGTCTGCCAATACTTCTTCGTCCATTTGGTGACTTATCATGTGCTATTCGTTGCCATTCTATGCCATTCTACTAATGTGTTCGTTCCACTTCTGTTTCCGTTTTGTCACCCATCCATTTATGTCTTCTATATTTCATACTCTTCTTCCAACAGAATTTTCCCTGATATGGGTTTTAGAGTATCTCTTTTTGTGAACGTCTGCTCATAAACACCATAAAGAGGAGAAAAACAGAATACTTCGGCCATATAATTAGAGGACCTAAATACCATCTACTTCGCCTTATAATACAAGGAAAAGTGGAAGGAAAGAGATGGCTTGGTCGAAAGAAACTTTCATGGCTGCGTAATATTAGACAATGGTGTGGTTCCACAGTAGAAGATTGTAAACATGATGACGGCCAACGTCTGAATACGGACACGGCACCCAAAGAAGAAGAAGAAGTATTCGATTATGTAAATAGATGTTTTCGATGGTTTGTATATATAATATTGATTGGTATGTTTCTTTTATACTGTAGGTGCAAGACGTTATATATATATATATATATATATATATATATATATATATATATATATATATACGCCGGTACATTAGGCGCCACGCCCTTCCGGTAGTGATCTATGGAGGAGTATCGTCGAGACGCAAGCCCTTATCTCTTGCCGTACTGCTCCATAGGCCAATTAGACACCAGCATATTCTAGTCTAAGCCGCAGATTCGTTGTAGAATTTTAAACTGTTGCGTTAGCCTTTTTTTTCTTTACACCGAGCCAGGGCTTGAACGCACATCCTCTTAACCATTCGACAGTGAAGCGAATGAAAGTCGGCCGCCTGACCCGCTTGGCTATCTGACCAACTAAAACATAGATATGCTGGTTTATTGTACTCGATGGCCTTTTCTGTAATTTGTCTTAGTACAAATACGGCGTCTACGCAGGATCTTCTGGTTCTGAATACTTGTTCATCTGATAAAGTTGTTAGTTTATCGATTTTGTTGGTTAAGACTTTTGTGGTAAGCTTAAGTGCGGTGTTCAGTAGATTTATATCTCTATAATTGTTGGAGTCTTCTTTATCTCCTTTCTTGAACATTGGTATTATTATGCTGTTTCTCCATGCGTCTGGTTTCTTGCAGTGCAATATTAGTTTTTGTATAAGTTTTGTCATCTCTAAGGTTATACTTTCTACTCCGTGTTTTAGAAGCTTGTTGGTTATTCCGTCAGGTCCTGGTGACTTTATATTTTTGAGTGAATTTATGGCTATCTCTACTTCCTGAAAACTGATTTCTATTTCTTGTCTCAATTCAGGTACGTTATTGTGTTGATTATTATTTTCCTTTCCATTAAACAGTTCCGTCAGGTATCTTTCCCATTCGTTTGCTGGTATGTTATTGTATTTCTTCAATTCTGCCATTTCTTTCCGTTGGTTTCTTATGAAGCTCCATATTTGTTTTTGTGTACCGTAGAAGTCGCTTTCCATCCTTTTTGTAAACTGTTCCTAGTGTTCATTTTTTGTTGTTCTTAACAACTGCTTTGTTTCATTTCGTATTCTTCTATAGGTGTCTCGGGATTCTGGATTATTTGATGTTTTGTACTTCGTTTCGGCCTCTCGTTTCTCGTTACATTTCTCTTTTATTTCTTCTCTGAACCATGATGTATTGTTGTTGTTTCTTTTGTTCAGTTTAACTTTGCGTTTTCCTAGAGCTTCTGTTGCTGCTTCTTCAATGTTGTTTTTAATTTTTTCCCAGCTCGCGGTTATATGTTCGATTTTTCTATTTGTTTCAGCCTATCTAAGTTTACATCTAAATTATATACCAATATATATATTGAATGTTAATGGGGACAGTATACATCCCTGTCGCACTCCTCTTTTTGTTATGTTTATGCACCCTTTTTGATAATCAACAAAACACACATTACAATACATTACATAATTACATACATTACAATAATTAATCTCCCTACATCGTTGAAAGAGGACTTGTATTGCCAAAAATGACTCTCGAGAACTTAATACATTCCTGAAGCCGAATTTGTATCTGTAATGTGTACTTCATCCTTCTGACATATTATTTTATATATAATTTTTAAAAACGTTTTCAGAAGATAACTCATGATGCTTATAATTCGGTAGTCTTCACAATTTTTTGCATTGGATTTTCGCAATAAGGAATATAAAAATAGGAATATAGGAATATAAGAAATAAGGAATAAGGACCAATAATCCCACACCTTCTTCTTAGAGTGCCATATCCCTACGGAACGTCGGCCACTACCATGCTTATAATATTTTTATACTGATCTCGGTCTTGCTCTACGTGTAGCAATTGGTCCGCTGTCAAACCTGTCCACTGCCGCAAATTCCTCAACCAAGAGAGTTTCTTCCGTCCTATCCATTTCTTTCCTTCGATTTTACCGTTGAGAATTAACCGAAGGAACTCATATCTTGGTCCTCTGATTATATGTCCAAGATATTCTAGTTTACGCCTCTTAATAATATTTAATAGAGTTCGTTGATGTCCCATTCTCCGAAGAACTTCTTCGTTTCTAGTTCTGCTAGTCTATGGAATTTTTAGTATCCTTCGATACAACCACATCTCAAACGCCTCGATTTTATTCGTGATATCGGCGTTTAAAGTCCAAGTTTCACATCCATACAAAAGTACAGACCATACGTAACATCTTGTAAACTTTTCACGGATTTCCAAATTTAATGAGTTATTGAATCCCACACCAATATACTTTAAAAACTAGAAGTGTAATATTCATGTTATATATTAGTCGTAGATAAATACCGTTAAGTAAATACCGTTAGATCTTCAACTTAAGATCTAGCAAATTTATCGACAAGAATATACGTATTTTAAAAAAATAGTAAAATTTATGAGGAATAAAAAAGTACTTGTAATTTTACAAATTGTTGAGTGGGTAGTGCATGATATATCAAGAAATAAAAAATAAATCTTGACCTCTAGTATTAAACAGGTGTTACAAAACAGATAAATGTTGCATGCAGAATTACATTTTAATTTGCATAGACTTACGTAGCAAAACAAATATTTGTATGTTTATAATAACAAGGTTAATACAGATGACTCATGAATAAATTGAAATCAATCTACTCTTGGATAATTTTCAGACTAGGATAGGTAAAAAATAACACAATCAAACCATAAAGCAAATTTAATTTAGGTATAAATATTTAACCTACAAAAAATTAATTATTTTTACCTCTAATCCACAGTTACGGTACGGGCATGATGGACGATATTCACTAAGATTCACACACTTCCCAACGCAACTCCACTTTGATCACTATCATCCACTATCGCCATCAATGTTCCATCACTTCAATGTTCCATCGTTGTTCCCCAATACTATACTACAATCACAATCAAGATGCAGTAGAAATAAACACACCAAGATACTTAAATGATTCGACGAGCACTCCCAAATCATGATTTACAATGTAGAATCTTTGTAAATCATAATTTGGGATGTATACAATGTATATACATTGTAAATCATCGTTTGGGAGTACTCCTTGTAACATTCAACGTATTTTGGTTTGTTTATTTCTAGTGCATCTTGATTGTGATTTTAGTATAGACAAATCTGCTTCGATATCATTCTTCCATATCTTCCTAGAACTACCTACTGATCTGCTATCATCTTGTCTCTGATAAAGAGAAGAGAAGATAAAAAAATAAAGTTTTTAATACTCCCTCTGATCTAAAACATGACCTGGCCCACATATCCGGTTAGCTTTTATATTTTTTATTCTGTTGTCACTACCACACAGAGTCACTTCGCGAGCAGGAAATTCTCTTTGTAGCAGTACTTGTATCTTTGTAAAATGTAAAGTATACAAAATTTTCGCTTTGTAAGATATTTCCTACGGAAGATTTTAAAATTGTGAGATACATGGCAGATAGTCTTCGAAAGCTAATTACTAAATTTTCCTCAACTTACATTAAATTATGGTTCAAACTCCCAAATGAAATTCGGAAACCTCTTAGCTGAAAAATTTGCAGTTACTAAGGGTCTCAGACAAGGATGTTGTATCTCTCCGACTCTATTTAAGATTTATATCTCTGCAGCTCTGAAACAATGGAAAAGGAAAGTCAAAGGAATGGGTATACAATTGAACGATTAGGATTACATATATACTTTACAGTTTGCAGATGATCAGGTGGTGATCTCAAATGACAAAGATGACATGGAATACATGCTTAGAAAACTAATTGAAGAATACCAGAAATGGGGATTAAATATCAATTTAGAAAAGACAAAATACCTCTCAATTGGAGCTGAAGCCGAACAACTCGATATCGATGACAATCAAAAAATAAATCCATGCAACGAATATAAATACCTGGGCGTCATCTTCGACCGTAGTGGAAAAGACGAACGAGAAATAGAACATCGAATTGTACAAGCACGAAGAGCTATAGCATGTTTGAACGGAGTTCTATGGAGTAAAGAAATATCAAAGAAAAGAAAATGGAACATGTATGAGACAATGGTTAAAACTAGCCTACTTTATGGAGCCGAGACATGGAGAATAACCGAAAAATATAAGAAAAAGGTCGAAGCCACGGAAATGGATGCCATCAGAAGATCGATGAGAATATCAAGAGCCGCAGAATACGGAATGAAGTGATAAAACAACAAATGGGTATAGAGGGCACTATAGTTGAGGATATTGAGAGAAAACAGCTCATATGGTATGGGCATGTGAGCCGAATGGGGGACGAAAGATTGCCTAAAAAAACGATGATGTGGCAACCCCCAGACAAGAGGAAACGAGGAAGACCACCACATAGCTGGAACCTGGGAGTTAGGAAAGCGATTAGCGCTCGAAATCTGGACGAAGACCTAACTCAAGACAGAATACAGTGGCGTTTGGGAGTCGGACAACGTCGTAAGACGTTATAAAAAAACCGAATATATATATATATAACATTAAAGTTACATCTTCATATGCTACTGTTACATAATCATGTCGTCCTCTTTCATTATTTTTTGGGATCACTAAACCTGTTTCTCTTAATCTTTGATGAAGAGCTGTAAGTATTGAGTGAGTGGGGTCACGGGAAATTGGGAAATCAAATCAGTTGGGAAATTTTTTAGGATATCTATTACACCTTATTTTGCCATAAACTAAAGAAGATCAGCAAATTTCTTATTAGTAAAAACCATTTCTGTTGAATTGAAATTGTTATATTTAAATGCCACAAAGTAAAAACTAAAAGATAAACTTCACGAACTGACCACAATTTGACAATCAAAAACGTAGCATATACTTCTGTTGACAGGTCAACGCCAACTAGTGCAAAAAATATTAATTTAAGTTTCATGACTAAAAAATGAAAATTTCACAAATCGATTTTTCTGGACAACGGTGTATCCTATCGACTTAGAGTAAGAGTACCTTTTAATACTAGAATACCTAAAAATTTAATAATCTATCGTTATTCGTTAAAATAACCGTTGACCTGCCCAAAACGGACGCCTATGATCGGTACTAGAAATTAGCAATTTATGAAGTCGTTTCAACTCTGGAGGATAAACAAAATTTTATTTCAAATTTTTTTTTTTAGTAAATGGTATAAATAAAACACCCAAACAGGCTAAATCACAAATACAGAACGTTTTCGGAATGTAAATTCCATCATCAGTGTAACCTGAGAGTAATTAACCACTTTAATTAAAAAGAACGTAAGATTTAAAATGTTGACTAAGGTTATGCAAAATGTAATTAATATGTACTTACAAAGTGCACATGCTATGAGCCACTAAAATATATGGGTGAAAACCCTTTAAATGTTATAAATTTACAAATATGTTACATTATATGTTATTTAAAATTAGGATGTTTAAGTTACCGTTGGAATTGGTAACATGGCAACGTATGGCTCTACATCGGTTAATTGGTCCTGAGGCACAGTGTCTTCGAGGACCTGTTGATAACAACTGATAAAAATGACAATATTGACATGTTAAGGCAGATGTCGGAACAAAGCAGTCAGTGCAACCTACGATAGTTGTCTAAAATGACAGAAGCCAGCATTATTTAAAATTGAATAAATTACAATTGTAATAATATAACAGTATCAACCATCAATGTTGTAGTCTGTAATGTGAATTTGTCCTATATTTATGTTGAAAAAAATTGAAAAATTTTTGTTTTATAAATTAATTTAGGTAAACTGGAGTACATCAAATTTTGTAGGTATCGATAGGCAACCAACTATACATGTGTCTAAATTTGATTGTTCTTAACTAAAGATTTTAACAACAGGTCCTGTATGTTATAAAACATTTGGGACCTAGGAAATAGTGAAAAAGACATATGTAGGAAGATGGTTCTATAAAATTTATTGTTGAGGAGTGATATAGTAAATGATATGTTTAAATTTGCTGTTGAGATGAAATTTGAATATGAAAAGACTGTTTTTATGATGAAAAGTTCATGTATTGCTTAACTTACAACAAGCAATACATGAACATATATGTATTTTAGTGGCTCATAGCATGTGCACTTTGTAAGTATTAACCACATTTTGCATAACCTTAGTCAACATTTTAAATCTTACGTTCTTTTTAATTAAAGTGATTAAATACTTTCAAGTTACACTGATGATGGAATTTACATTCCGAAAACGTTCTGTATTTGTGATTTTGTGTTATGTTATGTTTTATTTATACCTTTTACTAAAAAATTGAAATAAAATTTTTTTCTGATACATGGTATACAGCCAGCTACAGGAACTTAGTTTCCTAGTGGATCTGGAGGATAAATAATCGTACTAGTTTTCATTTTTTTGAATAGAAGCGTTCTGGAGGTATTTAAAAAAAACTAATTACAAGGCGCCATCTTCAAGAAGCTCTAGCTCCCTTATTCATTCTACACAATCATTGGCAAACTTATTAACATGGTTTTAAAAAATTCAAATGTTATATGGTCGTTGGTTTAGTTGCTTTTAACGACCAATTAAAACGAGGCTCACCTACATCATCCATCAGTCGGATGGATGATCCGACGTCGGATCCATCCGTCCGAACGGATGGAAATCATCCATCTGTTCACCGACGCGTAACAAAAAAACAACATGTTAAAATTACATGTAGAATTTCGGCAACATGTTGAATGTTGCCGAACAAACATTATTGATAACATGTTATGTTATTAAGTGAGGACGGACCTTAGAAACTAACGCCTTGGGGTAAAAATGCTGGTGATGAGTTTGATCAGTATCTGAGGTGATCAGTTTTTAGGTCTCCAAAGGTTGCCGGTGGTCAAATATCTCGGAGTCCTCGGATATCCTCTTTTTTAGGGTTTTACATTAATCATCGCGCTACTGATTTTGGTATATGGATTAAATTCTAATAAATAACATGTCCATTTGATCGTCTTCTACGTCATTAAGATCAAGAGCTTGTACTTACATATCTTTGGTTTAACTGTACATGTTCTAGGTTTGTTCGATTAGACTTAACATCAACCACTTGTGGAACTATAATTTCTCAGCTTTGCTATACAGATCTAAAGCTTAGGCGTTCAAGAAAAATCGAACTTAATAGACTCAATATTATTTGGTAGTGTTATTGACGCATTCTAGGAATATTATAGATTGATAAGAGTTACCAACGTGGGATTGTTATTATATTACATTATTACATTACAAAATTCAGAAAGATGAAGAAGAAATGCCCTGAGAAAACCTAAATATACTCAACAAACGCTGTGCTACGTCTGGTCGACTCTTCTATATGCAGTTGAAACGTGGACCCTTAAAACATCAACCGTAAATAAATTGGAGGCCTTTGAAATGTGGATCTACCGGAGAGTACTCAAAATTTCATGGACATCGCATACCTCAAACGAAGAAGTGCTGCATAGAATAGGCAAGGAAAGAGAACTTTTTAACACAGTAAAAGTTAGAAAAACATCATACCTAGGCCACATACTGAGAAATAATAAGTACCAATATGCCTAACTTATAGTGAAAGGAAAAATCGAGGGAAAGAGAGGCCTTGGAAGGAAAAGAGTATCGTGGCTCAGGAACATCCGACAATGGACAGGGCTAAATTTTGAACAGCTAATAAGAACAGCTGAAGATAGAGAAGAGTTTAAAATTGTAGTAGCCAACCTCCATTGAGGAGAGGGCACTTTAAGAAGAAGAAGAATACTCAACAAAACATTGAAAGGTAAAACAAAAGGTAGGAGTCACGAAAGAAGAACTTCTTTAGCAGCAAAAAAATTTGATATATCAGTCCTTGTTGCTATTAATTGTCGTAATATCTATTTTTATATATTTTAGATATATTTAATATTTGTTTATCAAATAGTTTATTCAACGAGCTTCTTTTACGTAAAATATCTTTAATTCCGGTTGAGTTTACCGAAAGTACAAGCTGATTATAGCCGCAAATGTCAAACATGGAACAAAAAATTTCGGTTTAGCAGTGTTGGCATGTTTTATAAATGTGCTGTATGCTTTGGCAATAATTGACCTTTGATAGATTAGGGGATAGATTTGGCAATCGTCAAATCAGCAGTTGCCAGAATGCAACAGATGTTTGCAATTATTCTCGAAAGAGACAAATATTTACTCGTTATTGTTTTCTATAAATTAAAAATTGCAGAATTTATCGAATAGTATAATCAAAATATACTTTTTGAAAGATTTCTCTCTTTATATTTCAAGCATATAAGATATGCATTATAAAAACATCCCAACACTGCCAAACAGAAATATTTTATTTCATGGTTGACATTTGCGGCTATATTCAGCTTGTACTTTCGGTAAACTCAACCTTAATTCCTTTTTAAAAAATTTAAGTTATGAGGTCTTTTATCTTTTAGGGTTCTTTTTATATCAATGAGTTATTTGATTCATTACAGAGTGTTTATTGATATTCCACCTAGTTAACTTAATAATATTACTATGTTTTGAAACAAACGTGATCTAATTCATTAGAGCCCTTTGGAAATTAACTCCTCTATGAGCCTTATTTATAGGATCCAATCAAATGCCTTTCCGAAAGCCAATAATAAGATTATAGCAGGATTAGAATTAGGTTTCTTGTTTTTCAAATCTAATTTAGCCCACTTTAGCAACATAATTCTATGAATGCTGTCGCTCCAAGGCATACGGATTCCTGAAAAGCCATTATAACTTCCTAACCCTAACAAAATTCCTAATGAAATTGTCACCGAATATAAAGCAAGGTCACCTCACGTGAATCTGAATTGAAATCGATTAAGTATTTAGCCCGGGGCCGGGACGGATCTGCCGTCAAAACAGCTCTTAAAGACATGATTCCAGTGGCGGGTTTTAAGGGAGAAATTTATAAGGAAAATCAAATAAGAAGCCCAAATGAGAATATTTTATTAAAATAATTAGTATAATCACGTAGTGCTACAACCCTGGGTGGGTCTTGGCTGACTGTACAACTTTTTTCCAATTTGTTCGGTCTTCCATCAACCTAGGGTCAAATGGAATGTTCATTTTCCGGAGATCTGCTTGGATGTTATATCTCCATCGCATTCTGGGACGTCTGAGTGGTCTTTTGCCTGTGGGAATCTTCTCCCATACCAGTTTTTTCATGCTTGGTGATAAAATTCAAGATATATTGTATATTACTGAAATTTAGAGGATTTATCAGTTAAATTCAGTAAGAATAGTTACAGCTAAACATATATTTCTTTGGAAACATCTTCAACTGCATTTGAAACTACTTTATGGTTAGTTTATTGACAAGAATTTATGTAAAATAAGTAGGTAGTGCATGATACTTCAATAAATAAAAATCAATATTGAACTCTAGTATAAAGCAGGTATTAAAAAACAGATAAATGTTGCATACAGAATTTCAGAATTCTATTAATTTGCGTAGACTTACGTGGTAAAACAAATATTTATATGTTTATAACAACTCTAAAGAAAAAAAAAAACTACACATAAAATACCTAAACACCAAAAAACAGGAAGACTTAGACCTATATAGAGCGAAAAACAGAGAGGTAAAGAAAAGAGTAACAAATGAAAAGAACTAACGATGGGAACAAGCATGCACAGAGATAGAACGACATATCGGAGGAACGAGAAATTCAGAATCATGTAGAACTACTTACAGAAAACCGTCCCCAATTTCAGGAAGAGAATATAGAACATGCAGGAAATGGGGCATACGACCAGATAGAAATAAGCCTGGCAGAAGTTAAAAGAGCAATCAAGACATTGAAGAACAAAAAAGCCAAAGGACCCGGAGGAATACCAAACGAACTAGTTAAAAACGGAACGGAAAAGTTATTCGGCATGCTACATAGAATGTTCGAAAGAGGACTAAATGGAGAAGAAATACCTGCGGAATGGAGACAAGCATACATCACATCCATACATAAGAAAGGAAACAGGAAAAAATGTGAAAACTATAGAGGAATTAGTATAATACCGTCGGTAGGTAGACTTTACGGGAAAATTATTAAAGAAAAACTAGAAACTGAAATAATAGGAAAAATTGGAGAAGACCAAGCAGGGTTCACAGTAGGAAAATCATGCCTAGATCATACGTACACATTAGAACAACTGATAGAGAAGAAAATGGCAAAAGGTAGACCGGTCCATCTGGCCTTTGTTGATCTAAAGAAAGCATATGACTCAATACCTAGAGTCAAATTATGGGAAGCAATGAATGATCTCGGAATCCGACAAACGCTAATAAAAGCAGTTAAAGCACTATACAAAGAAAACAAAGTAGCTATTAAATGTGGAAATAAAGCTTACAATCCATTTAAGACGACAAAAGGACTTCTACAAGGCTGTGCTACGTCCCCTACTGTGTTTAAAATATTCTTGGAAAAGACACTCAAACCATGGAGGAGAAAGTGCGAAGGAATGGGCATACCAGTAAGAGACGAATACCTATACACCTATATCAAGTTTTGCCGACGATCAAGTAGTCATCGCACAAGATGAAGAAGATCTCAGCTTTATGCTCAGAAAACTAGAAGAAGAATATAAAAACAACGGAATGGAAATAAACTTAGAGAAAACCGAATACCTAACAACAGAAAACAAGGATATGAGAAACCTAGAGATAGACGAGGGAAGACAAATAAATGGAACAGATAAATTCAAGTATTTAGGAACCATAATATCGAACCAGGGAACAACAGAAGAAGATATAAACAACAGACTGAGACAAACAAGAAACTGTATAAGACAACTAAACTCAGTGTTGTGGGATAAGAACATTACCATAAAGACAAAAAAGAGAATATATAATACCCTGACAAGAAGTATCCTGACATATGGGTCCGAAAACTGGACAATAAACAAGAGAAATAGAGGTAGAATAAGAGCAGTAGAAATGGAGTTCCTGAGGAGAAGCTGTAGACTTACAAAAAGAGACAGAATTGAAAACGCAGAGATTAAGCGGAGAATGGGAGTGCAATCGGACATAATCGACTATATAGAGGAGAAGAGACTATCCTGGTACGGCCATGTCAGAAGAGCGGACAGAGAACGCTGGATAAACAAAATCACAGAATGGAGCCCGATTGGAAGAAGAAAGAGAGGAAGACCCCGAAGGTCATTCAGAGATAAAATCGACGAGGCTATGGAGAAAAGAACCCTGCGAGATGGAGACTGGAATGACAGGGAAAATTGGAGAAAACGGTTGAGTGAAGGAAGACAGTGAAAACTGTGGAAATCCTTAGTAGTAGTATAACAACTCTAGAAATTCTGATGTTGTTCTGCTTTTTTGTCAAGATTACGATGCTATCGCCGTGTGATATAAGGGTAGGGGGGGGGGGATATCGACCGCAGGGTAATATCGATCACTCTCAAATTTCATCTAATTGACGTCGCAGAGCAAAACAAATGCGCACATGTTGAACGCATCAACAACGGGTGGTGCACTGGCCACTTGGTCGTTTTTCATACGCCTTAGGCACTTACTTACTTACTTACTTAATCAGTAGAACCCATTTGTACCTTTCGGTGTTGGGCCGTTTACAATACAATTCATTAAATTACAATATTTGACAGTCTTCTGAGGTGTCCTAGCTCTTAACGAACTTTCTCCATTCCTTCCTATTGGATGCCATCTGTGTTGCTTCCTGCCAAGTCTTACCCTTACTCTGCAGTATCTGCGAGATGTCACTGTTCCATTCTTTAATGGGTCTTCCTCTTCTGTTCTTCCCTATTGGTTTGGCGTCCCACACTCTTTTTACTTGTCTATTATTGTTCATCCGGGTTAGATGTCCGAACCATGCCAATTTTTTCTCTTTGATTGACTCGAGTATCGGTTTGATACTCGAGTCTTTCTCTTATTTCTTCATTTCTGATTCTATCAGTTCTTTTTACTTCTATCGTTCTTCTGAGGTATTTCATCTCTGCTGCCTGAATTCTGCTCTGATGTCTTTTGTTTAATATCCAATTTTCTGCTCCATATGTCAATGTAGGTCTATATATTGTTTTGTATATGGTCATCTTGGTCTTTGTTGATATTTCTTTGTTATTAAGGAATCCTCTATTTAGTGCTTGGAATAGTTTTCCTGTGTTTTCCATTCTGTTGTTAAGATCATCCTCGATGTCTCCTTTGTTGTTGATTACTGTTCCTAAGTATTTGTATGAATTTGTCTGTATTATTTTTTGTTGGTCTATCATTACTTCTATTGAAGTATTAGGCACTTAATGTCTAGTAAATTTGTGTTTTGTAGAAGATTTTTATAAGATTCTACAATCGTATTTTAAGGTAAGGGATCCTTTATTAGCTGAAGTCAGCATTTTAGTATTCACAATGGATGAAAACATATTTCTAGAATACAGATATCACAAAATCATATAATTTCAGGTTGTGTTTTCTAAAAAAGTTCATGTTAACAATGAGCACACTTTCGCACAAAATCGACCATGGTGGTCGATTTTATCCCAACGTAATCGATATTACCCTAATTGTGATAGGTCTCAAGTGATGTTATTTATTTCAGATACCACGAACATATCACAGAAAAACAACACGGTCCTTATGGGGAGAAGAGGCGATGCAAAGAGCCCTCAACGATATAGCTGACAAAATACTTTCGATAAGAGGAGCATCCAATATTATACAACACCCTTTATGGAACATCCCTTATGTTCCCTTATAGAATATTGCAAGACCGACTAAGAGGTCGTTTCGAGGCCAAAAGAATTACGTCAAATGGTTTTTGAATATGCAGAGCAAAAACAAAATTAAACATCCATTTAAAATGACAACGAAAATGTGTGGAAAAGACTGGTTTTATTCATTTATACACTGTCATCTAGAACTCAGTTTAAACCAAAAGCAACAAGTTTGAGTAGAATTACTGCTTTTAATCGTGAAGAACTAAATATATTTTACAAAAACTTGGCAACTCTATGTGGGTGAACGAGGACAAACCACGACGCTAGTATGCGCTTTCAGTGCCTCAGGTCAATATATTCCACCTATGTTTATTTATAGAAGAAATCGGATAAAAGAAGGTTTGAACAAAAACGGTCCTATTAGGGCAATATACAGATGTTTCAAATCAGGGTGGATAACGGAACAACTTTTCTTGGAATGGTTGAAACATTTTCAGCGGCATGTTAATGCTTCTAAAGACCGTCCAGTCCTTTTAGTGCTAGATAATCACACAACGCGTTCAAGTCTGGCTTCCTACAATTTTTGTCGCGACACCCGAATAAATCTCCTTTCACTGCCACCGCACACCTCCCACCGTCTCCAGCCTCTAGATATCACGTTTTTTTTTTATTCAAGACAGCTTAGTACTAAGAATGTGACAAGTATATAAAACAAAAAAAAATATGAGAAAATCAATACAACAGACGTTGCGGAACTTGTTAGAAATGCCTTTAATAGGGCTGCGTCTATTGAGAAGGCTGTGAATGGTTTCCGAACCACAGGGATCTTTCCCTTCAATCCCGATGTTTTTTGTGGAGAAGAATTAATATCTGTACCAGTAGTTGAACAATATCAAGATCATGTGTCTTCTCTGCCCGATACACATCAAACACCATCGCCAACACCAGTTCCCCTAGATGAACTACCAGGGCCCAGTGGAGTCCAAAATAGAAAACCGAGACCAAAAGCAGCACCATCATCAGAAGATTCTTTATCTGAATCAGAATCAGAGGAAGTTTTAGACATTGATCTGATCGACGATAAGGATAAATTTGTGCAGCTAACAAATGAAAGCTTATCTCGTAGGTATATCTTTCAGTGAACTATTCCCTCCGGCACTACCAGTCAGTAGTTATACAAAAACTAGAAGCAGGCGACCATTTTAACATCAACACCATTGAAGGGACAATTAGAAAATAAGGAACAAAAAAAGTAAAAATAAAAATGAGGTTGAGAAAGTTAAACGAACAATTGGAGCTACTAAGATAAAAACAAAAAAAGTTATCAAGAAGAAGACTTATGGCGTGAAAGCACACCAAACACGAGAAAGCAAACTATGTGCAGTATGTTCGGAGTTTGAATCAAATGAATTATGGTGGATATGTCGTCTCTGTGGTCTCTGGGCTCGTGCAGACTGCACGGAAACGGATACTGCTACTCTTTATATTTGCTCAAACTCTAAATGTAACTAAAGAAATATGTATTTTATACTTAAACCTAAGTAAACTTAACCATTGAACTTGTCCATCTGTGATCGATATTTCTCATCCTTGATCGATATTACCCATCTCCTTTGTCGATATTACCCGATTGATCGATATTACCCGAATTTGTTGGGTTTCAAAAATATGTATTTTTAAAATATTTGTAATTATTTTATATTTTAGAACCAGTAATTGGTTAACTGAATGAACTAAATATCCATATTGTAAGTTTCAAATTCGTAAAAGCTATAGCAAACAGTCTATGTACAGCTAGGTTTAATTAAATTGCTTGCTTCAAAGGGCGTTTTAGTAAAAACCTCCTGCCTTTCTATATTTAAAATAATAATTATGTACTTGACTATGAGTTCTGTGTTCAAGAGCCATGACCTCACCCTAGAAACAAAAATAAGGCTCCTTAAATGTTATGTGTACTCAGTGCTTCTTTACGGAGTAGAAACGTGAACATTGAAGGCGCAAACTCTATCAAAACTTCAGGCTTTTGAGCTATGGTTATACAGAAGGATCCTGAAGATACCATGGAGAGACAAAGTTACCAATGAAGAAGTACTGCGGAGGATGAACACAACTGCGGATTTGGTCAACATCGTGAAGAGCCGTAAGCTGCAGTACTTGGGACATATAATGAGAAATCAAGGCAAATACGAGCTACTTCAATGCATTTTGTAAGGAAAAATTGAAGGAAAAAGGGCCCCAGGACGAAGAAGAATATCCTGGCTTGCTAACCTGAGAGCATGGTATAGAAAGACCTCAACACAGCTATTCCGTATAACAACCAACAAAGTCATCATAGCCAGAATGATCGTCAACGTTCGGAACGGACAGGCACCCTAAGAAGAAGAATTATGTACTTACTTTAAAGTAGTTCTACTTTAAAACCAAGTAGTTCACGGGTTTTAGGAATTACTTGGCTCAACGCTGGTTTGGATATTCTGATTGTGAACTCCAAGTCCTTTCATGCTGTGTAATGGCTTTTCTCATGAAGGTGTCTTGTTTCGGGAATAGTGTTACCAAATCTAGCAGCTGTATAAATAGGCTGTGGTGTTCATTTTCAAATAATTGCGCCACACGTGAGAATACTGGCTTCTTTTCAGAAACCACTCCCTTGACCATCTGGTCTTTTCCCTCTTTATCCCTTTCCCCTCAGTCGTTTTATCGTCACATTTTAAA
Source organism: Diabrotica undecimpunctata (assembly GCF_040954645.1). NCBI lineage: Eukaryota > Metazoa > Arthropoda > Insecta > Coleoptera > Chrysomelidae > Diabrotica > Diabrotica undecimpunctata. The sequence continues at coordinate 14,132,874 of NC_092805.1, forward strand.
AAATAAAAGAAAGCAACCATAAAAGAGATTCCTCCATAATCAAAAAAATAGTGTCTAGGAACTTCGGTGAAAGCGGAAGGGAAAACACGTAGTGCGTATATACTGGACAAAACGTACATTTTGTCGTATCTTTTGTATACCCGATAAAACGTGCAAAAAACGTAGTATGAAAACCGGCCTTTTTAATTCTTGTTACTTCTAATAACAGTTTCTATATATAATGTATCTACTTGATTCCTTGTATCGAGCTCTTTCGTTGCCGTCCCTTTCTTCTATATTTTCTATATTTAAATAAAAAAACATAAAATGAATAGGCAGGTATTAAATAGAGACCATATCAATCTATGCAAATTTTTATGACGTTCTTTGTTGTGACGCTACTGCTAAAGAACCCATCCACTCGAACCATCAAAGGCAGCCGGTACAGAACTGAGTTCCATATATTATAATCCGCGCGGTATGCGTTCGTCTTTTTCTACCCGCCGCAAAACTATTTCAAGCATTTCCCACAACGTTTTCATAAAAATAAAAAATTAAAAACGATATCTTGCGATTTTGCTGATCTTCATACATACATCGTTGATTATATTACAGGTCCGGACTTAGGAAATTTGCGTGTATAGAATACACAAAATGTAATTATAGTATATATGTAAATAGATTCATTGTAGTTCGTTTTAGTCTCACCGGTAATTTTCTTTTAGACATTTAATTCGCATTTATGCATAATTCCTTTACTTTCTTTTTCTTTCTTTCTATTAATAGTATGGGACTATATTTTATGGACGTACTCTTCATTATCCATAAATTTCAAAATCACATAATTCTAATGGTCCAATAAGCTGTGTAATCACTTTCACTGATTATATAGTCCTGAATCTAACTTTTAGCAGTTTTTAAAGCAACTTTTAGGCAAAAATCTTATTCATCAACTTAGCCTTCTTCTAGAGTACCTCTTTTTTGCAAGGGTACTTTTATTTTGAGACCTGAAAATAGTTTGTTGTCACTAAGGGTTAGATCTGAAGAATACGGTGAAAGCAATTCCAAGTGCAGTTTATGTACTTTTGTCATTATCGTGATCGACTTGTGACACAGTACATTGTCTTTGTAAAGGTACACTTCTTTAAAGGTTCTTCGTTCGTGTCCGATTTTTATAATTTAATAGCCTAAACGCACCAATATTGCTATATAAAGGTCGCTATTGATAGTTCCTACTTTTTCAAAATAATCGCTAGACAAAATATCTTTTTGCATTGTATCTCAAAAATACGAAAGATAAAACCTTGTCAGTTGATATTTGCGTCTTTGATCGCTTTGGACGGCTTTTGCCGTCTGCTCAGACTGACTGCTAATTTAATTTTGAAGTGAAGAAAACGAAGAGGTCGATGCGTGTTTAACGCAATAAGTTAAAACTCTTGTATGTTGTACTCAAATTGGATAAACCCAAGGAATGTGCGGTTTCAGCAGGATGGTGCCACGGCACGTACTGCCCACACTTCAATGAATATTCTCCGCAACTTGTTCCCAGGACAACTCATTTCACGTTTCGGAGATTTGCCGTGGCCTCCGAGGTCTCCAAACCTATCAATTTGTGATTTTTTCTATGGGGATATTTAAAGAGTCGTGTATATGCTAGCAAGCCTCGTAATTTGATCGATTTGAAGAACGTAATTCGCCAGGAAATCCTGACTATTGTTCGAGCGATGTTAGAGCGTGTTATGGAGGATTTCATAAAGAGGATCGAAAACTGTATCCAACGTGATGGTCACCATCTTGATGACATTATTTTTCATACTTAATTAGATTGTAAATGGCATAATATAAGCTTCATTTTGATGTTAATAAAATAGTATTTTCTTGCAAATTTCTTGTTTACCATTTAGTTCAAAATCGTCCTATTGCCAATTGTCGCCCTGTATATATATATATATATATATATATATATATATATACATATATATATATATATATATATATATATATATATATATATATATATATATATGTATATATATATATATATATATATATATATATATATATATATATATATATATATATATATTAAATGGGATGTCATCGGAATAAGCGAAGTAAGACGAAAGGACGAAGAGTTAATAGAACTTGAATCGGGCAACATCCTCTATCACAAAGGAACAGAAAATGGACGAACAAGTGGAGTGGGGTTCCTAATTAATAAGAAATGGAAGGATAGGATAGTCGACATAGCAAGCACCTCAGACAGAGTAGCTAGTCTAAGTCTAAGACTATCCAGAAGATACACCATCCAAATTGTGCAAGTATATACACCAACCATATCCCACTCCGATGAGGAAATAGAGGAATTCTACAATGAAATAACTGAGGTGCTTAACAAGAACAAAAGCCAATTTAAGTATCTAGTCGGGGACTTTAATGCCAAAGTGGGTAAACAATCAAATCAAGAACAATGTGTCGGCAACTTTGGCATTGGAGAAAGAAATGAAAGGGGAGAGAGACTGGTTCAATACGCACATTACCAGAACCTCTCAATCGCCAATACCTATTTTAAGAAGAACCTCAACAGGAAATGGACATGGTTAGCTCCCAATGCAACTACCAAGAACGAAATAGATTTCATCCTAACTAATAAGCTGAAAACCATAAAGGATGTAAGTGTGCTCAACAAATTCCGAACAGGTAGCGATCACAGACTAATTAGATCTCGGGTCGTTCTAAACACTAAACTAGAAAGAATGAAATTACTCCAGAAACCAACTGCAGGAGTAAATATCACTAACCTAAGCAACAACTCGGAACGCTATCAAAATTTAATTCAAGAAAAATTACAAGACCCAACGAATAGCACACACTTAATGGAAACAATCTTAAATTGCGCCAAAGAAGTTGGAGGATCACAAGCACACAACAGCAATAGAAAACTTTCAGATGAAACAACAGCTCTCCTGAAACAACGAAGAGAAATGAAAATTAACTCCAATATTAATAGAATTGAATATACCGAACTGTGCAAAGTAATACGGAAAAAGATCGCAGAAGATATAAAAACCTACAATGAACGACTTGTACAAAATATAATCGAAAACCGTAAAAGCTATAGGAAAACCAAGAATAAGTTGACAATCGGTAGAAAGCAAATAATAGCATTGGGAAACAACAACGGAAGGATCACAAATAGGGATGAAATAATAAAACATGTAACCGAATTCTACGAGGGTCTATATAAAGCTCCGGAAGCACAAGAAATAGGCGAAGAAGAAATTGCGGTTCAAGAAGATGTACCAGATGTTCTCGTGGATGAGGTAGAGGCAGCTCTTAAAAGCATGAAGAACGGCAAGGCAGCCGGTAATGACGGTGTTACAGCCGAACTTCTAAAGATTGCTGGTAAAACAACTTGGAAAATCCTAGCAAAAATATACACAGACTGCCTAAAATCGAGACATATTCCAAAAAAGTGGAATTCAGCCAACATAATCCTTATTCACAAGAAAGGTAGCAAGGAAGACATTAGAAATTATAGACCGATCAGCTTGCTACCTGTGATATACAAGGTATTCACCAAAATCATTAACAACAGAATACAGAACACACTTGACGCTGCACAACCCCGACAGCAAGCAGGCTTTAGAAGTGGCTTCAGCACAATGGATCATATTCAAACATTAAGGGAAGTAATGAGCAGAACAAAGGAATATGATCTACCACTGGCGCTAGCATTCATAGACTTCGAGAAGGCATTTGACTCCGTATACCCAAGAGCAGTCATAGAAGCTCTTGTCGACCAAGGAGTAGATAAACCATATGTCGAAACGCTAGCAAATATATACAAAGAGGCCACAGCTAGAGTAAGCATATATGAAAATACCCCAGAATTTCCCACTCAGAAAGGAGTCCGACAAGGAGACACCATATCCCCTAAGCTCTTCAATGCAACCTTAGAAAATATCTTCCGGAAATTAGACTGGAACAACCAAGGTCTATGTATAGATGGAGAATACCTAAACCATCTTAGATTCGCTGATCACATCATTCTAATTGCTAGAAGTCCTGAAGAATTACAACTGCAAATTAATGACCTTAATACAGCCAGCAATGAGGTAGGCCTAAAAATGAACCTAGCAAAGACTAAAATAATGTGCAATGATCTGATCGCCAACGTGGAAATAAAAATTAATGAAACCTCGCTAGAAGTAGTAGATGAATACATATACCTGGGACAGCTCATACATAAATCGGGATCACTACTTCCGGAAATCAACAGACGAATAAAACAAGCGTGGTCAGCATTCGGACGAAATTCCATAGTCTTCAAGTCCAAAATGCCACTATACCTCAAGAAGAGAGTATTTGATCAATGCATATTACCCGTCTTGACATATGGATGTGAAACTTGGATATTAAAGAGAGAAATAACGTCGAAACTCCAAGTAACTCAAAGAGCAATGGAAAGATGTATGCTAGGGATAACAAAGAGGGATCGTAAAAGAATTGAATGGATACGGAGGCAAACCCAGGTGACTGATGTAATCCAAAGAATAAAATCCCTGAAATGGCAATGGGCAGGACATATGGCAAGAAGAACAGATAACAGATGGACCACTAGAACAACTATGTGGTACCCCAGGAACGCTAAGAGACCAAAGAGGCGCCCGAATCTCAGATGGGATTATGATATTAGAAAATTAACAGGAACAACGTGGTCTCGAATAGCACAAGATAGAAAAATATGGGCGCAAATGAGCGCAAATTATTAGAACAACGTATAACTAAGACATCGTCGAATAATAATAAGAACATAGAATAACATTGAAATAAGGGAGGCTGCACCGTAATTGGAAACGGTTGATAAAGCTGCACATGATGATGATGATGATGATGATATATATATATATATATATATATATTAAAATACCTCCAAAAATTATTAGCATACATGTTTATCAAATAGAATTCGTTCTACGTACGTGAACCTTCAATAATACATGGATAATATAATACAATTACAATCTAAAATACAGCTTATTATTCTACATAAACAAATCAAATAATATTCAGTGTCCTTCCTAATGCAATTTTGATATAACGACAGTACCAAGAAAAATTTGTATGAATTATCCAATTCTCTCCACAGCTCCGTGTCCCCCCTCAGAACAAATTTGATCTCCTTCGACTATCGACAACTTATTCACACGTTACTAATATGATATAATATTTTTTTACCCAAAATTCTCAAATTTAATATATTATGAATGTTTCTCCCGTTGAAACACTTCCTCTGCCTTGAGTTGTCCAATTCCTTGTTCTATGCAAAATGAACTATCAGTTCTCAGCAGCCTTATATGTAATTGGCAATATTAAACAAGATATTGCAATTTAGTGTCTTCAATGCTCTCCTTTGAATGCACGTACCTTTCCAATGATGCCAGCCTCTTTTCCTCTCGCCAAACTTAATCTCTCGTTCCGAAATAAACAGCGATACGTAGAATACAAGTAGGAAAAGCTTACTTACAAATTTGTACCAGATCAGCTACCGTCGGACACAATTACTTCACCAAGTCACAACTTTCTTTATCACTTACTACCCTTAGATACCACCTCGAAAACCAACCATTCACTTTAAGAAACTGGAACTAACTAACTCTCTCATCTCCTCTTCCATCCATCCAATCTCTCATTATACACACCCACATCCACTTTCCAAATTCTCGGCCAATCAGAAATTTGCATACCACTCCCACATAAAATCAGAAATACCTACAAACTTTCCTAATTCATATTATTTCTACAAGGACACTTAATTTCTACTGGGTATTTACATATTCCGAACAATCATTTATTTATTAACTATTTTATTGTCCTTTTCATGGCGCAAATCCGGCTTACGGAACACTTTATGGCTTATGGGGAAAAACCATCGTTAACTTCTATTCATTGTACCCGCACTATTCACTTGTTATATTTATACAAAAGATTATTTATGACTAAGATTACCTTTGGTTAATTCCAAGCAGCTCGGAGTATTTTTTATTTTTTATAATCTCTGAAATATTGATTTCATCGTACATTTAATATTTTTACCCTTCAATTTTGAATACCACAACAATATATATATATATATATATATATATATATATATATATATATATATATATATATATATATATATATATATATATATAGATTTCCACTATAAAAAATAATGAAGAGCTTTATCTTTACAACTATCAGACTATTCAGAGCACTAATTATCATATTGGCAAAGGCGTTAAAAAAATTTAAAATTAACTTACAATTTTGCAGCAAATGGAATAGCAAACCTTGTAAGAATCCATGTAAATGGATTAATCCAATAAGGTCATAGTTAGTTGTTGTTAGTTGGCATGTTAACGAATTTTAAAACACAATTATTCAATCACGAACTACTAATATATAATACATACAACTAATCCTCGTCCGTCTCTTTTCTGATATTTCTAGAATGCCGAATATTATCTACACCTTTTGAAATTTCCAATAACAGATTTTTATTGTATTTTAGAGATTAAACAAACTACGAATGTTTCTCCCTGATATTAAATATCTCTTGTAAAATACCAAGAACATTTAAATGGATTATATCCAGATATGGGCATTTTTATTTCGATTTATATAAAAATATGCAAAATGTTGCGAAAAAAATATGCGAAATATTTGCCTAAGTCTGCTAATATTACGTAATTTGCCAGTAAAATCTTGTTGCATAATTATCTTCCAAAATAGATTTTATATTATTGCTATCTAATATTTCTTTCTTGTCCTTTTTATTATCCGAGATTTTGTTGACAACATTCCATAAATCTCCGGTATAAGATTTGTTATCTTCCACTAATTTTTTGTAAAAACCATGTTTTGTCTGTTTAACAAAGTCATAAATTCATTTTTGGAATTTATAAAGTTGTGTTTTAATATTATTTTATTTTGTTTTTCTTTATATATTTTTAATGCCTACCTACTAAACTGATTTATGTAGGCGTCACCTAAGGTCATTAAATGATCCACCTATTTAATTTAAATGAATAAGTTTACGGAAGGTGGTTAATTGGTTATTTACTTGACCAATTACTTTCTAATATTTCCTACAGTGCTTTCTATTTGTTTTATTCTCAACTAATGAAATCCAAGTATGTGATTCATTGCAAGCATTTCGTTCAAATAATATTTTGGAGGTTGTACGTCTAAAATTACTGCTTTTTATGATTAATCGATAACGAACCTTTAAAATGTAAACTAGGTAAAAAAGAAAAATAGAAACAGTTGTTTTATAATTTGTATATTAAAATCTTTGTATTGTTTTGTTTTCTAATATGATGTGCCTTTTGTTAATAGTAATTTTTATTCTGTTGTACTACTCTAGGGGCCGGGGGGAGGGGGTTTGAGTATGCACTTCTATGTCCTCTCGGTTCCTTGACGTTTTTTATGTATTTTTTTTTCGTGCATAGAATCGATTTTTCGAGGGTACCAGGCTTATTAAACACGTCAGATAATTTGTTATCAACAACAAAATTGTTTGAATGATTGTATCTCCGAAATTATTAGAGATATTTATTTTACCAAAATGAAAATTGTTCCTTTAAAAAAAATAAACAAAATTGCTTTTGGTAAACTTAGATGCGATTGTTAAAACCGGAGTTATAACAAATTTTGTGAAAAACAATTGCAAAATAGACATTCGATGAGGTTTTTCCAAGTAAATCTCAGCGTTCATACATGCGATTAACTTTCAAAACCACTCATTTTAAAGTTAATTGTTTCAGCTTTTTGCAAAATTACTTTATATTTATTAATAAAAAGGTTATAACAATTAATCATAAAAAATTTCACTAAAAAGTTGCGAATTAATTTGTTTATAAAAGATTTAAACAAAATTAAAGTATAACCTGTAAAAATCTGGCTGGAAGTTATAGAATAACTCAAAAGGAATAGTTTAAGATTTGACAAATGTTTGTATGTCAATTTTTGACCAAGATATGTCATGTATAAACTGCAAATCTATATGGCTCAGTTGTGTTTAAAACTCTTATAAACGAATTAATTCACTACGTTTTAACGAAAATTTAACTATAACCTGCTATAACTTTTTTATTTATAATAATAAAGTAATATGCATCTCCGAATCTACATGGATTTTACATACGTATTGGTTTTTATACGTCGTGAGCTGACCGTGCGAATGAGATATTCAGCAGAAATTTATTTTGGTAGTTATCCATAAAAGTTTGTAGTTTGTTTTTCTTGGATGTTTCAATTTCTTATAACTTTGCTTTTTTAATTAGAGAAGTTGTTTATGTTAGCAAAGTATGCGCAGCAATGAATGAGAAATGAATGAGCATGATTTGTAAAACTCAGTTGGATACTGAAGAACCGCAAAATACCTCAATAGTTAAGGAGTAAAGTGTTCAACCAATGCATCCTTCCTATTATGACATATGGATATCAACCCTGGATCCTAACCAAGGCAAGTATGAATAAACTAGCCACAAATGGAAAGAGCAATGTTAGATATACTGCTGTCAGATTAAAAGAGGAACGACTGGGTAAAATCAAAAACAAAAGTTGAGGATATCACAACAAAAATTGTCAAACTCGAATGGAGCTTCACAGAGACGACCAAGAGGAAGATCACAAATAAGATGGGTGGACGACATCAAAAGAATAGCCGGAACAAATTGGAAGTATGTTGCTCAGGATAAAGATCGATGGAAGGAGTTGGTGGAGGGCTATGTCCAAAAATGGTCGAGAGAAGGCTAAGAAGAAAAAGAAGAAGATCATACTATACTTATAGCAGCAAACAAATAAGAAATGCTACAACTTCTGCGAAGAGTTGAGTAGAAAATCTATAAAGCTTTAACACTATTCAACTGACGAAGTACTTGCAGGATCAAGTAATAAACAGATTTAACTACATATCTACATATCTTAAATCTATTATAACTAGCGATGGCAACTGCGAAGCAGAAGTTCGGTGGTGCATTGGTACAGCAAAAATAATGATTTGTCTACTTAAGTTTGGAAAGACAGATCTATCTTTTAAAAAAATCAAGATGAAACTGTTGACTGTGCTTATATTCTCAATAGTATTTCTATAATGGGCAGAAATTTGGACTCTTCGCATACAAGGACCCCAAAAATTATTGCATTTGAGATGTGGTGTTGGCGAAGAATGTTGTGCATCCCTTGAACAGCTTATTGGACAAACGTCTCCATTCTTAACCAATTTGACATCAAAAAAGGATGTCCACAACATGTGTGCAGCAAATTCCACAGTTTTTGGTCACGTGGTTCGCAGAGGTGGCGATAATTTAGAGAGATTAATTGTTTCTGGAACTGTTTCGGGAGGAAGACTAAGAGGACGGTCACCAACCAGAAGATCCAACAAAAATTCAGTGGCTACTCATTTTCTACTATTTTTATTACCATTTCCATTTCTTTTTTATTTCTTTTTATACTTTTTCTAGTTTCCATTCTATGTTAATTGAATATAACAATCATTAAAATTGTGCCTGTTCACGACTTTCAGTCTAAAAAAATTCCGTCATTTTCGGCAAATTCGTTAAATGACAATAAATTATTCGACGCAGTTTTTCTTAATTTTTAGGAATCCTGAATAAACTGATATAGAACAGAATCTCTTTTGAGACCAAATACGATTAGACTAATCCTCAATACTCTAAACGAAATTTTGCATAAATTTGCATGATTTAATTTAAAAAATATATCAGCTTAGCCTAAGCCGCCCCTGTCAATTTAATCGCGAAAGCGACTGCGTACAATGGCGTATATACCCCGCGATATGGGAAAAATCAATAATCGAGGGGTTAGTTTTAACGGCACATAGTGGGGGTGTGTCAAAATCAAACCGTGGTGTATTCAGCGAGATATCAAAAGATATCCGTGTCCTCAGCCTCTTGCAACGAAAAAATCGAAAACCAACACTGTCATGCTGCTGCCTATTGCGATTTTTCGGAAATTTTGTAACTTAGTGCTTTCGCGTAACACCAAATTAGTTGTTAAGTGCTTTTAAACAAACTAGTGACTTCCGCAAATTGACTAAGTCGTTAAGAGTGACAGAAAATCTCAAAAGTTGAACATCTGCCTCTCTGGAGCCCAACCATGACGATTAAATGGGTTTAAATTAATTAAGTGCGATAGGAAGCATGCAAAGAGCATTCTAGATGTGGTGAGTTGTTGACAGAAGTACATTTTTATTTACATCTCCCGTTGATTGAAGGTGGAAGTGTTTTTTTATGAATGATGGATGCGTGCTATAATAGTGGTAGTAGTAGTTGTAAAAATGTAGTGTAGTAGTGGTTAGTTGTGATATTTTGCTAGTGAGTTAGATTGAATATGTCAGAGTCTGAATAATTTCATGAATCATGAGGTAAATATTAAGAATTATTTCTGAGACCGAAAATATAATCTTAAAGCTTGGTAATTGATACATACTTGTAATAAGTAATTAGATTTGGTAAAATTTATTAGAGATATAATTTATAATTTTCCTCAACGTTTATCTAAAACCGAAGACTAGAACATTTATTATTTCAGTCTAGTATCTAGTCAAGATGTTTTTTTTAATGTTTTATTAAAAAGATCGCTTCATAGGAACTTAAATCGTAATGGATCTATTAATTTGCAAAATTAACTTGCATTAGAATGAAAATACTGACAATTTATACAATAATAATAATACAATGATAATTTGACAGTTGAAACGACGCTTAGGATATGTGCCTGTTTTGCATTTTGTCTTAGTTCTATTATTTTCTTTTAAAATAAGTGTATATTTTCTTTTTCATTGCTCTTCCCTTGTTGCAAAAGTAGCTCTTCCTATTGCTTAACCTTCGAGTAGTGGTGCTATAGTTTCTTACAAGTTTATTTGTCCCGGTGTCACAGACCAGGTGGGTATAAAAAAATAAATAGGAGATTTTTCTTTTTATTTTGTAGGAATTTAGAACGGGTAAATATATTAAAATGATTTAGTAAAAAAAAATATTTATACTTTAATAAACTTAACAGACCAATGATTTGAATAGTTATTGAAAAAAATATCATATGTATTAATTTTTCCTTATAAAATAAAAATAAAAAAACGTAACTCAACAAACATACTTAAAAAATGTTATCTAAACATAAATACAACAAATAGCTACAAAAAACAAAACGATATACTTTTATTGTAGTTCCCTGTGATATGCTCTAAATACATAAATGCATTGCGTTTGTAACAGGAAAACGAGTTTTTTTATTCTTTCTCCAGCCGCAGTAAGTTCCAGCTTCAGCGTCCTCGGACGACTACTAAGAGCTGCTCTCCCATTCAAATGTGGATGAACCAATGCGTCTGTTTGCTAAATCTCTTAAAAATGTCGTCGCCGTATATTTGGATCTTCTTTGTTTGCTTTGCCTGAATATTGATGCCTGCAACATTTAATAATGTGTAGAATATCACCATCGTTCAACTTCTCTACAACATCGACACAACCTTTTGTATTATTATAAGTAGTGACTATTACTGGTGTAGATTTATCACTACTGTTTATGTCAATATCATCATGATAGTGCATGCTTGATATTAACCCTACAGCAGGCGCGCCGACTACCCTTTCATAACCGGGCGCGCTGTGTATTTTGTACACAAAACACATTTTAGTTGATTTTACCAAATTTAGTGCGTTTTAACAAAATGACAACTACGATTTACAAAAATAGTTTATTGTTACATAAAATAATAAACATAAAACATGTACCTACGGGTTACTTCACTCGATTTCTTCTGATTGTTGCAGTTCATTGTTCTTACATTTTACGCAGGTAATTGTGGTTTCTGAATGCATTTTACATACAAATATTCTACATAGCCCACATCTAACTGTTGTGCTGGAATTTTTTGAGCCTGGACATATTGCACAACGTCCACGTTTTCTAGAGCTTTGCACTTCTGTTCTAGTAGGTTCTTCACATGATTTATATTTTATTAGAAAACCTTGAATATCCTGAGGAAGATATCACATTGTCGCTCTTTCTGAAAGATGTACTTTCATTAAACTTAAATTCTTTAGAAAAATTCGGCGACATATTTTGAGATTTGTTTTATTGGCGCTAAACAACACCTGCGCGTTGATACCCGCCATATCCATTAGAGAAAAAAATATAATTAGTGGCCATCTTCTGGTTATTCTTTTTACAGAATATGATGCACACATTTGGTCAATAGTATCCACACCGCCTTTTGTGGCATTATAATCTAGAATAATTTCTGGTTGTTTAGTTTCGACGTCTACGGTGGCAGTGTCATACATCGTGGATAAAAGTATGACCGACTTATTTTTTTGGAACAAATGAAACCAAAGTGACATTTTTCTGGAATCCAAAGAGTGACGTTTTGGGGTAAAAATTCAATAGGTATTTCCCTATTTGTTTTTTTTTTTTTCAAAGTGCCAATTGTAGTTATTTTATTTTCCAAAAGGGAAATAGCTAAAGGATAACTGGTATACCAATTATCGGTTGTCAAATTGCGATTTGAGCCTTTTATATAATCTACAATATCACGGGGAGAGTTTGATACAGCATAAGGCCCCTCAGGTTGCCGTCCACAATAAACCTCTAAATTTCCAACAAAGTAAGTTTGTGCATCGCCCAAAATGAACAGCTTGATACCGTATTTTGCTGGTTTATTTGGTAAATACTGGATGAAACTGCAACGTCCTCTGAATCCCTCTAGTTTTTCGTTTATTGTAACAAATTCACCAAGATTATAGGAATTTTTACAGTTACTAACAAATGCGTCCAATATTTTTCTAATTGGTGCAAGTTTGTCATATATTTTCCGTTCATGTCTTGTGGTTTTGTCATCAAAGCGCATTGAACGTAACAAAAATAAAAATCTTTTGTAACTCATTACAGCTCTAAGAATTTCTATACATGTTCCATCAGATGTCCAAAGTTCAAGTGAGTTAGTATGGTTAGCCTTTTTAGTGCCTAGGAGGTAAAGCACTCCCAGTAACGCCAGTATTTCACTTTTTGAAGTATGTTTCATATCTCGTTCTCTTTTATATTGAACAGATTCTTTTTTACTATCAATGTACAAATTAGTAAATTGTACAATGTTCTCTAATATATCAGAATCTATAATTTTTTCAAAAGCTGAAAGTTCTGAGGTCACTTTTGAAGCCACTGCCTTTGGTCCTGGAAGTATTTTGATAATATTTTTCTTTTTAATTTTTGATTGTGACGACAGCGGAGTCTTACGCCAAGCAGTTTTTTTATCTTTACCTTGAAAATATTCGAAAGCAGTCGTACTTACTGCAGTATTATCCTCGAAGTTACTGGCTCTGTCGTGGTCATTCTGTTCTTGTTCAGATTCAGAATTGTGGTCATCATGGTGTATTATTTCTTCATCTGTCTCAGATTCATCGGAATATTCTATTTCACTAGTTTCTGTTTCTAGGTCTTCATTAAGAATTTTATATAACTCAGCCTCAGTTAAAAACTTCTTTCTAGCCCTGCAAAAATAAAAAAAAAGTAACACACAAATAATATAACAATGCAACTAAATTCTTACATGATATGCTCTCAGCGTAGCCGTTATATTCCTTCTCAATTATGTTACAATATCCTGTTCAACCTAAAATAAAGTAAAACTAAAGTTAATTTGACTTTAATTTCGAATTACAACTTTTTATAAAGTAAAATAATTAATGGATAAAATACTTACACTAGAAGGCGCGCCGTGTAATATGTACACAAAATAGTCACACTCTCGTATTTCTAAGAATTCTCACAAAACTCAGCTGCAACAAAAAATATTACTCAACTATTCGAACGACAGATCTCTACTGGACGAATAGACGCGACGATATCGCCAGATTGATGACACTTCTATTTTTAGAACTTTTTCTATTAGACGTGTACAAAATACACGGGCGCGCCCGCTCGAGGGTTAAAATCGAGTAAAATTATCACAAACGATTGTGAAATCTGTCCTCTGTAAAGCCAAACAGGCTTGTTTGGATTTTACGTTTAGTGGGGTTTGAAAACTCGACTGGCAGTTCTGTTTTATATTTTCTTAGCGTTCCAATTGTAGTTATTTTGTAATCGCGAATCAACTTTTCCACAAGTGGAACTGATGTAAACCAGTTATCCATTGTCAAATTAACGCGTGAACCAGAAACCACGTGTGTGTGTGCACAATCTTAAACATCCCTAGGGTTATTAGAAAATGTATATGGGCCATCGGATTGAGATCCCATGAAGACTTCAATTTTTGAAGTATAAAATAGTTTTAAATTACAAACAGCAAATATCTTGAGTCCGTATTTATTAGGTTTTGAGGGAATGTACTGACGGAACAAACATTTACCTATGAAAGCAGAGAGGAACTCATCAATGGTAACAAATGCTGAATGATTATAACCATTTTGACAATTTTTTACGAACTGGTAAAACACCACACGAATGGTAGCTAGCTTGTCAATTTTTGATCGCTCTACACTTGCTTCCTTATCATCCTTATCATCAAACTTAATGCAATGTTAAAGAAATCGGAACCTTTGTAGAATCGTAGTTAGATAAAAAATTTCTATACCATAACCTTCTGTCCTCTAAAGATCTTCTGCGCTGCTACGGATTTCCATTTCATCAGTGATATTGGTATTTTGCTCTCGCGAATAGTTTTCTTGAATGGAGACTATGTATTTATTTGTATTTTCCACAATGATACCAATTATGATGGTCGACAGCGTCCTTTAAATTTTTAGTATTTTTTGTAGGCACTGGTAAGCGAATTATTATGTTATCCTGTCTTGATCTAATGGTTCATGGCTTCTTCTCCTCCTTGGCTAGGAGAATGCTTCTTCCCGTAAATTGTAAGGTTCTTGTCTAAAACAATAAAAATTTAGTATGACTTGTAAATACATATTCTAGATTGTTAGCATACATATGTAGAAACGACAAGCAATCTGAAAAACAGCAACTGTTTCATCTGCATCTGATATCTCCTGTTCTGATTCACTGTCGTGAATTATAACCTCCTCAATGTCCTGTTCCTCTTCCTCTGATTCATTTTTGCATGCCACTGATTCACTATCACTATTATCTAGTCCTACTTCTTCTAAACATTTCTGCAAGTAATCTTGCCCGCGCTCGCTAACCCCCATTGTCAAAATCTAACAATCTTTTAATTAGAAGTAGTAAAACGTACAAAATATATCTAAGAGATCTTGGAATATTTTTGTATCGATATTGGTGACGGCTATCTGAGACACCCGAAAGCTCGTTTACTATACCACACTGTAATGGTCACCAACATCAAAAAAACAGTCTACTCGATCTCTCACACAGTATGTCTCTATTAATAGGTTAGCGATTATTCTGATAAACTTTTCCTCTCCTCTGCTACTAATATAAGTGCTACAAAGTCTAGCTTCGACTATTGTCTAATATTGTTCACTCTTCTTTTTCTTATAACTCATTCTGTTATCGGAAGTTGGTTATCATCATAGCTATTTGTATTCTATTGGCAGCTGCTCTGAAAAGATTTGCTGAGCAGCAATTATACCGCTCACGTAGGTTTCACTGCCAGGGCACTCTTCTTCGGCTAATGTTCGTTTTATCTTTGATTTTCTTCATGAACTACAAATACTTCTTACCTCTGGTAATATGCCCTAAATATTTCAACTTTTTTACTGTCATAGGTTTCATGATTTCGAAATTTCTTTATACAGTCTTATTAGTTTAGCATGTGTAACTGGTTGTGTCTACAGTATTTTAAGATTCCGCCTGTAAAACCATATTTCACATGCTTCCAATTTCTTTATATGTTCTCTTTTTAGTGTCAAGATTTTCAATCCATACAACAAAGTGAAGAAAATATAACACTTTAAGGTTCTCATCCTCAGCTCCATAAGGTCACGAATAATAAATATATTTCTCGAAATTTTAATTCGTGTCCTTATTTGTTTACTTTGGTCATTGCTTGCACTTACACAGGTTTCTAGATATTTGTAGTTGTTAATCCTTTCTTGCTCTTTATGCCCTCCTACAAGCCATCCTGCAAGGAAAACTATTTGGAAAGCGAGGTCTAGGGAGAAGAAAAATATCTTGGTTAAAGAACCTCAAAACCTGGTTCAACATAACAGTTCAACACAAGATGTTGCAGATTTAAGTTGTAAGGGGAGATATTTCTTTCTATTGTATTTTTGCCGAATGTCCAAATATAGTATATATTTCTTTACTAACTCAGTGGACGGGATCGGTAAATAAACATCAAAATCTAAATTGATTTCCTTCGAAAAAAGGTCTTATTGCATAGTAGGCTGAAGCTAGTTTCTTAGTTAACAAATCGATATGAAGAGATCATTAAGATTGCTGCGTATAAAAATACCAAGAAATTTTACAGAATCAACGATACTGATCTCTCTGTTATTAAAAAACCAGGGTTGAAGAGTTCCTTTATAGGATAATGCTACCGTCTTATTCACCTTAAAAGAGAGTAAATTAGAAAAGGTTCAGGTGTTTATTTTAAGTAGATCAGAAATTATAGTTGCATGAAGAGTTGCAATATTAAAGTTTTTCCAGGCGATACTGGTATCATCAGCAAACAGAAAAACTTTTACATCGATTTTTAAATTAGTGATGACATTTATGAAGATAAGAAAAAGTAGAGGACCCAATACTCAACCTTGTGGTACTCTACATACAATGCTTTTGTGACTAGAGTCAGTATCATTTGCTCTAACTAGTTGTTTCCTATTCCTCAAGTAAGATTGGAAACAATTCAAAGAAATATCTCGAATTCCATAGAGATTTAGTTTTTTTATCAAACTATCGTGATTTATACAATCAAAAGCTTTGGCATAGTCACAAAAATAGTGGCAGTGTAAAGATTATTATTTAGTTCTTGCTGAACCTAATGTCATATAGTACAGAAAACAGAAAAGGAATCATTAATTAGTGAGACCAGGACTTCTAAAACATTTTTTGCGAGATTTGAGAAAATTTTTATGGATAGTCCATCAGTACTATATGAAGATTTGCTTTTGATACTATTAATTGTTTGGATCAGTTCAGATTTATCAACTGGTTTTATAAAGAACTAATTCGAGACCTTCTTGGAATTGGGAAAATAGGAAATGGGATCTGGGAGGAGATAGGAAAATGTTTGAGCTGTGTTATTTTATTTCGAAGATCGTTTATAAGTTTTAGTTAGGTTTCTCTGTACTTGGTGATATATTCAGTGACAGACGTTGGTAGTAAATTTCTTGATGTACAGTAGTGAACGCATATTCTTGGCTGATATGCGGATACCTTTGGTAGTCCAGGGTTTATGATGTGTTTGCTTAATTGTAATTAAAGAAAATACCTTATTGAAAATACAAGCAAGCCTATGTAAAAAATCACTAAAATTGTAGTCCACGTCCATAGAAGAAAGGTGCCACCCATAAGTCAAGCATACATTTTGGAATTTACGAAAGTTCTAAGCGGAAAAAATCCTACCTAAACGTCGGGTTTCCGACAAGAGTGTGTTAAGAGTATTAAACTTGGTATATACTGCTTCATGATCAGATAGTCCTGCAGTAATAATTTAAGAGCATATATTTCCGGGGGGCCTATGTTCAGTAGTAGACTCAAAACGGCTAATGATGATGATGATAGTAATGATGAAGAAGTTGGTATTCTAGGCTAATAAATATATAATATTGAAACCAAAGCTGTTTATATATGCATGCTCGAACATGCATTCAAAACCCTTAACTGGAAGCAAAAGAAGAAATAATAATACCGTAGGAATATTTTAGTTCTGCAGATGACATAGTTGTAATGGCGGATGAACTATGTAAATAAAGACAATGACAGAGGATCTAGAAACCGCATGTACTGAAATGGGGTTAAAAAATTACTATACTTCAACGAAATATCTTGGAATTAGGTAAGAACAAACAAAAAGAAAAAAGATCAGTGTTTCGGATATTAATATCTATCCGATATTATTTTTGCATAAATCCTATACAGATTTACTAAACCAACAGCATCTTTACTGTCTTTCATTAAGGCAATAATCATGGAACGGTCACGTTATTCACATATTTGGCTTTATTGAAGATGATTTATGTACACATAAATATGTTATGACAGTAGGCTAATTCGGTATCTTTTGAAGGCAATTTATTTCTAATTTATTTCTAAGTTAGCAATGTAATTTCTATTTAATACTAGATGTTAAATAATATACTACATTGTCCGATGATAATTAAGAAAGTTGTACAGATTTATTAATAACAAATGTATAACGATAGCAAAGTTCACGGAGTCAGAATGTCAGATTGTTAAGTAATAGCAGAATCTGTTCTTACATATTGAAAATATTTTTTTCATGTATCATTATATAATTACTAAAAGCCATATATAAATAACTGAGTTTGGTATGTATGATATTTTATATATGTATCAAATTGTTGACGTTATCACAAAGAAAAGAAGTAGCTGGAATGCACGAATGAAACATAAATGGAAAAATATCTCTCTAATAGAAAAAATACGTAACTAAAGGAATACACCGAAATATTAGCTAGCAGTCAAGAGGAACTCCAAAATCTCATTGGTGTAGTAACAAGGTAGGGGGATGCTTTTAGGTTGAAAATAAACATTAAAAAAAACAACGGTTATTTCTAATAACAGAAATGTGAACACTAACATCAAAATTTACAACAAGCAAATACAACAAGTAGAAAAGTGTCTAGGTTTTCGAATAACGAAATATTTGAATTCCGAAACATAAATTGTTGCAGAATAGAAAACGCAAGAATGAAAGAAGAAGAACACAAAGAAATCATGGGATAGCTCGCAACGAGAAAAAAAAGGAAAAAAGAAAACAACCGTAAATACGTATTTCTGACTATTTGGTCGTCGTCAGTATGGAGCAGCCAAGTTGAATAGGACTTCAAAATTGAAAATTAACTTAAGAAATGATCACTACAGAAGTAATGTAACATATCCACGAAGAAAACTAAAGCTACTCTGAAAAGGGACGCCAACATGTTATAAAAAAAGAAAAGATAAATAATGCAAGTAAATAGTACACCACAAAGGAAAAAATCATGGCACACTTCACAACAAAAAAAAAAGATAAACGGCATTAAATTTGGCTTTCTCAGATAGCTGTAGCTTTCTTCGTGGATGTTTTACTGGTTACAAAGTTAGATGGATGTATACCTTGGATAAGAAAATATTTTTTTATATATATAATCCTCTGATTTCACCTCATCGTACTCAAAAAACCGTATACTTGAGGTCCATAAGTCAAAATTTATTTTACGACCGACTCATACACTGTTACTTTAGCCGAATAGGGTATATCAGCTTTAGACACTAAACTACTCCATGCCGTGTGAATAGCCACTTTTGCCAAACTCTGGCACTTCTTCAGATGAGCTTTAATCGACAACTTGAGTGTTACTATCTTTCCCAACTAATTATGGTTATTCACTACCTCTAAGACTCGATCATTCAGTTTTCAATATTCCCTGATCACACCACCTTCTCTTCTGAATACAAGAATTTTGGATTTATCTAAATTTATTTTCGGACTTTACATCCTGCAGTATTTTTCCAGTTCATTAGTCATCCGTTGTAGCACCTTTGGATTGATTACCATTAAAACCAAATCACCTTCATATGATAAAAGTCTTAATAATCAAACCGTTTATCTTCAAAGCTCGTTCCAATGCCTCGTGTAAGTCATTCAAGAAAAACCTTTCATTGACCAAACTGTCGATTTTGTGTTCGCTAACGTACTTTTTCTTCCTTGAACGTTCATAACTCATAGTTTTTCTAGAAGAAGGTAGTTAACCTTCAGCCCATTATAACATTCATTAAAATAGGACGGCTGCGTTGGATAGGACATGTAGAAAGAATGGAAGAAGGCGAAATACCAAACAAAATATTCAAACAGATGCCAGTAGGAAAAAGAACAAGAGGAAGACCGAAGCTGATATACTTAGAACAAATAGAAAATGATATAACAACCTTAAAAATAAAAAACTGGAGAAAAAAAGCACGAAACAGATCAGAATGGAGAAGAATCCTGGAACAGGCCAAGACCCAAAAAGGTTTGTCGAACCAGTGATTATGATGATGATAACGTACTTTTTAACAAATTGAACACTTTAGTAGAGAATCTCAAATGACACGATATGTAAAAAAAGGGCCGATCAACTGCATCAAAAGCAGCACTAAAGTTCACAAAAAATGTATACACATTTTTTATTCCTCGTGCATGTTGGATTGTTGGATGTTTACTAAACTGGTAAGAATAAAAATGTTGTCTATAGTTGAATACCCACTTCTATATCCTACTTGGAACTCATTTAAAATGTTATTATTTTGTACCCACAAGGTAAGTCTGGTTAAAGTCATTGATGCAATAATTTTGGATATTATATTATTTAAGAAGCTAATACTTCAATAACTTTCTGCACTTTCCATGTCTCCTTCTTGTAAAGGGGAAAAATTGTTGCATCATAAAAACCCTGAGGAAAGTCTGGTTTGACAAAGAAATTATTACCCTCAGTACAAACTCTTTTTCGTTTTCTGGAAGAAAATTGTAGAACTCAGCAGCAATTCTATCAACTCTTGGTGCTTTATTTGGTTTTAAACAATCCAATATTTTCGCCTCTATATATTTTCGTTGCGTAAGTCGAGCTAGTCTTTCTAGCTACTCGGAGATATGACATGACTTGCTTTTTCTTTCTGTATACTTACGCCTTTTGTTCTAAAATAACCAAATTAAACTCATCCTAATCAACGTTTCTTTAGAAACTCTCCTTTCACTCAGTCTCGTTCTTCTGTATACCCCATTCCTCATCAACATCATCACCTAGAACCCCTTCCTCTCCGAACCGTACATTAAAATCACCTACAACTAAACTATTTTCAAAATTTTTATCTAACTGTTCTACTTAAACTCTTTTAATTTTTCCAAAACACTCCTGCCAGTACTCTCCAGGTCTCAGATACACTGGAATAATGCTTCTTCATGAGAAGATATAAGTAGCTCATTATCAAAGTCGCCAATCTCCACCTTGACCAGTTTTACAGGAACCGCGATATTCTGTGGTAGCTTTATTCCGTCACGATTTGCCTAATTATTATAATTTGTTGTAAATATGTAATGAGGATTTTGTTTCACACACATCTTCTATAGTCTTTCAACTATCTACTGAGAAAATTCAAAAAGAAAAATGAACATTGGCGATTGTGATACTAATACTGTAATTTTGGTTACTTTAATACAAATTTTGCTGCCTCCAAGTCATTTGAAATGGGTCTAGTTAAATCAAAAGTTATTCTTGTCAAAATTAATTTCATTTTAATAAAATTACAGAGATAGTGCTATATTTTCTTCACTTTGTGGACCACAGAATGAGTCTTCGTGGTTAGATACGCTTGGTAGTATTTTGTGGTATTCCAACCTTGGATTTTGTTGCATATATGCGTATATTGTTGGCTTCAAGTATGGTATGATTGATACTATATAACCATTCTTTATCTTAGTTAAGCTTCGAAACACTCCAGTTAAAACGTTGAAATTTGGATCTTCTTTCATTTCTTTGTAATATTCTGCAGTATTTGTTACAACTTTAAGTTTTTTTTTAATTCTCTTTCAATCAGCCCACATATCCTATAGGGAGGGAAAAATGAGTGCCCTCTAACAGGGAATAATAGCTCCAATATCT